>NW_027512926.1:0-319453 GCF_048772815.1 Callospermophilus lateralis
TCTCTGAACACCAAAGATTATGTCCCTAAATTCTGACCTAGACATCAACATACACATACATTCTAAAATCTGAAAATGCACAGATCCAAAACATAATAGTAAGACAACATCCTAACTCCTCTCAAATGCATTCACAATAGTCATGTTCACAATAGTCCACAATGCCAACAACACCTACAGACGCACCACTAAAACCCTAAACACATGTCCTGCCAGAAAGGTACTCAGCCAACAATGACCAAAGAAATCACTCAGAAAATATTTACACACGACAACCAAACAGTCCCACACAGGAGAATTTATGGTGTCTTGTTTCATATCCTTTCCATACCTATACACATGAAACACATAAAAGCACAAAGTCCTGGTGCTAGAGAAAAAAGTTCATGTGTTTTCTCTCTCTCTCTCTGTCTCTCTCTCTCTCTGTCTCTCCTTCTCTCTCTTTCTCACACACACACACACACACACACACACACACACACACACACATAAACAAACACACACACACACACACACATACAGAACATTACGTTACATACATAATCTGAACACTGACACACCCAGTTCAAGGATATTATCTTGTGGGCCCTGCACACAGAGGTAGAGGGGTGAAGATGCAGATTTCAGGCACATACCTTGCTCTTGAAAATGTAAGAAAATATAAAAGTGCAAAGGAAAGAGCACATTCCCTCCCATAAAACTGAAAGGTACTTGCCAGCCACTCAATAACTCCTCAATATAGAGAAAACTCTTCAAATAATAAGAGAGTACTCTCAGATAATGCTTCTGGAGATGAAGGTACTCTGGGACATTTAAGGGGTTTCTAAAAGAGAGAATCACCCCAAATAGATTCTTTTGAGTATCCACCATCAGCCGAGATGGATAGCTTCTAGCTAGAAAGCCAGACCATTGTGCAATGTGTGTTCCAATGCCAGGGCTTGACTTGTTCACCTGGGCTCCCCCTAAGACACATCAGCTCCAATTTATGAGTGGGGTCTGCAGTGTTCTCACACAAGAGGCCTTTGGCATCCTTACATGTCCAAATTATAATCTGAAGATATTACTGGCATGTTTGTTGGTCAAAAAATTAGTGAGTAAATTGTCAGCTTTTCTGTGTTACCTTCAGACAGAAGAGGTGAATCTGGTTAGAGGAAGGTCTGGGGCCTCTTATATTTTGGACAGCAGCTGTCCTAATCACTTTCCAAACCTGTGATAATATACCTGAGATCACCACATTCAAAGGAGCAGAGATTTATTTTGGCTCATGGTTTCAGAGATTAGAGTCCATGGTCACTTGGCCCTCTTACCTCTGGACTTATAGCAAAGCAGAACATCTGGCCAAGAGTGTATGGCATAGGAAAACTGACTACCTCATGGCTGCTAGGAGGCAGAGAGAGACAGAGACAGAAGTGCATTAGGGTCCCAGTACCCCATCAGTGGCACATTCTCAATGAGGTAATTTTAATCAAATGGGCCCCAATTTCCACAAGCTTCCAACACCTCTCAATAATGACTTCAGCTGGGAACCAGATGTTTAAGAGGTGAGACTTTGAGGAACACCAAATGTTAATGCCAGAATATTTATCCCTTGGCCCCAAAAGCTCATGTCTGTCTCACAGCAATAAATAATTAAAAATAAATAAATAAACAAGCATTTGGACTCCAAGAGTCCACAAATATCAACAGTGCATTCTCAATAGTTTTTGCCCAAAGTCTCTTCTGAGACTCAAGGGAACATAGTGACGCTGAACCCTGAATTGAACGTTTTTTTTTTTTCTGCCATTCTCTTCTTTTTAATTTATGAGTATAGCTTTCTTTTCTCCCCACACCCTCAACCCTATCTTAAGGACTAACCATAGAGTCAGTAAAAAGCACGAAAGTCAGTTAAAAGGGCCCTTGCACTGGGCACTCCACCTTTCTATGTCACAGGAAATGTCCAAATTAAAAGGTATTGGCAGAAGTGTACAGAAGACACTGACTAGGAGGGAAGCCAGACACACACACCTTCAGAATTGCAAGCATATAAAAAATCACATTATCTTAGATTCACAGGTCTGGGATGTGTCAGGGTCCACTGGACCCAGATATAACCCACAGAATCCCAACTACTTTAAATAACAGTTTTTTAAAAGAGAGAGAGAGAGAGAAGAGAGAGAGAGAGAGAGAGAGAGAGAGAGAGAGAGAGAGAGAGAGAGAGACAATTTTCTAATATTTATTTATTAGTGTTGGGCAGACACAACATCTTTATTTTTATGTGGTGCTGAGGATCAAACCTAGCACTGCACACATGCCAGGCGAGTGCGCTACCACTTGAGCCACATCCCCAGCTCCTTAGTGACATCTATTTTTAGTTGTCCATCAATATTTATTGATTTATATATGGTTCTAAGAATTGACCACTGTGCCTCACACATGCCAGGCACTCTCTCTACCACTGAGCCATGACTCCAGACCCCTCTAAAGGACAGTCTGTCAACACCAGTAAACTGTGCTTGTGTCCACCTGCCCAAGACTGCGAGAACAATTCCACATAACACACTGTATACACTTTCACTCAGCAGTACTAAGCAAGATAAAACCAGGAGCTAGCCATTCATCTCTGAAATGCTGAATTGTTGCCAATGAAGCCTTTTCCTCTCCCACCTCTCTGCCTCTTCAGTTACTGACTTTCATGCGTGGAAGCAAAGCAGAAGAATCAAACCTTTTGTAGCTGCATTGGCTGCAATCCTCATTAATAATCAAAAAAAATGTTAACACATTTCAAAGATACATCTACACAGGGGAAACACAACTAACCCAAAGGGAAGAAGAGGACAGTAGTAAGGAGGAAACTGAAAAAGCACAGCAGGCACACGTTAAGTCTAGTGCTCCATTAAGTCTAGTGCTCCAGGTGTGAAACTAGGGCACCTGATGGTGTAATATGGGTTCCCTAGAACTTGAGCATCCTAAACCCTCCAGCTTGGTCTGATGTGGGACCACTCCCTAGAGCTTCTGTGCTCACTGACTTTCACTTACCTGAGCAGGTGTTCATAGGCCTGCCACTGCTAACCTCCACCACAACACTGGCTCCACTCTCATAGTTTGATAAATCACTGTTTCTGGGGTTACTGGGTTGCACTCTGAATGTGATATGCACATCCTGGTCACCAGCGTTTCCTCTGAAGTATGAATGCAAACCTTCACAACCCCTCAACTCTTCACTCTGTAAGCCTGATAACCAGCATCACATGGACAATAACAAGGTCAGCTGAGAATGAGGACAGTAGCCAGACGCACCTAGACCATGGCCTCTGTGAGCCCATATGATGTTAGTTACACAGCAAAATGAATCTGGACATAGGATTCTGAGGCTGCCTTTTGTACGCAGGGCACCCTGATAATCTCTCCACAAGTCATTGAGCCTGCTAAGGGTGGTGTCCTTCCCATTCCTGAGATGCCTAAAGGTGGCTTCTGTGTAATGGAACTAATCTCTTTACCAACCACACCATTTTTGGCCCCAACATTACAAAGTTTTCTTTTCTGGAAAACCTGCAAGTATTTTAAATCTTTCTACCCTGGCTTTTGCTCCTGATCCCCATGGTATATAAGGCTGAAAGCAGCTAGAAATACCCAGGTCATATCTCAAATGCTGTACTGCCTTTAATATTCCCTGCTGGATAAATTAGTCTGTGTTTTTAGTTGCCTTTTACATCACTGTGACCTAAAAAATCTAACAACAACAATTAGAGCAGGAGAAGTTTATGTAGCTCATAGTTTCAGGTCTCACTCCACTGACCACCAACTGCATAGCTCTGGGGCCAACGTGAGGCAGAACATAGTGGGGGAAGTGTAGGGAGTCGGAAAGCAGCTCAGCATATGGCAATGAGGAAGCAGAGAGAGAGAAATCTGCTCACCAGGGACAAACTATGAACCCTAGATCCGTTTCCTCCACTTGATCCTCCTCTTTGTCCTCAGCCTTGGTGGGCTTATCTATCTGACTGTGGGTGACTGGGAAGGCGAGAATAGGCCGATAGCGTGGCTTAACCTTTTTATTAGACCGCCTTGGGCCAGCTCGGGTTGACTCTGTGCCTAAGGCTAATGAGCGGAGCTCAGAGTCAAGAGATCTTGATTCTTTTAGAAGTTGGATGTGTTCCCGTCTCTGTTGGAGAGACTTGCGCAAGGGAGCCAGGTTAGGCAAGGTAAGTGGAGAAAAAATATCTGATGGGGCAGTTGGCCCCTAAAGGGCCAGAGCACAAAAGGCAGGAAGGATATAGGAGGGAGGTGGATGTGTAAGTCCTATAGGCTGTGGCAGGGTCCTGAGAGCTGGCGGGTCTTCTGAATGGTAGTGAGCTGCTTCCTTCTCCAAGGTAGCCTCCTCCCCAGGGGTCAATATGTCTCTGGGATTTAAAACTGGATAAAGGCGGTTGGTAGCTGTTGGAGCCTTATTCATTAGGGTGGGATTTTGAGGGGGTTCAGAAAGGTTCCCAGGGTCCTAGGGTGACTGAGAAGGATCTATGTCTATACTAACTGAAGGGCATGCTGAGGGGGGACGAGAGAGATGAGAGGTCTTTTGCATAGCCTCTTCCCCAATCCTGACAAGTTTTAAGGTACCATTGTCAAAGGGTAAACTTTTAAGAATTTCATTAATTAAGTTCCAGTAAGAAAAGGTGGCAACAGGCACCTTTTCTGGGCCAAAGGATTCATAATAATCTTTTAAACAGTCTCCTACTCTAAGCCATCTTTTACCATCAATGGTCGCTTAAATTGAAAACCATGGACACAATTCTCCTATGTATGAAAAGAATAATTTTAATCCTTTTTCTTAACACATGCCACCCGTGTCTTGAAGGCCTCCTTGAGGCCTGACAAAAACAAATCATGTGACAAAACTGCTTGTCCCATGGTGGGTCACTCACTGTGAGTCGTCCCCACTTTCCTCCTGGATCTGTCTCTCGGTCGTGTCTGCCAAGGTGATCGCAAGCTCCGCTTGGTCATGTGTCCCTGGAGGATGGTGTTCCTTCTCAGTCAAAGGCTCCAGCCCCAATCTTTGGGCACCAAATGTTCTGACCCACAGGACACATCAATGTGGGTGGTGAACCTAGGTGGGGAGGAATGAAGGGACAAGAGACACGAAGGATAAAAGCAAGACAGGAGTTCTGATCAAGCTGCAAACTTTTATTGTTCACACAGGGGTATTTATATGCTGGGGATGGGGAAGCTCTCTAATCAGCAATTGCTGGATGTAGGTGGTAAAACTGGCAGCTGCAAGATGTCTGATGTTCCTGATAGCCACAGGATGTTTCAGGGAGATAAGTAGCTGCAGGATGTCTCCCAGGCAGGATGTCACCCAGGGGGCTGTTTCTTGTAAATGTCAGGCTATTCTTTGAAGGAGAATTTCCTTCTAGCCCCTGACACCGTACCTCCCAGAAAAAGAAAATGAATTAACAGAGAAGAGTTCACACTGATCCTCACTGAAGTTCCCCACCCCACTCCACCCACATCATCCAAAAATGGCCTTAATAGTCATTGCAGCCACGTTGATGCAGCACCTCCTATGTGCTAGGGACTGCTCTGCATTAAAAAACTCCAGGATACACACCAGTATCTCCATTTAAGAAAGAAACTGAGGCACAGAGAGATTTATTAACTTACCCATGATCACACAGCTCAAGAGAGGCCCAGAGGGGTTTTAAACCCGGGACATTTGGTTTTACTCCAGACCCCTCAAACCAAAGATGCAGTAAGTGGGAGGAGAACATCAGACATATGATCTACCTATGGCAGGAGGTGACTTGGGTGAGTGGAGCCTTCTGTGACACAGACAGTGTACCCCCTCGGGGGCTGCCTCACCTGGTCCTGAGAGGCCCACTCAGCCTGGGGGAGAAGAGAGCCCCCTCCCAGCCTTTTGGTTTAAGAGAATGTTCACTTACCTGAGCTGCAACGTCCCCACTGCTCTGAGGAGGCGGGGCCACGTCATGTCAGAGATCCTTAGAGGTGACCTCATTTAAAGAAATAAGCCTGTGGCCAATTGTCCGAGATTGATTAAGTCAGGGGCCAGCACAGGGAGCCAGCAGAGGGGACACCATTGTAGAGATGACCCAGAGCAGGGTCCAAGGGCCTGAGGCATGGCCTGATCATGGCCCGGTGGCTCCCAGCTGACATGCTTCCTGCACGGGAGATCCTGGAGACTGCCTTCATGGTGATTTTCAGGTGCATGCGTGGGAGACCCTGCTTGCTCCAGCCTCAGGGTAGGACAGAAAAGATTTCAGGCCTCATCAGACTATGGGCATGAGCTGGATGGTGGCCAGCAGAAAAAGACATCAAGGGCCTCCATCTCACAGCAGTTTATGCATTGTTTGTTGAGCCCCTACCATGCATCATATGGATGTAGCTGGAAAGTGGATTTTTAGCATGTGTAAAGGACCTGAGGCAGCAGTGGGCTTGGTACATTTGAGGCTGTGTGGGGAGTTGAGGCTGGCCTGAGCCAGGATATGCCTGGGGATAGCTGCACCAGATGAGGCAGTTTGGGAACTGATTGACTTCTTTCCCTTGTGCTCCACCTGTCGAACAAGCAAGGCATAGAGATGAAGATCTTTCACATGACAGATGAAGAGTCTGAAGGTCAGAGTGGTAAAGGCATTTCCAGGTCCCGAAGGTAATACATGGCAGAGTTGGAATTCTCACCGAGGTCTGCTTCTAGAGCAGTTTACGTGTCCCTTCTAGCATGACTTTCTGACAAGTCCAGACGCACCCAAACTCAACCTCCTGTATCTGGTTTGGAGAGTCTCAGGTACATGAGTCATATAAGGCCCTGATAAGTCCTTCTGCAAAAGAAGTTTCTAATATTTCTTTAACCCAGCACTTGCAACGTTCATTTGAACATAAGATCCTTATAAGTGTGACTAGAATGAAGACATTTCAGAAGTGACCTTGGGAGACACTGGTCTTGGTAACCCACAGAAGTCTCAATTAGTCTTTCTGATCTTGGGGAAGAGAATTCTGGGTATATTTTCTAGACTCAGTAAGATGGTGAAGGGATGGAGAGAGATTCAAAGGACTAAGGGGGGTACTTCAGAGCGGGAAGGAATCCCTAGGAGGACCCTAAGGGGGACTCTGAAGAGATTTCCTCCCTCACTTCAGAGAACAGAACCAGGGCCCGTGAGGGTAGGAAAGGGGTTGGAGACTGTACCTGAGGTGGGCCATCTTGGTCGGGAGTGAGCTCCCCACCACCAGCAGTGTGCAATTAGAAACTGTTGCATTAACCTACCAGCAGAACAGGCCCAGTGGCCCGCCATCCCCCCGATTGGGGAAGGGGCAGAGTCGCCTCCAGCGCCTGCTAGGTAGACAGACCTGTAACCAACAGACAGAACAGGCCTAACGGCCCACGGAGGGACAGAGCCGCTGCTCGCGCCTGCAAGGTAGGAGGACCTGTGACCACCGAAAGAACAGGCCCACCGAAAGTACAGGCCCAGCGGCCTGCTGGTGTGGTAGGCATATTGCCCCAATTGGAGGAGGGGCAGAACAACCGCCAAAGCCTGCGAGGGAGACTTTGCAACTATACAGAGCAATATAAATATATAGGGGAAAAAATCAATAACACAACAGTTTCACCAAGCAGAAAGAAACGCGATCAGTATGAAAAGACAAAGAAAGAAAGGACCACAAGCAATGCAGGTCAACTCAACTTTAGAAGAGGTAATATCTGCAGCAGATGGAATGTCAGATAAAGAATTCAGTATATACATGCTTCAGATGATCTGGAGTCTCAAGGAAGACATTAGACAGCAAAATCAGACAATGAAAGACCACTTCGACCACTTCGACGATGAATTACATAAACAAATCCAAGAAGCAAAAGATCAACTATACAGGGAGATAGAGGTTATAAAAAACAAACAAACAGAAATCTTAGAAATGCAGGAAGCAATAAACCAACTTAAAAACTCAATTGAGAATACTACCAGCAGAGTAGAACACTTAGAAGATAGAACATCAGACAATGAAGACAAAGTATTTCAATTGGAGAAGAACATTGACAGCTCTACAAAACTGTTAAGAAACCATGAGCAGATCATTCAAGAAATATGGGATAACATAAAAAGACCAAACTTAAGAGTCATTGGGATACAGGAAGGTATAGAGGTCCAAACCAAAGGAATGTGCAATCTATTCAATGAAATAATACGAGAAAACTTCCCAGACTTGAAGAATGAGACAGAATCCCAAATCCTAGAAGCCTACAGGACGCCGAATGTGCAAAATCATGAGAGATCCACACTTAGACACATTATAATTAAGATGCCCAACATACAGAATGAGGAGAGAATTTCAAAAGCTACAAGAGAAAGGAAGCAGATTACATTTAGTGGTAAACCAATCAGGATAACAGCTGACCTTTCAACACAGATTCTGAAAGCTAGAAGATCCTGGAATAACATATTTCAAACACTGAAAGAAAATGGGTTCCAACCAAGAATTGTGCATCCAGCAAAATTAAGCTTCAGGATGGAAGATGAAATTAAAACCTTCCATGATAAACAAAAGTTAAAAGAATTTGCAGATAGAAAACCATCTCTTCAAAACATCCTCGGCAAAATATTACAGGAAGAGGAAATGGAAAATATCAATGAAAACCAACAGCCTGAGGTAGTACAGTAAAGGGGGGGGGGATAATCAAAGAGGAAAACAAACCATGTTTAGTAACATAAATAAACAAATATGGCTGGAAGAACAACTCATATCTCAAAAATAACCCTAAATGTTAATGGCTTAAACTCACCAATAAAGAGACACAGGCTAGTCGAATGAATCACAAAACAAGACGCAACAATATGCTGCCTTCAGGAGACGCATTTGATAGGAAAAGACATAAATAGACTGAAGGTGAAAGGTTGGTAAAAATCATATCACTCATATGGACTTCGGAAACAAGCAGGAGTGTCCATACTCATATCAAATAAAATAGATTTCAAGCCAAAGTTAATCAAAAGGGATAAAGAGGGACACTACATACTGCTCAAGGGAACCATACACCAACAAGACATGACAATCATAAATATATATGCCCCAAACAATGGTGCAGCTATGTTCATCAAACAAACTCTTCTCAAGTTCAAGAGTCAAATAGACCACCATACAATAAACATGGGAGACTTCAACACACCTCTCTCACCACTGGACAGGTCTTCCAAACAACAGTTGAATAAGGAAACTATAAAACTCAATAATATAATTAATAACCTAGACTTAATTGACATATATAGAATATAGCACCCAACATCAAGCAGTTACACTTTTTTTCTCAGCAGCACATGGATCCTTCTCAAAAATAGATCATATATTATGTCACAGGGCAACTCTTAGACAATATAAAGGTGTAGAGATAATACCATGCATCTTATCTGATCATAATGGAATGAAATTGAAAATCAACGATAAAATAAGGAAGGAAAAATCATGCATCACTTGGAGAATGAACAATAGGTTACTGAATGATCAATAGGTTACAGAAGACATCAAGGAGGAAATTAAAAAATTCTTAGAGATAAATGAAAACACAGACACAACATAACGGAATCTATGGGACACATTGAAAGCAGTTCTAAGAGGAAAATTTATTGCTTGGAGTTCATTTCTTAAAAAAAGAAAAAACCAACAAATAAATGATCTAATACTTCATCTCAAAATCCTAGAAAAAGAAGAGCAAAACAACAGCAAAAGAAGTAGAAGGCAAGAAATAATTAAAATCAGAGCTGAAATTAATGAAATTAAAACAAAAGATACAATTGAAAAAATTGACAAAACTAAAAGTTGGTTCTTTGAAAAAATAAATAGAATCGACAGACCCTTAACCACGCTAACGAAGAGCAGAAGAGAGAGAACTCAAATTACTAGCATACGGGATGAAAAAGGCAATATCACAACAGACACCTCAGAAATACAAACGATTATCAGAAATTATTTTGAATCCTTATACTCCAATAAAATAGAAGATAGTGAAGGCATCCATAAATTTCTTAAGTCATATGATCTGCCCAGATCGAGTCAGGAGGATATTGACAACCTAAACAGACCAATATCAATGGAGGAAATAGAAGAAACCATCAAAAGACTACCAACTAAAAAAAGCCCAGGACCGGATGGGTATACAGCAGAGTTTTACAAAACCTTTAAAGAGGAACTAATACCAATACTTTTCAAGCTATTTCAGGAAATAGAAAAAGAGGGAGAACTTCCAAATTCATTCTACGAGGCCAACATCACCCTGATTCCTAAACCAGACAAAGACACTTCAAAGAAAGAAAACTACTGACCAATATCTCTAATGAACCTAGATGCAAAAATCCTCAATAAAATTTTGGCGAATCGGATAAAAAAACATATCAAAAAAAATTGTGCACCCTGATCAGGTAGGATTTATCCCTGGGATGCAAGGTTGGTTCAATATATGGAAATCAATAAATGTTATTCACCACATCAATAGGCTTAAAAATAAGAACCATATGATCATCTCGATAGATGCGGAAAAAGCATTCGACAAAGTACAGCATTCCTTTATGTTCAAAACTCTAGAAAAACTAGGGATAACAGGAACATACCTCAATATTGTAAAAGAAATATATGCTAAGCCTCAGGCTAGCATCATTCTGAATGGAGAAAAACTGAAGGCATTCCCTCTAAAATTTGGAACAAGACAGGGATGCCCTCTCTCACCACTTCTGTTCAACATATTTCTCGAATCACCAGCCATAGCAATTAGACAGATGAAAGAAATTAAAGGCATGAAAATAGGAAAAGAAGAACTTAAATTATCACTATTTGCAGATGACATGATTCTTTACCTAGCAGACCCAAAAGGGTCGAAAAAGAAACTATTAGAGCTAATCAATGAATTCAACAAAGTGGCAGGATATAAAATCAATACACATAAATCAAAGACACTCCTGTATATCAATGACAAATCATCTGAAATGGAAATGAGGACAACCACTCAATTCAGAATATCCTCAAAAAAATAAAATAAAATACTTGGGAATCAACCTAACAAAAGAGGTGAAAGACTTATACAATGAAAACTACAGAACCCTAAAGAGAGAAATAGAAGAAGATCTTAGAAGATGGAAAAATATACCCTGTTCATGGATAGGTAAAACTAACATCATCAAAATGGTGATATTACCAAAAGTTCTCTATAGGTTTAATACAATGCCAATCAAAATCCCAACGGCAATTCTGGTAGAAATAGAGAAACCGATCATGAAACTCATATGGAAAAATAAAACACCCAGAATAGCAAAAACAATGCTAAGCAGGAAGTGTGAATCAGGCAGTACAGCTATACCAGACTTCAAAGTATACTACAGAGCAATAGTAACAAAAACAGCATGGTACTGGTACCAACACAGGCGGGTGGACCAATGGTACAGAATAGAGGACACAGAAACCAATCCACAAAATTACAACTATCTTATATTTGATAAAGGGGCTAAAAGCATGCAATGGAGGAAGGATAGCATCTTCAACAAATGGTGCTGGAAAAACTGGAAATCCATATACAACAAAATGAAACTGAATCCCTTTCTCTCACCATGCACAAAAGTTAACTTAAAGTGGATCAAGGAACTTGATATCAAATCAGAGACATGGCGTCTGAAAGAAGGAAAAGTTGGCTATGATCTACATACTATGGGGTCCGGCTCCAAATTCCTCAATAGGACACCCATAGCACAAGAGTTAATAACTAGAATCAACAAATGGGACTTGCTCAAACTAAAAAGTTTTTTCTCAGCAAAAGAAACAATAAGAAAGTTAAATAGGGAGCCTACGTCCTGGTAACAAATTTTTACTCCTCACACTTCAGACAGAGACCTAATATCCAGAATATACAAAGAACTTAAAAAATTAGACTATAAGATAACAAATAACCCAATCAACAAATGGGCCGAGGACCTGAACAGACATTTCTCAGATGAGGACATACAATCAATCAACAAGTACATGAAAAAATGCTCACAATCTCTATCAGTCAGAGAAATGCGAATCAAAACCACCCTAAGATATCATCTCAGTCCAGTAAGATTGGCAGTCATTAGGAAGTCAAACAACAACAAATGCTGGCGAGGATGTGGGGAAAAGGGTTCACTTGTACATTGCTGGTGGGACTGCAAATTGGTGTGGCCAATTTGGAAAGCAGTATGGAGATTTCTAGGAAAGCTCGGAATGGAACCACCATTTGACCCAGCTATTCCCCTACTCGGTCTATTCCCTAAAGACCTAAAAAGAGCACACTATAGGAACACTGCTACATCCATGTTCATAGCAGCACAATTCACAATAGAAAGACTGTGGAACCAACATATATGTCCTTCAATAGACGAATGGATAAAAAAAAATGTGGCATTTATACACAATGGAGTATTACTCTGCATTAAAAAATGACAAAATGATAGAATTTGCAGGGAAATGGATGGCATTAGAGCAGATTATGCTAAGTAAAGCTAGCCAATCCCTTAAAAACAAATGCCAAATGTCTTCTTTGATATAATGAGAGTAACTAACAACAGAGTAGAAACAAAGAGCATGAGAAGAAGATTAACATTAAAAAGGGATGAGAGGTGAGAGGGAAAGGGAGAGAGAAGGGTAATTGCATGGAAATGGAAGAAGACCCTCAGGGTTATACAAAATTACATACAAGAGGAAGTTAGGGGAAAGGGGACAAAAATATAAGGGGGAGAAATGAATTACACTAGAGGGGGTAGAGAGAGAAGAGGGGAGGGGAGGGGGAGGGGGGATAGTAGAGGATAGGAAAGGCAGCAGAATAAAACAGACACTAGTATGGCAATATGTAAATCAATGGATGTGCAACTGATGTGATTCTGCAATCTGTATACAGGGTAAAAATGGGAGTTCATAACCTACTTGAATCAAACTGTGAAATATGATATATCAAGAACTATGTAATGTTTTGAACACCCAACAATAAAAATTAATTTAAAAAAAAAGAAACTGTTGCATTACACTGCTGAAGGTCACTTCCTCTAGGATTCTGGGCTTCAGGGTAAAGAAAGCCACCCCACCTGGGCCATGCTCAGTCCCCCCTTCTCTCCAGAGTGGGCACAAAGAAGCCAGGCATGGCACATTCATGACATTAGGAAAATCCTTATAAATAAAATAGTTCCTTTGAAAGCTGAGCTCTCCACAGTCCATCTCCTCTGGACAGGAATAAAGCCAAGCCCGTGACTCCAGTGTCACCTCCCTCCATCGACTAGAGGAAACATTCATTTTAAGAAGTATAACAAGAAAAGTGAGTGACAGTCTATTGACATTTTAAAAAGTGTGTGAGCAGTGGGGGCACGACTTGCTGGAGAGACCCAGAGAGAGGAGGAGAAAGAAGCCACACCAGTCCCTTAAATCTCCGCTGAACCTGGAGGGCTCAGGCTCCTCTGTCGCCCAAGGGCTGCAGCTCGGTGTCCCCTTCACCAAACAGGAGGTCGAGGTGGCAAGGGGCGGGTGGGGGGCAGGGCCATGAGCCTGGAGTTCCCTGACTCCTAAATCAGGTTCCCAACTGGCGGGGCTCTGGTGGCTCTGGGGTACTGTCCTGGGAGGGCAGGCATGATATCTGGCCAAAGGAGACCAGGGATCAGGTCCCCTCAGTTTTCCAGCCAAGCTGTGGCTCAGGGACACACACGGACCTGCCTCGTGCCAGCACCACTGCCACCTGCCCCCACCATCACCTGCACCTCTGGAGTGAGCGCAGCCCGGGGTGGGGTGCAGAGGCATGGGACGGATGTCCACGGAGACCATTCTAGGGAGGACCTGGGGCCACCTCTACGCCCTCTCCAAGGTGAGGGGTGAAGGTGCTGGGCCTGGGGACCCGCTGGGCACTGAAAGGGACGATGCCCTGGGGATTCATGGGCTCCAGGACTGAAGCCAGCCTCGGGCCTCCACCGTGTCGGCCTCTCACACTGTCCTCCTAGTGCAGCATGCACACACACATGCATATGTGTGGGACAGTGCACGCTCACTAGCGTGGATGTCACACCCCTGCACCAGCATTACTGCTCGAGCAGAAGGGACTGGCAGGGTCAGTTCACCTGCACATGCGCAGACCATGTGCACCCGCCCCATGATGCATGCACCGCCCCCCCCACACCCGTTCTGTCTTACTCAGGAGCCCACTTACGTGCACACAGGTGGACAGACGCTCGTTCTGCCCCACGTCCCACACTCCCAGCAGGTGCCCATCCAGCACAGGCCAAACCCACGGGGCGTAGCGCACCCAGTGACGGTGGCCTCCCCACCTCCCAGCACCCCACCTCATGGAGCCCCACTCCCTGATCAGTGTTTGAACAGCTGTCCTTTGTCTCCTGAGAGCTGGGGGAGCAGGCCATGGGCGGCCTCGAGGGAGAATGTCACCCTCTCCAGTCCCTCCTGCCCCCAGCCTGCCTTTGTCAACCAGGACAGTGCTCGGGGGGAACCTGCTGTCCTGCCCTCCTAGCTGGTTTCCCCGCCAGGGCCCTGGGCAATGAGTGAGCCTCGGGCATTTCTCCTCACCCCGTCGCCCTTGCCCAGGACTTATCAGTGGGCGTGAGTAGAGAGGACAGGGGCTGACACTCGGGGAGACCTGTTCTAGAAGCATCCACCCGTCCCTCCCCTTCCTCTCCACCCGCCCAGCCCCTCACATCTGCTGGTGGCCCCACCTCTCAGCCTTTGTCCAGGCTGTTCCACGCCCCCAACTCGCCCCTTGGCAAGGACCCCTAGCCTCCCTCTCCAGGAAGCCCTCTGGGTTCTCTTCCCTCTTGGCCTAGAGGTGCCTGCACCTCACCCCTACCACACCAAGATGTCCATTTCTTGCTCCCTGAACATGACCATGAGATGGGGAAGTGTGGAGTCGTGGGGAAGGTAGACAGCTGGGTTCCCATTATCCTGGCACCCCCAGAAGTGGGGGGGAAGCGCTGGCCAAGGACAAGACCTCTGCAGGAGGAGGGTGGACGGTAGGGAGAGACCCAGGGAGTGCGGTGCCTCTATCCTCAGGCCTCCAGGAGTGAATCAGGTTCCTGGCCTTCATTCAAGAGTAAAGGATGCCACCACACACATGAGGAAGTTAGTAAATTCCCTCCCCTCCCCTTCTCACCCAGAAGACTGCCAAATTCTAGATGGTAATGGTTTGCGCGATAGTGAAATCAGCATATCCATCAACACACTCCCTGCTCATCATGTACAGGGAAGGGCCAGTGTCTCCAGTTCCACATCATCATCCTCTGGAGGCTTCCTGGGCACCGGCTCCCAAATACCCAGAGGAAGGGATAGCCCCCCAGCCCCCTCCTAGGTGCCACCAGGCAGCCCCTGGGAGCTCTGAGGGACCATCATGAAGGGGACTCCTTTCTACACAGACTGCCTTTGCTTTGGAGGACAGTGAGTGGGACCTGTTGGTTGAACTTGGTGTGACAAGGGTGGACATCCTGGGTCCATCACCATAGCCGGAGGCCTGCTTAGGAGCCTTCCCAGGGTTACTCCCACTTTTCAAGTGAGCATGTCCAGACATGGGGAAGTAGGATGTGCTCCTAAAAGCATGTCTGAGGAGGTGAGGCTGAAGTGCAGGGCCCTCTGCTCATAGGAAGGGACAGACAGCACATGGCTTAAGAACTGGGGATTAGACTCAGGGGCACTCAATTATTGAGCCACATTTCTAGCTCTTCTTATATTTTATTTAGAGATAGGGTCTTGCTAATTTGCTTAGCATCTTGCTAAGTTGCTGAGGCTGGCTTTGAACTTGCAATCGTGCTGCCTTAGCCTCCAAAGCTGCTGGGATTATAGGCCTGAAGGACATAGACTTTTTGTTGGGAAAACTTGGGTTCTATTCCCTGCCCTGCCACTTGCTACCTTGGAGATCCTGGACATGTGGCTTGGCTCTTCTGAGTCTCACTCTACCTATTTGCAAAATGGGGGTGATATCTGTAGCCCCTCTTGCAAGACTCTATAAAGATTCCCATGGATTGTATGCGGTGACTATATCCCACATAGCAAGCACTGGACTAATTCATGTCTTTTCATAAACGTATTTCATATTCAAAAAAACACATTCCTGGTAATCCCAGTGAATCAAGAGGCTGAGGTAGGAGGATCAAAAGCTTCAGGTGAGCTTGGGCAACTTACTGAGATCCTCAAAATAAAAAATAAAAATAAAAAATTATAAAGGGCCAGGGTTATAAGGCTCAGTGATAAAGGCACCTGTGGGTTTGATCCCCAATTCCACAAAATAACAAAAGAAAATGATTTCATGGAATGTCAGGCATATTGCAGAGATGCAGTAAATATTCTTTGGGTTGATTCTTGGCTTTCAGCAAGAGTCAAGTTGCAGCTGCCTTGAGTCTGAGTATTTTGTAGGTGCTCCATGGTAGCCTAAGGTTTACCTTGTTTCCTGGGCCCTGGCAGACTGGACACCCTTTGCCTCTTCACTGAAGGGCCAACAGGGGTTTTTGAAATGACGCTATGGATGGGGTAAATGGAGCAGGTTCTGTCCAGGGTGAGGTCCCTGGGAAGCTTCTAGCACGGTGTGTTAATGCAGGCTGGGAGGTCAGGAGCCCCGTGTCAGCCAATGAGACCTGAAAGCTTAGTCCCAGCCTGGAAGAAGGTTAAGGTCAATGTGCCAACATGAGGCTGACCTGAGCTTAGTTCAGATGTTGCCATTTACTGGCTGTGTGACTACAGGCTCCTCTCTGGTCTGTAAAATCAGGCTCATGTTGTCTTCTGTGCTCATCAACAAGGTTGGGGTTGAGGATGCAATGATATAGAAAGAATGTATAGATACAATGGAGTGTGGGACACAAGTGTCCTGGGAAATTAAATGAGAACTTTTAACATCTTTTACAGAAGACAGCAGAGTAAAGAGAAAACCTTGAACCAGCGCTAATATCTTGGTTCTGTAACTTTGGGGCTGTGTGACCTTAGGTAAGTTAGTGAACATCTCTGAATCTCGTTCCTCATGTGAATGCATACTCTATTATCATGAAGGCATAATAGTCTTTCCCACCCTAGTGCCCACCTGGGACTCGCTGTGCTCCAGGAGAAAACTCCTCTGGCCAGAGCCTGCCACCACAGAACATGGTCTGTCCTTCTCTGACCCCAATCCACAATGTCACTTGAAGCAGATGGAATGAGAGGGGCAAGCTAGGGAAGAGCTGTGGAAGATTGGTTGGATGCCAGGGAGCAGTGACAGTAAAGTGAGGTCCTGCCTGCCCTCCTGGTGGTCGTGCTCCAGCAGAGGGGTGCATGTTGGAACATATGCTACAAAGGGCAAACAGGCACGGGAGGGGATAGGTGTGGCAGGAGGCTGTTCTGGTTTGGATGTGAGGGGTCCCCAAAAAACTTAGCTGTGAGACAATGCAAGAGGGTTCGGAGGACAAATGATGGGGTTGTGAGAGTCTTAACCCCTCAGTGAATTAATCCCCTGATAGTGATTGACTGAGTGGTGACTGAAGTGGTGGGGTGTGGCTGGGGAGGAGGGTCATGGGCCAATTATTTGGGATATATATTTGTATTTGGCAAGTGGAGCCTCCCTCTGCTTCCTGATCATCATGTGAGCCCCTTCCCGCCACCACACTCTTCCGCCATGAGGTTCAGCTCACCTCAAACCTTGAGGAATGGAGCCTGCTGTCTGTGCATTGAGACCTCTAAAACCCTGAGCCCCCAAGGCAACTTTTCCCTCTCTACAATTGTTCTGGTTGGGTCCTTCCATCGTGCAGCAAAAAAGCTGACTAAAACAGAGACTATTTTCAATCAGATGGCAAGGAAATATTCCCATATGGTGGCACATGATACAGAGGAACAGACTGACCCAAGGTCAGCCAGCAAGGTTCTGGAACATTCCAGGGGTCTGCCCCTTCTCTCTTCACCACGCTGTGTCCAGGGTCCACTCACACTTTCTAGATGGCCTTGTCCTACTTGTGCCCACACCTCGGCACGGACAGCCCAGCTGGCTAGCCCTTTCTTCTCTCAGGCAGCTGAAGCTGCTGGGAGGATCTGAACTCCAGCCAGCCACGGCACTCTCGGGTCCGTCCCTGCCCAGTCGTGGGGAGGAGGCTCAGGACCCTCTCCTCGGAAGGGGGCATGTTGGGGGCCAGGAACTTACAAAGGCAAATAATGTCTGGGTAAACATTGGCTGCTGATAGTTCCAGCTGTGAGGGCCAACGATGTCCCCTTGGTCCAGATGTTGGCCTCACCCACCTCCCTCCTGTGGCAGTACATTTGAAGAGGACCTTGGGTGCCAGCGGAGAGCAACACAGAATGCGGGGTGGGGAGGGGGCTGGCAGGCCACCCAGCACAATCTGTGCACAGCTAGCCAGCATGGTCCTCTGCCTCCAGGGTTGTCCGGACAGCTGGGTCACTCCTGGGCTGAGAGTGTACCAGGGAAGATGGGGCCACAGCCTCCCCTGTCCAATGTCTCAGATTTCCTGGCAGGGAATGAAAACTGAATCCAGAGGTGGAATCAATGCCTGGACCCTACGCTCTCCCAGGATAGAGTGAGCTCCTTGTCCCCGGAGGTTTGTCAGCAGGGTCTGCAACTTCAGAGCTGGCGAGAAGCAGGCTACTCAGGGCATTGGAGAGAGTTGGGACCAGAGCCTTCTCTTGGATTCTCGCCAATTGCCCAACCCTTGATCCTGAAGCCCACAGGGTGCCCACTCCACCCTCCCCTCCAGCACCAGGAGAGTCTAGAACTTCCTTCCTCAAATCTCCCTTCTCTGAGTGGGTCAATGTCTTGATGGGACCCTCCCCCGCCCAAGGTGCACACCGACACTTCTCCTAATGCATCCTGGCTGGCCGGCTGAGAGCCACAGAAGGCACTATCACATGAGGGGACATAAGGGGGCTCTCAAATTTCCCACGCCTGGGCTCCTGGGCCCCCAGCATTCATGATGGCTGATTTCAACATGAAAGGGCCCCTTGGGAAGGAGAGCCCCCCTCCCTTTTCCCCTCGCCTCTGCTAAGCCCCACTCTGCAGCTATCCACTGTCTGAGCCTCCCTCCCTCTGGAGCACCCTCTCACTCACCTGCCAAGCCTTCCCCAGACTGCTGCAGCCTCACCTCGCAGCCTCTGCCAGCCAGAATGAGAATCCCAAGGTGGGGTGGGGGCTCAGGGCTCCATACTGCAGAGGAGGTGGGGGGGCCTGTCTGTTTTAAAGGTATAAGCCATTTGGCCAACCATAGGCCAGAATGACTGAATAAATCTTTGTGGGTGCTTTAATGCTCTGAGTACAGGAGGTCTCCCAATCTCAAATCCAAAGACAGGCAGAGCAGTGAAATTTCCCATGAGGCCTTCCAGGCATCTGCCCTAAATTTTCAATGTGGCAACTTTTTAAAACTTTTATTTTGATCTAATTTTAGATTTACAGAAAAGTTGCCAAAAATAGAACAGATAGCTTCAGTACACCCCTCACCTAGCCTTCCCTAATATTCAGATCTTACATAACCCTAGTAAATGATCAACCCTGAGAACTTATCCTTAGTTCAGTACTATCACCTGAACTTCACATCTTATTGGATGCTGGGTACAGTGGTTCATGTCCGTAATCCCAGCAGCTCAGGAGGCTGAGACAGGAGGATAGGGAATTCGAGGCCTGCCTCAGCAAATTACCAAGGCCCTAAGCAATTTAATGAGACGCAGTCTCAAAATTTAAAAAAAAAATGAAAATAAAAAAGGGCTGGGGATGTAGCTCAATGGTAAAGCAGTCCTGAGTTAGATCCCCAGTACCTAAAACAAAACAAAACAGCTCTTATTGGAATTTCCCATTTTTCTACCAAGATCCTTTCTTTATTCCATCACCCCATTCTGGACCCCACACTGCATTTAGTTGTTATTTCTCTTTTTTGTCCCTGATCGATTAGTTGCCACAGTCCGGCTGCAGCAAAATAACCAGGGGGTGACGAACAACTTGTGTAGATTGATACAGCAGGAGTCGGAGCCATTTATTGTAGGACAGGAGGGGTATATATACATTCCACACAGCTTATCTTAATTAACATAAACTAGATACAGCAGTCAACCAATAAGAAATCTCCACAGTTAATGCCTCACTGGCGCCACCTCACAAATCACTCCCTCTGGCAAAATGCCAGGCGCCATCCCGACTTGTTTACAGACCTTAACATTGGTGACATTCACTCAGCCTATACTCATCTTTCATGATCTTGACAGCACTGAGGAACAAGTGTTTTGTAGAACTGTGGGTTTCCTTGTGTTTTCTCAAGATCAGAGGGAGGCTCTGCAGTTTTGGCAATACCACAGAAATGGTGGTGGCTCCTTCTCAGCTCACCATATCAAGAGGCTCATGTCTTCAACATGTTTGATTACTGGTGGTGATGACCTTGATCACTTAGTTAAGTTGATGTCTAAAGGGTCTATCCACTATAAAGTTACTATATTTTTCTTTTGAATTAATACATATCTTGGGGAAAATACTTTGATATATATGTGCAACTATTCATAACTTTACAATTTAATTTACACATATATCTTTTTAATTTCTTTGTTTAGTTGTAGAAAATTGTTATATCCTTATTTATTTTATGTCATGTTGACGATTGCACACAGTGCCTTACACATGCAAGGAAAGTGCTTATCACTGAGCCACCACTCCAGTCTGACACAAGTATATCTTTATCATACAATATAGTAATTTGACACATATATATTTATGATAATGGTGTAATAATCATTTTGCCTCCTCAAATACTTATCATTTCTCATTTTGTTTATCACATTTACTTTCTTCTAGTAATTTTGAATCATATCATATATTGTTGTATATAGAGAATAGAACACAAGAACAAGTTAATCCTACCGGTGTTTGTGCCCATTTAAAAATGTGCCTACAACTAAAGATTCCAAATGTTCAGCACGTTTTTTTAAATATTCATAAAATGTCAAATTATTTAAACATAATGAAAATAATGCCTGTAATCCCAGAAGCTTGGGAAGCTCAGGCAGGAGGATCATAATTCAAATCCAGCCTCAGCCACTCAGAAATGTCCTAAGAAATTTAGGGAGATTCTGTCTCAAAATAAAAAAAAAAAAAGATAAAAGGGCTAGGGATGTGGCTCAGTGATTAAGTGCCCCTGGGTTTCATTGCAGGTGCAAAGGAAATAAATAAATAGAATAAATAAAATAAGTAAACTGCTTATCCACAGAACAACATGGAAGAATCAAAACACTCTTTTAAACAAAAACGTAGACATCAAAGTGAATATCATGAGAGACTGGGATTTTTCCTCAGAGGTAGAGTGATCAACTAGCACATGTGAGGCACTGGGTTAAAACCTCAGTGTCACATATAAATTAAATAAAGATATTGTGTCCACCTACATCTAGAAAATAAACATTTAGAAAATAAATATTTTTAAAAGTGTATATCATGATTTTTTTCTAGTTAAAATGTTTCATTAGTGATTATATTAATACTTTGATCAAAATCAAAGCAAAGTTGCATATGGTCAATGCAGTTGAAAATTGTACTAGATTTTTTTTTCATTAGTGAATATGACTCTCATGATGAGGGTGTTGAATCCTGCAGAAGAGAAACAGTTACTGGTTTGGTTTGGTCCCAGATAAATTTTGGCATGATCCCCTGGTTTATGCTGTAGCTAGTGGATCCATGGTTACTTTGCAGAATCCTGTGGTAAATAGATGCCTTGGAGCACCTAAAATTCTCTGTGGAGATTGAATTTAGGCTAAAGTATTACAAGCTTAGTGAGTTTACACTGAATTTATTTTCTCCCAATAATCTGAGGCAACAACTCAGTTGTTACAACCTCCATAGAAGATGTAAGTAGGCCTACCTATCATCAATTTATTGGTATTTTTTTCTTACTCAGCATAGCTCCATCAGTTGACTTGTAGGTATGATGTGAAAAGCAGTGTGAAGAAAAGTAAAACCTTCTGCATAGATTAAAAGAAAAAAAGGAACTCATGTACAAGCTGAATCCTGCTTAAAATAGTATGAAGGAACTGTCATTCTTAGAAAATGGCAGGATACAGAAAGTTCTTTTCATTATCTCCACCCTAATAAATGCTTAAAGAAAAGCAAAAATTACCCAGTCATTTCTAATGGAAGAATAACCTTCTCTGGTACAAAGAGAAAGTGAGTAAATATCCAAATATTGAACCTGTGGCGATGGAAATGCTAAACATACTGACATTCATTAGAGGTCAGGAGAGTCACATTACAAGAATTTTTTTTGAACCTTCAAAAAAAAAAAAAGACAAATGCTATGTACTCATGTTTATGTGGGCTCTTTCTGGTCCAGCAAGGGGTTTCACAAAAAATTGTAGAAGAGGCTGTGTCTGTGAAGTCACTAATCAAGACCTCTGGACATCAAGCAGGAAGCAGGTCTCATTTTATTGTGAAGTTACCATGTATATATACTCAGGCAGTAGCTTATCAGATTACAGGCAGCCACCAATGCAATTTCTGCAGTGACCAATCAAGGAGTGAGCAATGGAGTAAGAGCAGGGAATTAAACACATAGCCTCATGCCCAGGGTTGTGCCTAAGGGGTAAGTAGTTTGCTGTTCACACAACCTAGCATGGGATAGTGTGTTGCCACTCAGGCACTCTTAATGTATGCTATGAAGGCAGTATTCCATGAACTTGACTCTAAGACATTATTGTGGCCTTACCTCTCTAAGATTTCTTGAGGTTCAAGGTTGTGCCATACTTCTGGTCTCTTTCAGATGAGATCATTGTGGTCAGGTGATGCAGGGGTGCATCAACCTCATGACAGGAGTTTTGCTACCTTTACATGGGGACACAGCAGCAAGTCTGCTTATAAATAATTGATGCTTGAAGTCTCCTTGGACTTGCATTCTTTAACAGCGATCATTAAGTTATCACTTTCTGGTAGTAAAATCTCATCTATCAGCAATAAGATAAATATGGTGTATTAAAGATTAAACACTTTCATTCAAAATTAAATTTAATTAAACTATGTCAAAGATAGCATTTTGTAATTATTAGTTTTATTAGATGTATTATTTGGTAATTTATGATATATATTCCCCCCTTGTGACAGAACAGCTAGTTCAATGACCTTGTGGGCCTTCTTTGCCTCAGGAGAATCCAAGTTGGGTGCAGCTCTGACTTGAGACCATGTCAGCAGGAGGAAATCTCCTGTCTGTTCTTGAAGTCTGTGAAGGGTCTTCGTCTTTGCCACAGCTTCATTAGAATTTTATGTTATAATCTAGCAAAAAAGTGGTCACATTCTGTACTGTTCCCAAGTGGGTTGCTCTTTACTTCCTCAAAAAATATTTCAGAAAATATTCTTTGAAAAAACTGTTTATCATTGAGGGGTTTATTGGGCCGTAGCTATATGGAGATGTGATAATTTTTAAAAATTCAAGGTCTTTTTTAGAGAAAAATCCCCACATAAATGTAGAGGGCTTTATGTTATTGTTATTGTTGTTGGTGGTGGTTGCTTTTGTCTTATTTCAGCAGCATTCCCAGCTTATAACTAAGTGGGCTTGAGTCATGTTCTACTAGGACCTGTTATAAAAACAGAAAATTACTAATTTTCTAAGTGTGGTACCAATGCCAGCAGCTTCATACTCCTAGGATGGCTATGAATTCCCATGCACAATAATTATCTGGAGTGGCGGGGGTAGTGGTTTATTGATTGGCTAGTTTCCTCATTAGCCTAGAAGGTAAGAGGGATTCTGTCAAAGGACACCATAAGAGTCAATGGCCTTTACTAGAATGGGATGGGGCCTTCAAGAGAGGTGCTTGAAATCCTGTGATTGGAAGAGGCCAGGTAAAACCTGGTGGATGCTCGAGAACAGAATTCATAAATGTAGCTCCTGATAGCTGTATGCACACCATTCTATTTTATTTATTCATTTATTCTTTTTAACAAAAAATTTATATTGAAACACAGTTAGCAAGGTATTTGTTGAAAGGTACTAGATTTGAACTCCAAATAGGTCATATTATCCATAATATTTGCTCCTGGTGATTTATAGAGCATCATCATTCAATAATTTTTGTGATTATGGAAATGTTCCATGTCTATCCTGCCTAATTCAGTAGCTTCAAGCACATGATATTTTGGCATATAGATCCTGTGACAGAAAAAGCTGAGTTTGTCAATTTGATGAATTACATGGCCAATGGCCACAAGATTGGGGAGCACCATTCTAGGACACCAAGGCAGAAAATGGAAGCATTTCCTCTAAAAACTGGAAAAAGACAGGGGTGCCCGTTTCCACAACTTCTATTTAACATATTTCTTGAAACACTGGCCAGACCAATTAGACAAATAAAATAAATTAAAGGGATATGGATAAGTAAGGAAGAAAACAAATTAGCACTATTTGCAGACAATATAATTCTATACCTAAAAGACTCGACATATTCCATCAGGAAACTGCTAGAACTAGTAAATGAAGTCAGTAAAGTAGCAGGATACAAAATCAACACCCATAAATCAAAGGCATTTCTGAATATCAATAAAAAATCTTCTGCAAAGGAAATGAGAAAAACTACTATCTTTGAATAGTATAAAAATTATAAAATCCTGGGGAATCAACCTAACAATAGCTGAAAGATCTCTCCAATGAAATCTACAGAACCCTATGGAAAAAAGATAAAAGATGACATGAGAATATGGAAAGATCTATTTTTTTTTCTTAAATAGGCAGAATTAATATTGTCAAAATGACCACACTACCAAAAGAACTATACAGATTTAATGTAATCTCAATCAAAATCCCAATGACATTTCTCAGAGAAATAGAAAAAGCAGTCATGAAATTTATCTGACAAAATAAGAGACCCAAGATAGCTAAAGCAATTTTTAGCAAGAAGAGTGAATTAGGTGGCATCTCTATACTAGACCTTAAACTATGCTACAAATCAATAATAACAAAAAACAGTATGGTATTGGCAACAAAATAGACTTGTAGAGTAATGGTATAGAATAGATAACACAGAGAACAATGCCCATAATTAGATCTCTCTTATATTTGACAAAAAGCATAAAAAATGTACATTGGAGAAAATGATATCCTCTTCAAAAAATAATGATGGGAAAATTGGAAATTTATATACATTAAAATAAAATTAAACCCCTCTCTCTCACCATGCAAAAAACTCAACCCAAATTGAATCAAGGACCAAAAAATTGAACCAGAGACACTGTGTATATTAAAAGAAAAATAGGCCCAAATCTATCTGGTTAGTGCCTTACTTTCTTAATAAGACTTCAGAGCACTATGATTTATATTAAGCAACAATAAATACTATGGATCTAAATTAAAAAGGTTCTTTTCATCAAAAATCCTGGATTCTAAGGGTGGTGATTCTCCACCCCTTGGCCCAAGTGAATAGGTCAGAGGACATAACTTATTAAGGCTGTGTTAACCATGTTTATACTTACTGCATAGGTAAGTTTCTCCTCCCAGAATCTGGATGTCACACCAGCCTCAAGTCTAGTGAGGCAACTAGAGAAATTACACACTCATCACAGAGTGGACAAGACAAAGAAGTTGGCTATAGGTCTTCTTGTACGCATCCTGGGGATGGCTCTAGAACTAGGACGAGGTCCCTGTAACATAAAACCATCTACTCATGACATAGGGACCCTCTTCTAGGCTATGCATATAATAAAAACATCACTGTTCATCTGAGTGTGTGCATATATGTATTTGTGTGCACCGTTATAAAGTGTGTGCCCAGCTGTGCCTCCCATCCTGGCCTCATGCCCTCCCCCGACCCTAGATGACCTTTAAAAATCCTGCTACAACAAAAGCAATACCTATGTTTAGCATAATTTTCTTAGTTTGAAAGAAATGTTCTCAGTTATCCTGTCAATAGAGTATCCTTATGCCTCAACTATATCTACATGTATGGCTTTCTAATTTTGTTTTCAAATTAAATGATATAATAACAGAAATGGCCTCATTAATTGAAAAAAGTTTCACCTAGATCTCAGTGAGTGAGATGATTCTTGGAGTCTTGACCTTCCTCTGGAGAAATGTGGAAAATTGGATCAAAAAATGGTTGCTTTTATGTGTGGTGGGAGAACACTTCCCCCTTTGATATGGGAAGGAAGTCCCCAGTTTGAAGAAAGTACACACTGAGTTGATGGGGAAATTCTCCACTATGCACTGCAAATGTGCACGGTGGAGTAAAATAGTTGTAGCAGAGGTTATAATGAGGAGGAGGAAGAAGATGGTGATGGTGATGGTGATGGTGATATACACACAGTTGAACTGCTGTGCCAGAGCAACAGCTGTTCTGATGACATTTCTACTATTGCTATTGGAGCAGAGGAAAGCATCAGTCTTGATTCCAGCATAAAATGTGAAGGTGGTAAATGCACCAAAATGTGTCACAAAAGTTTCTGTAGGCTGGACACATTAAAGAATAGCTATAGTTTATTCAATAGGCTCCACTTTCTATTAAAACACAAGGCTTAGAGACAGATTTTCATACTAAGACTCAGTTACAGGAAATACACCAGTGTCCCTCCATGCATGGGACAAAAGCTGCCTCTCTGTGCTCTGCAGGACAGGGTGCAGCTGGCACAGCGAGGCAGTACTCCTGTTCACATTATTTCAGGTGACAGAGGCTTTTGGTATCATCTAGAAGAAATGGCAAGCTCTTGGCCTCCTCTATCAACAAATAGCAGCAGAGGTACTACTCCAGGTCAGAGGATAGAGTTGCCCAGAAAAGACAAAGAAGAGGCTAGGGTGGGGGTTCAGGACAGAAGATTAAGAGTCAGGCATTGAACTGGAAGTCAGAAAGTTCATCCTATGCCCTGGACTGTAACCTGAGTCTGAGGGCTGAATCTTTTGGTCTCTCCAGGACATTCAAAGAAGCCCAGGACATAGAACAAGACTCACCTAAGAAAGGTCCTGGAGGAACCTGGCCTCAGGTATCAAACTGAGTAGATTTTGTAGGGCTGAAAATCACACAAGAAACAAAGCTGAGGTGCAAGTACCTTAGAAGGGATCTCTGGAAGGTAGGTGTATAAATATCCCCTAAGCAAAGAGGATCCTTTCACTTAAGCAAGTTCAGGCCCATGATCAAACCTTAGGCTCTGAGGCAAGTTAGATTGTAGAGCACTCTGCAGAGTCTCCTCAAGTAGGCTGTGCATGCTCCATCCAGGGAAGGGGCCAAGTATCCCCTCCCCCACCTGTTACTGAACATGATCAAAGAGCCTTAAGGGATGATGTAAGTGGACATGGAAGAAGAGGCCAGGGAGGTGTGGGAAGGCATCTCTGCAAGCTCAGCAGCAGGCTTCCTGACTGTGTTTTCAGAGCCAAAAACACCTGGATCTTCTGTTCTATGCTGTCCTAATTATCCAAAGAGCTGCTGTTCCCATTAGAGTGGGAAGGCACACTGGAGGAGCAGAAGCGTGTGCTCACAGATGCAGGCCCATTGCTGCCTTCCAGGGTGGTCTTGGAAACACTCCGTATTGCTTCAGTGCACATCAACTCAACAGAAGTGTCTGCCCCACCAAGGTCACTTCCATAGGCTCCCTCCTGGTGGTGGTGTTTCCAGGAGGTGCAGCAGCTGTGGCATAATTTGGTGGCTTGGAGAGGTGGTAAGAGTCCAAGCCCCTTGGGATGAGGTCTGTGTCCCTAGAGACTGCTGAGTTCTTCTTGCTGCGTGTTCTCCTGGGGGCTTCAGGGAAGACACTTTTCAGTGAGCTACCCAGGCTGCTGGCAACTTTCAGCCCCTTCTTGATGAGCTGGCCTCTTGTTGCTGTGCTCCTTCCTGGTTTTCTCCAACTGACACAGCTAGATGGCCTCTTGGATGCCATCATTGCTGCTGGAGTCAAGACCTTGTGCTGGGGCTCCAGGAACCTGGAGCTGCTGCCCCTCCCTTCAGCCCTGCAGTTCCTATTGCCCGCGCCCCTACACTGTGCTGCCTGGGGCTTGGGGACAGCAGACCTTGTGCCGCCCAGGTTCTCAGCTCTGTGGTAATCTTAGGCCTGAGGCTGCTGGGTGCTGTGCTAATCTTTTCTGATCTGAAAGTTCATGAAAGAAAAACTCCTAACAGGCTCCATCAGACTGTGGCTAGCAGCACCATGACAGGGGGCTTCTGGGTGGGTTTCAGTGTGGATTGGGGAGAATTTTCATTTGACTTTGTTTTCGTATCCACAGACCTGTCACACTTTTGGTTTTCATGTTGTCTTTTCTCATTCAGAAATAGTTCTATTTCTGCTTGGATGCTCTGCTGAAAGGAGTCATCGCTGCTCTCCCTGACTGGGAATTCTGAGCCCTGTTTCCCACCGGCCTCCAGGGGCTGGCAGGAATATTGCATGATGCCGGGGTAAGTTTTAGGGGAAACAGGGTGGGCAGGGTGCCACTGTGTGGAGGGTCTGTTTTGCCTCTGCTATCCTCCCTGCAGCCCTGCCATGGTGAGCCCCATTGGGCATGGGCTATTGTTCTAAGGAGAGCAAGAACCAGAATCCTTGTACATAGCCCTGCCTAAATGCACACTAACATGATGTTTTTATTTAACAGACGTGTCCTGGTAAATATGATTTTTGTAGCTTTTTGTAAATTAGTTATGCTGCTGTAAAAAATATTTTGAAAAATGTTGTCTTTTGTTTTTGGACTGTGTTCCTAACTGCGTCTTTCTGTGGTCCACTCAGGAGCCATTGCTGGACATGCAGTTTGATTCTTACCTTCACGGTGAGGGTCACCCTGGCTGGAACTCTGGTCAGTTGGTAGTTCAGATGCTCAAGTCTGAGGAGGCAGTGGCCGCCTTCCGGGAAGCACTAAAATGCCCTAGTGTCTGTCAGAAGCGCCCAGAACAATGCTTTTAATAAAAGACACAATGGTCCCTAACAGCCAGAGCAGTTACTCTTAAAATTGTAATCACAGCCTTTGATTAGTCAAATGTTTCTAAGCTCAGTGACTAGGAAGCAAACTGACCAGCCAGTGTGTGCCTCTTGAGACCCCATTGAGACAGTGGCTCTCTCTGCAGCCTAGTCCTTCTGTGTCCTGTCTCCTGCAATCACTAGGTGATTCTAACATCTACAAAAACCTCTTTTTGTAGGAGACCTGCTGTTCTCCTCGTTTGATCATTATGCTAAGAGATCACACCGCATGTGCATTTTAACTGTCCTTTTCTTGATTTGTGCACACAAGTGAATAAGTATAGCAATCAGGTGGTTTGCTCCATAGACAAATTTGCCAGAGCTCAGTGCTGGGGACAAGCCTTGCATACCTACATATCTGCCATCCAGGAGCTGCAGCCCAGTCAGGGCTCTGAATATTGACAGAGCCACTGCTGTTAATGCCTCCTGCCACCCACCTCCTGGGTCAGAAGGGTGCTGATTGTAGGCCATGGCCTCTGGTCCCCCGAGTCAAGGCCAGGTGTTGCTGCCTTGGTTTTCTTACCTTCTGCCCGGTGGTACTAAGTTATCCATGGTCGCTGAGGGAACAGGTACGCTGGCCACTGATGTCCTCCAGTCACCCCATGTTCTGCAACTCTTATTCAGCTGTAAGGCAGAGTCTACCTTTTCGCCCGAGGATATTGTTGCTATTCTAATGCGGATATGAGTCTTGTACAACTCCTGCACCCCTGGGTTTAAACAGAAACCCAATTCTGCAGCCAAGTGCAGGCCCCACCCACAGTGAGCATCAGCTGGGTTAAGCTGCAGTCCTGAGTATCTCAATATGCCTGTGATAGCTTCCATGTGGTGCATTCACTCACTTAAGTGCTTATGAGAAAAACAGTTCCATGTAATACATGTTCTTTTATTTAATTTACTTTTTTTATTAGTTGTTCAAAACATTACAAAGCTCTTGACATATCATATTTCACACATTTGATTCAAGCCGATTATGAACTCCCATTTTAACCCTATATACATATTATTGCAGATTCACACCGGTTACACAACCATTTTTTACCTACTGCCATACTAGTGTATGTTATATTCTGCTGCCTTCCCTATCCTCTACTATGCCCCCTCCCCTCCCCTTCCCTCCTCTCCCCTAACCTCCCTTCTCTTCTTCTCTCCCTACCCCATCTACTGTAATTCATTTCTCTCTATTGTTTATTTTTCCCTTTCCCCTCACTTCCTCTTATATGTAGTTTTGTATAACAATGAGGGTCTCCTTCCTTTATCATGCAATTTCCCTTCTCTCTCTCTTTTCCTCCCCCCTCTCGTCCCTGTTTATTGGTGATCTTCTTCTCATGCTCTTCCTCTCTATTCTGTTCTTAGTTGCTCTCCTAATATCAATGAAGACATTTGGCATTTATTTTGAAGGGATTGGCTAGCTTCACTTAGCATAATCTGCCCTAGTGCCATCCATTTCCCTGCAAATTCCATGTCATTATTTAGTGCAGAGTATACTCCATTGTGTATAAATGCCACATGTTTTTATCCATTCATCTATTGAAGGGCATCTGGGTTGGTTCCACAGTCTAGCTAATGTGAATTGTGCTGCTATGAACATTGTTGTAACAGTGTCCCTATAGTACGCTCTTTTAAGGTCTTTAGGGAATTGTCCAAGAAGGGGAATAGCTGGATCAAATGGTGGTTCCATTCCCATCTTTCCCAGGAATCTCCATACTGCTTTCCAAATTGTCTGCACAAATTTGCAGTCCCACCAGCAATGTACAAGTGTACCCTTTTCCCCACATCCTCGCCAGCACTTGTTGTTGTTTGACTTCATAATAGCTGCAAATCTTACTGTAGTGAGATGGTATCTTAGGGTGGTTTTGATTTGCATTACTCTGACTGCTAGAGATGGTGAGCATTTTTTTATGTACTTGTTGATTGATTGTATGTCCTCATCTGAGAAGTGTTTGTTCAGGTCTTGGCCCATTTGTTGATTGCATTATTTGTTATCTTATTGCTTAATTTTTTGAGTTCTTTTATACTCTGGATGTTAGGGCTCTATCTGAAGTGAGAGGAGTGAAAATTAGTTCCCAGGATGTAGGTTTCCTATTTACCTCTCTTATTGTTTCTCTTGCTGAGAAAAATCTTTTTAGTTTAAGTAAGTCCCATTTGTTGATTCTTGTTATTAACTCTTGTGCTATGGGTGTCCTCTTAAGAAATTTGGAGACCGACCCCACAATATGTGGATCAGAGCCAACATTTTCTTCTATCAGACACAGAGTCTCTGATTTGATATCAAGCTCTTTGATCCATTTTGAGTTAACTTTTGTGCATGGCGAGAGAAGGAGATTCAGTTTCATTTTGTTGCATATGGATTTCCAGTTTTCCCAGCACCATTTGTTGAAGATGCTATCCTTCCACCACTGCATGCTTTTAGCCCCTTAATCAAATATAAGATAATTGTAACTTTGTGGATTAGTCTCTGTGTCCTCTATTCTGTACCATTGGTCCACCCGCCTGTTTTGGTACCAGTACCATGCTGTTTTTGTTACTATTGCTCTGTAGTATAGTTTGAAATCTGGTATCGCTATACTGCCTGATTCACACTTCCTGCTTAGAGTTTCTTTTGCTATTCTGGGTGTTTTATTTTTCCATATGAATTTCATGATTGCTTTATCTATTTCTAGAAAAAATGTCATTGGGATTTTGATTGGCATTGCATTGAACCTATAGAGAACTTTGGGTAATATCGCCATTTTGATGATGTTAATTCTGCCTATCCATGAAGAAGTTATATTTTTCCACCTTCTAAGATCTTCTTCTATTTCTCTCTTTAGGGTTTTGTAGTTTTCATTGTATAAATCTTTCACCTCAATAAACTTAAAGATGAGGACCATATGATCATCTAGATGTGGGTTCATCTTTGTGTCTTTTATTTTTGTGTTATTGTTCCACATGTGTCCTTTGGTACCAACACTATGCTGTTTTTGTTACTATTGATCCATAGTATAGTTTAAATTCTGGTATTGTGTTGCCTTCTGCTTCATTCTTCTTGCTGAGGATTGCTTTGTCTATTCTAGGCCTCTTATTTTTACAAATGAAATTTGTGGTTTCTTTTTCTAGTTATATGAAGACTATCATTCATTGGTAGAGATATAATGCTAATCAAAAGTACTCTAAGATTCTCACTCCCATCAGAATGGCAGCCATCAAGATTACAAACAACACTAAGAGTTGTCCAGGATGTAGGGGAAAAGGCACACTCACACATTGCTTGTGGGACTGTAATTTGGTGTAGCCAATCTAGAAGTCAGTATGGAGAGTTCATGGAAACTTACAACATAACCACCATTTGACCATGCTATCCCACTCCTTGGCCTAGATGTAAAGGACTGAAAAACAGCTTACTACAGGAACACAGACACATCAATGTTTATTGCAGCACAATTTATAATAGCTAAATTGTGGAACAAAACCAGATGCCCTTCAGTAGATGAATACACAGAGAAACTTTTATATATATACACAATGGAATATTACTCAGAACTAAAAGAGAATAAAATAATAGCATTTACAAGTAAATGGTTGGAGTAGGAGAATATAATTCTAAGTGAAGTAAGCCAATCGAAAAATATCAAAGGCCAAAAGCTTTATTTGATATGAGGATGCTGACTCATAATGATGATAGCAGGGCATGGGAGAAATGGAAGAACTTTAGATAGGGCAAAGGGAAAGGAGGGGAATGGAGAGAGCATGGGGGTACAAATGATGGTGGAATGAGTTAGACATCATTACCCTAAGTACATATATGAAGACACGAATGGTGTGAAAATACTTTTTGTACAACCAGAGACTTGAAAAATGGTGCTCTCTACATCTAATATGAAATGAATTGCATTCTGCCATCACATATAACAAATTAAAATAAATAAATATTTTAATAGAAAAGTGAATAAATAAACAAGGGGAGGACATCCACCTTGTTTTCATGAAATTAAGAAATAAAGGCCGCAAGAGCCATGAGAGTGGAATTTGGCGAGCATGCCAGTGGCTTTCTCCACAAGGAGGTGGTCTGATTCATTAATAATGAAGCTCTCCTGAACAGTGGTGGCCCCGAGTTCTACATGGCCTTTCGCTCTTGTCCCTGGAACAAGGTAGAGGAGTGGATTCGCACTGTGGTGGTGGACTTTCAGGTGCCTCGAGACCTCAAGAGGGAATGCACCTGAAGTGCCCTTGCCCTGGGCATGCGAGTGGTGGCAAGGCAGCGGGAGCAGCAGGGGCATCGTGCCTGTCTGCTGCAGGACCAACTGGAGGAGGGTGAGGCGGCTTGCTGGGCTTTGGCCTCTGAGCTGTGGTGGCTGTGTGAGGACCGTGATGATGCTACTACTCAGCTGCACTTCACTTAGATTGTCTTTCAACAGGCAATGGATGAGCGTGAAGTGCTACGTGAGAGGCTACCTCAGGCTGAGAGGTCAGCCTTCGCAGATCCATTGCCCCCAAAGGTTGTACCTGTTATGGGAGCCCAACAGCATGGTGCTGTGGCATGGTCCCTGGAAGGAGAGGAGCAGGCAGAGGTGGTAGCACCTGGAACACAGGGCATACCACATTTGGAGGCCCAGATGCCAGCCCCAGCACCTTTGCTTTATGTGCCAGGACACCCAGGTCCTTGGCTCCAGGCACTGCAACCCCATGTGAAAATGTCTGTGCCCCATTCAGTGCCAATCCCAGTCGGATTCCCATACTAAACATCTCTACAAGCCCCTGTAGTAATGAAATCAGAATCAGCAGGAACAGGAGCCACAGCAGTGACAGCAATTGCACCCCAGGTGTCTCCTCTTGTCAGCTATCCACCTGGCTTGTGGGCTCCAGTGGGGTGCCAGGAGGAAATGGCTCTTCAATGTGTCCAGAGTTACCTGTGTGTCCAGAGTTCCCAGAGTTGCCTTGTCCTGAGTTGCCTGAGTTGCTGGGGCCAGGATGAATATCCTGAGAACCTTCCATGCAGATGCAACCTGGGAGATAGAAAAAGCCCCAAGCAAAAAGAAGGTCCTGAAGGTCCACATGGAATGACTTCCCTGAGGAAAAGCATAAGCCAAAGCCAAAAAGAGGGTCAGGAGAGACCCAAAGGGAAAGACCCCATGTGGGAGAGCATTAGACTTTGCCTGGTGTTTTTAATTAAAAAACAAGAATGTCATTGGGATTTTAATAGGAATTGCATTAAATCTTTGTAAAAGTTTTGGTAGTATGGCCATTTTTGGATCTATTAATTCTACCTACCCGAGACCATGAGAAATCTTTTCATCTTCTAAGATCTTTTTCAATTTTTTTTTTTAGTGTTCTATAGTTTTCATTGTAGAGGTCTTGCACCTCTTTTTTTAGATTGATTTCCAAGTGTTCTATTTATTTGAGGCTAGAGTCAATGGGGAGGTTTTCCTAGTTTCTCTTGCTGTGGATTCATCGCTTATATATAGAAATGCATTTGATTCATGGGTATTGATTTTATATCCTAATTTGCTGAATGTATTTACTGGTTCTAGAAGCTTTCTGGAGGAATTTTTTGGATCTTCTAAATATAGAACTATGTCCTCAGCAATGGGTGATAATTTGATTTCTTATTCTATGCAAATCACTTTAATTTCATTCATCTGTCTGATTACTCTGACTAGAGTTTCAAAGAGGGCATCCCTGTCTTTTTTCAGTCCTTAGAGGGAATGCTTTCTCCTTTTCTCATTTAGTTATAATGTTGGCCTTGGGTTTCGCATAGATAGCTTTTACAATGTGAAGACTTTGCATACATTGTTTGTATAGACCTCACCATGTGCATGTTCAAGCATGAGTGTTTGTGGTATGAGATGACAGGTTAGGATGAGAAGCAAAAGAATGGATTCCACAGCAGGAGTCATGGAAGAGGAAGATTAATTCAAATGATTGGATTAAATCCTACTAAATAGAAAATAGTTTTGTTTTCAAATTTAAAATAAGGGGGATGTGATCTTAAAATTTCTCCTTCCTGAAAATTTCCTCAACTCTTAAAAGATAACACTTTGTATACATTTTCATTCTGAATCAAAAAGACATTTTAATTTTCTCTATCTACAAATGTTTGGAGGTTCAGAAAGATTGAGACATGTGTTGGTTTAGAATTACAAAGCAGAAATGGAATCTTCTTTGATTCTCAAAACTATAGCTATGCATCCCTTTCATCCCATGATTTTTTGATCAATGAAATAATTTTTGAAGTAAATCCTTTTTTTTCTAATTTAACTTATTTTTATTAACAACAAATATTAATATATAGTTCTAGGTTTCAGTTTTTGAAGCAATACACAAACTATTCAACAACACACTTGGACATGAAAATACACTTTCTAATAGTAGCAGCTCAGAATGTGGCATGTGCTCACAATGAAAGTTCCATGTTGACCAGTCACCATGGTAATGTGGAATGCACATCTTACCTTCCATTTCCACTCAGTTGGTGTAGTGAGTGAGTTGGTGTAAGTTAAAGTTGGAGAAGAGTAGGGAGGTTTTGAGTTCCTGGTTGGCCATGGGAAATCTTAACTGCTGTGGGAAAGGTATGTTGTCAGTGATATTTTTAAGTGTGTTTCTTCAAAGGGCAGTTAATGTTTACTGAATATATTTTCCTCTTGATGTTTTCATCTTCAACACTGAATCTTCTCTCATGAGATTTAAATATTTGGTGATATTGTTTTATCACTCAATTCATATATTTGCTTGTTCTATTGACCTGGTTACTGAAAATGTTTTTCTAAATTTAGATAAATGAACCATTCCTAATGCAAATAACATGTGTGCCTTTAAAGTGAATTACAGGAGCAGGACAACCACCTTGCTTTCATGAGATGAAGAAATAAAGTGAGACATAGTATATGGATGCTAAGTAAGGCGATATATATACCATGAAAGGGCAATTAGAAACCAAACCCATCTCAATGTATATGAATATTTAAAAATAACGTTAGAGAAGTCTAAATCAAGACTTTGTAAAAGAAAAGAGGACTGAAATTTCAGAAAACGTTTCCAATTGGTTGATAACTAAAGGATCCCAGGTGTTTGGGGGCTACTGGGAAGAAGGCAAAAAGGACAGTGCCTTGAGGTCAGTGGAGTGGATGTCTGATAATGGAGGAAAGGAGGGCCTCAGTGGTTTCAGGGAGGATCCATTGGTTGAGGTTCACACGTTATAGTTAGTGGTGGTTCCATCTAGGCAGGTAAGTCTCTGGCCCCTGGCCATGCAGAGTCTAGGAAGAGGCTTGGAAAGCCAGGAGCATGAATATGCATGATCAGAGCTGGTGCATATGGAGAAATGATATTTCAACCAGGCCTTGTCTGACTGCTCAGATTATGGCTCAGAATATTAGACTGCAGACATGGGGCAGGCCAGCATCTGACATGGAAACATCAAACCATCAGCCCAGAGTATCTGTTTCCCTGATTAATCCCCACTAACAGGCCATCCAGGAGGGAAAAGCTCAAGGAAACTTCATTCTTGGCACAGCCATCAAGTGGCAGTTGGTTTAGAATGTCCCAAGTTCTGAAACAGTTGGTGAGCCCCAGAGAACTCTGATGATTTAGATGGTCAACTGCTCGTCAGGAAGGATCACTTGGAGACAGCTGGAAGTGAGAAGACCCTGGGGGAGAATGGCTCCAAGTGTGGACTCTACCCTTTTAAAGGTCTGGCGAGCGTCAGAGGAAGAGACCACCAAGAGACTGTCTCATGCAACAGCAAAGTGTTTATTGGGGTGTCCAGCATAGTGGGGCTGAGAGCTCACTTGAATAGAGCAGAGAGCCCCGGGAACAGCTTAAGCAGAGCTTATATACATTCCTTGGAGAGGGCAGGGACTTCACATACAGCATAGCCAATCATTGCATGGATTCTGGGAGGGGGGTTGTTTTCGTAGAGCAACCAGATGATCGGGGAGATTTCAACATACATTTAGTGGGTATTTCCGGGAGTTGTTTTCGACTTCTACATGAGTTTCAGGTTGCAGGAAAACAGAACTTAATTCTTACATTCTTAACCTTTTCACCTTGACCTTCAGATAGGCTTCATTTACATGAAATGATCATTTTTAAGTCAGTAATTGCAATGAAGAGACAGGAGCCCGGGGTTATAACTTGAACATTTCTCATGGTGTCTGCTACTGAAACCTCATGCCAAAGAGGCCTGAAGGAAGGAGTATTCAAAAAGCACTGAGAAGAGTTCTGGTTTCCTGGTTCTAGGATATCCACTAGAGGACTCAAGTGCTCAGGAATTTCTGGTCCCAGGTATATAGCTACATTCCTGTCCCATATCCACCGCTCATCATTCTTGTGAATCTGGGCAAGACACATAAAATCTCCAAATTACAAACACCTAAACTCTAAATTGTGGTGGACAGACTCTGCTCCACCCATCCCTTTAGGCTGATATGGAGTCATAGGAGGTCACAGATATTCTCCATGAGCTTTACAAATATCCATCTGTAAAGAATGAGGAATAGACTTTCTTTACCCATTGCTCTGGAGGATGACCTCTGTTTGACACCTCTCTGTTCAAACACTGTCAACGATTGAGCTTATTTTTCCACACATTTAATGAAGTGTACTATTTAATGTCAGGACACATTAGCACCCATATGAAGCACCAGTCCGCTTAAGAATGCATGGATGTGATCATTGTCAGCCTTATACCATTACATGGATCAGATGCCACACTTTTTGCAACAATTGAGAAGGGGTTTATTTAACTGAACAGGTATTTAATTTTTGAGGTAGGATTTGATTTGTATAAATACATACTTGAATTCAAAGCTCAAATTATACCCCCAGATATTTACAATGATCACTTATCAATTAAAACTGGTTGAACTGTTATATGAATTACTATTGATGACCTATGTTTCCTTGGTAGCACATTGTTAACTGCTAACTCTGTTTTATCACATTTCCCAGGCTGTTGCCTCTGGCCTTGGTCCAGAGGAGACCTCTGGCCATCAAACTGTCCTGTTCCAAATGAGAATTCCAACGAAGGTACTGTGGAAATCCTGTCATTGTGTCCATTCTGCAATAAGGATTCTAGTTGATTCAGATTTCCAATTCTTCTTTTATTTAACATGTACAAATTTACGTGCTTTGAGTCATTCAGCAGTGCTATAGCTCCAGAAGTAAAGATCCAGTTACCTTTTAATTCTGTGCACTTGATTATTTCAACTGCTGGTGGACATCTGGGTTGATCATACAATGTATTTATGGTGAATGCTAGAAACATTGAAGTGATTGTATCACTATAGTATGCTGACTTGTAGTTTTATAGAATAAGCAGGGAGGAACGTAATAGCTGAGTCCTATGAGTTCCACTCTTGGGCTTGTCAGGAATCTGCACATTGCTTTCCAGAGTTGTCATAATAATTTACAAACCCACCAACATTGTGTCAGTGTACCTTCTTTCTCTCATCCTTCCTGGTATTTCTATGCTTATCCTGTTTCCCCAGCACCATTTGTTTAAACCATAATGTCCTCTTTAACATGTATTTTGGTGCTGTTGTCCAGTATCAGGTGAATGTAAGTATCAGGTGGGTTGTCTCTGTGTGGTATATTCAATTCAAGAATCCTCATATCTATTTTCAGTTCAATAAGATACTGTTTTTGCTACTCATCTCTGTAGTAAAATATAAAATTGGTCATTGTGCTGGCTTTCACCTTACTTTTTCTTGCTCAGAATTGCTTTGCCAAATAATAATAATAATAATAACAATAATAATAATAATAAGAGTAATTATTATTATTATTTAATGAATATAATAATTAATATAATATTATATTATAATAATTATTATTATTACTATTATTATCATCATCATCATCTCAAATGAATTTCAGGGTTAGTTTTTCAATACTGTAAGAAATATCATTTGTAGTTTGAAGGGGATTGTATTGAATTCATTGAACCTGGATATTGTTGATGTTATGGCAACTTTGACAATATTAATTCTGCCTATCCAAGAACACAGAACTATTTTGCCTCTTCTGAGGTCTTCTTCCATTTCTTTTTCAGTGTTCTATAGTTTTTGTTGTAGAGATCTTACATCCTATTTGGTAGATTTATCCTCAGGGGTTTTTTTACATTATTATAAAAAAATTATTTTCTTGAATTCTAAATCAGTGCCATCAATGTTGGAGTATAGTGACAATATTGATTTATTTGTGTTGATCTTTTATCCTGCTACACTGCTAAATTTATTACTTCTAGAATTCTTCTGGTGAAAATTTTTGGGCCTTCTAAATATAGAATCATGTCACCAGGTAATGTGGACAATTTGAACTTTTCTTATGGTATCCTTTTAATTTCCTACTTTTGCCTGATTGTTCTGACATTTTTTCAGAAAAATATATTGAATAAAATTGGCAAAAGTAGACATTCTTTTCTTGTTCTTGATATTTGAAGAAGACAGTTCATTTTTATCTCTGTTCAGTGTGATGTTGGCTTTGAATTTCTCATATATGGCTTTTATAATATTGAAACTAAGTTCCTTTTTTTCCAGGTTTCTCCTTTATTTTGGAAATGAATTGTTTCTCCTTTTTAATCAAGAGCTTTTCTACATCTATTGAGGTGATTTTCTGAATCTTGTCCTTAATTCCAACTATGGGTGTGCTAGTCAGCTTCTCCCCACCCACTCTGCTGCCTGTGGAGCGACCTTTACATGTTTCCTGGGCTTATGGTCTGGGCATCTATTCCCAGCAGCCCATTTTTACACCTGCTCCCTCAAATTCTCAATCCCTTTCAGCTGGTCCTGGGAGGCACCAGACTCAAGGAGGAAAGGACCAGAGCTTGCCTGCACATCTCTGACTTGAGTTCCCCTGGGGAGAATTCTCTCCATGCCTTTTGCTCTAGCTCAGCCAGGCAAAGCCTAGGTGCTGTGGCAGGTGCCTTTCAGGTCCATGTGTGCCTACCTGCTCAGATCTCCCAGCTCCTGGCTCCTGCAGTGGCAGCATCAGCTTGGCTGTGTCAAGGTGGCTCCTGCCTTGCTCTCTGGGGACAGCATGAATCACAGATCTTTCTTCATGTACAGTGTGCAGTGCAAAGAAGCCTCTTTTCAGCCAAGAAAACGTTGCCTCTCTGATCTCAGGATTTTCACACTGAATCTTTCTATTTTGTTTCTGTCCATTTCCTTCTTTAGGTGATCTAGCAGTGCCACTAATCCTGCTGCTGCTACTGCTGCTTCTGCCACCATCAGCTTGGATCTAATGTACTTTCTTTTTTGTCTTTGTTTAATGTAGCCAAGTTTCTGATTCTCTAAGACTCCCTGACTGTCCACTATTGAGTTTTCGTGAAACCCCTCTTTTGCACACCTGAGAGGAAGGACTATTCGCACTGTTTGCATTACAGGTTGTGGAGCTGCAAGAAATAAAGGTTCTCTCTATCTTAAATTTGCTTCTGTCTTGTATCATTTCTTTTGCTTGAGTTTTTGACTTTATATTCCTCTATAATTTTTTCCATTCACTATTAAGTTTGGGTGACTTCCTTTAGTTCCCCTCTCACTGAGAAGCAGTCTTCTTGCCTTCTAAGTCTGGCACTGAAGAACTGTCGTGGGTGCATCCTTCCTCCATTTGCCAACTTCTCTTCTCCTGACAGCAAATTTGCACAATTTCTCAACATGCCAAGGAACGTTTTAGGCCAAAATATATTTTATCTTGATGAATACCTCATGTTAACTTGAAAACAAATTTTATTCTCTCACTGTCGTATGAAGTATTTGTACAAATGCCAAATAGATCTATGTGATTGATAATGGTTTTGGTAAATTCCTAGGGTTGCCATAACTAAGTACCAGCTTTCTTGGGTTGAAGTAATGTAAGTGTACTATCTTAGAGCTTTATTTCCTAGGAATCCCACATTGACCTGTTAGCAGAAACATGTTACTTCTGAAAACTTTAAGGAAGGATTTTTCCTGCCCATTCTTAACTGTTACTGGTTTGGTGGCCATCCTTGATCTGCTTGGTTTTCAACTGCAGCACTTTCCTCTCTGCTTGCATCATCACATGGCATTAGTCTCTCATGAATGTGCCCCATCTTCATGAGAACAGATGCCCTATTTGGAGAATGGGTCCACCCTGTTCAAAGAGGATACTTTTAATTGCTAAGATAACAATGACTCTCATTTAAAACCCAGTAAAATTTGGAGGTACGGTTTAAGTTCTAATTTAACCATCTTTAGAATTTAAACATGCGTTTGTGTGAAGTAATTTGACCCATAACAGAAATGATTGATTCAAAAGTATACTTTTTCTTTACTTCCTGATGGATCTGTCAAGTGTTATAAAGGAATGCTGAAACCTTCTAGTGTAACAGTAGAATATTTAATTTCTCATTGTAGTTCCTTCCATTTTTTGTCTATTTTGAATTTTTGTTTCCTGATCTGCTCCTTCTCTTGACATTCAGAGACAATCATGTTGCAGCACTAATTGAGCCTGTGTGTGTTAAACAACCGTCTCCATACACTCCAGACCCATGTCCACAGTAAGGAAGTCCCTGGAGTGTTTCTTCAGCAAACCAATATACTGACAGTTACTCTATATTTCCCCAGATTGCTATCAAGTCATAATAGAGGTGGTACCCATTGTGGCAGAAGACCAAAAAAATTACATTGCTAAGGTAATGTGACCTTTCTTTGTCTTAGATATAAGTGTTGTTTTCTTCCTTTTAATTCAAATTCCTTCATGAAAATATGACAGTGTTCATTATAGGTGACTCATAGGTGATGGAATTACAACTGCACATCTATTCCCTGTGAGAATGATTCAAGATGACATTCACATATGAGAACAACCATTGTCAAATAATTGTAGTGAGCATTTTCTTCAGTGGCACTTTTCCTTGAGAGAAAAAGAATTTTATGCATGTCATCAAATTGTACCTGAGAAATCCCTCATGCAAAGCTCATGTATTTTCACAAGTGCCTTCTCTGCCTTACTTTGTGATCTTTGCCCCAACTGCTGTTTCCCATCTAGTTATCTAATGTCACCACAGCCAACAGTAGACTTGTGCAAATGATCTCCTGCTCACGCTGTCTTCTTTTCTGTAACTACAGGTAGCCTCTGCAACAAATGAGCAAAGTAAGTATTCTCAACTCCCTAACATGCTGAGCAAAACCTCTGTACTTAGATAGGTCACACATTCTTTCCGGTTTCTATATAAAAAGTTATCCTGGATTTAGATTTTGTTTGGAAATGAGGATTGGCATATGGTGACAAAGTGATAATCCAGTGAAGAATTGTGGCCCACTACCATGATCCTGAAATAGCTGTCTTTTGTGTGGTGTGTATTTATGTGAATGAGCATGGGGTGGTATCTCTGAGCATGTCCATGTGTAATAATTGTGTATGTTTTTGTGAGGCTATGGGAGCTTCTTCAGAAATTCTCTTCTAACATGCCCAGAACAAGCATTAATTTTCTAAAAATAAAAACCCACACTAATGCATGATTTGCTTGATATAATTTTTTCCCACTTCATGACACCCAAATGTAGTTTTGGTTAGTAGGCCCTCTCTGTAGACAGAGATGTTGCTGAGCCAAAAGATCCAGGTTATTCACTCTGTAAGTGAAAGAAGCATTAAGAGTTCAGGAAATTATCCTGGTGGTGATGCTTTGGGTTAGGGAACTGTGTACATCACTTAGTGATATAACACAGTCCAGGTTATTACAATATATTAGTAATAACTAATCTCCTACAGAGATGTGAAATATTTTGCATATTTTAAAGTGGCCTCAGTGGTCATCTCTAGAGAAAAACATACTCCTAAAGGTAAAAAATACAAAAAAAATATATCACACCTGGTTCCAATCTACTGGAAACCCAAAGGCTGTGCTTCCCATTCATTCTTGTTCTTTTTTATTGGTTATTCAAAATATTACAAAGCTCTTGACATATCCTATTTCATGCGTTAGATTCAAGTGGGTTATGAACTCCCATTTTAACCCCAAATACAGATTGCAGAATCACATCAGTTACACATCCACATTTTTACATAATGCCATATTAGTAACTGTTGTATTCTGCTACCTTTCCTATCCTCTACTATCCTCCCTCCCCTCCCCTCTCATCTTCGCTCTCTACCCCATCTGTTGTAATCTAAATATTTCTCTGGATTTTATTCCCTTCCCCCTAAAATTATCTTTTTTTTATTGTTGGTTGTTCAAAACATAACATAGTTCTTGATATATCATATTCCACACTTTGATTCAAGTGGGATAGTAAGGATAGGAAAGGCAGCAGAATACAACAGACACCAGTATGGCAATATATAAATCAACGGAAGTGTAACTGATGTGATTTCGCAATGTGTATACAGGTTAAAAATGGGAGTTCATAACTTAAATTATCTTATATGTAATTTTGTATATCAATGAAGGTCTCTTTCCATTTCCATGCAATTTCCCTTTTCTCTCCCTTTCCCTCCCACCTCATGTCTCTGTATAAAGTTGATCTTTTCCTCCTGCTCTTCCTCCCTGCTCTGTTCATAGTTGTTCTCATTATAACAAAGAAGACATTTGGCCTTTGATTTTATAGGGATTGGCTAGCTTCACTTAGCATAATCTGCTCTAATGCCATCCATTTCCCAGCCAATTCCATGAATTTGTCATTTTTAGTGCTGCATAATACTCCATTGTGTATAAATTCCACTTTTTTTAATCCCTTCATCTATTGAAGGGCATCTGGGTTGGTTCCACAGTCTAGCTATTGTGAATTGTGCTGCTATGAGCATCGTTGTGGCAGTATCCCTGTAGTATGCTCTTTTAAGGTCCTCAGGGAACAGTCCGAGAAGGGCAATAGCTGGGTCAAATGGTGGTTCCATTCCCAGCTTTCTCAGGAATCTCCATACTGCTTTCCAAATTGGCCGCACCAATTTGCAGTCCCATCAGCAATGTACAAGAGTACCCTTTTCCCCACAACCTCTCCATCACTTGTTATTGTTTTCTTTCAGAGTGGCTGCTAATCTTACTGGAGTGAGATGGTATCTTAGGGTGGTTTTGATTTGCATTTCTCTGACTGCTAGAAATGGTGAGCATTTTTTCATGTACATGTTGATTGATTGTTTGTCCTCCTCTGAGAAGTGTCTGTTCAGGTCTTTGACCCATTTGTTGATTGGGTATTTGTTATCTTATTGTTTAATTTTTTGAGTTCTTTGTATACTCTGGATATTAGGGCTCTATCTGAAGTGTGAGGAGTAAAAATCTGTTACCAGGATGTAGGCTCCCTATTTACCTCTCTTATTGTTTCTCTTGCTGAGAAAAAACCTTTTTAGTTTAAGTAAGTCCCATTTGTTGATCCTAGTTATTAACTCTGTGCTATGGGTGTCCTATTAAAAAATTTGGAGCCCAATCCCACAATATGTAGATTGTAACCAACTTTTTCACGTTAAGGCGCAGAGTCTCTGATTTGATATCAAGGTCTTTGATCCATTTTGAGTTAACTTTTATGCATGGCGAGAGATAGGGATTCAGTTTCATTTTTTTGCATATGGATTTCCAGTTTTCCCAGCACCATTTGTTGAAGATGCTATCCCTCCTCCATTGCATGCTTTTATCCCATTTATCAAATATAAGATAGTTGTAATTTTGTGGATTCGTCTCTGTGTCCTCTAATCTGTACCATTGGTCCACCTGCCTGTTATGGTACCAGTAACATTCTGGTTTTGTTACTATTGCTCTGCAGTACAGTTTGAAATCTGGTATCACTATACCTCCTGATTCACAATTCCTGCTTAGAATTGTTTTTGCTATTCTGGGTCTTTTATTTTTCCATATGAATTTCATGATTGCTTTATCTATTTTTACAAGAAATGCTGTTGGGATTTTGATTGGCATTGCATTAAACGTATAGAGAACTTTTTTTAGTATCGCCATTTTGATGATGTTAGTTCTTCCTATCCATGAACAGGGTATGTTTTTCCATTTTTTAATGTCTTCTTCTATTTCTCTCTTTAGGTTTCTGTAGTATTCATTGTATAAATCTTTCACCTCTTTTGTTAGATTGATTCCCAAGTATTTTATTTTTATTGAGGATATTGTGAATGCAGTGGTTGTCCTCATTTCCATTGCAGAAGATTTGTCACTGATATACAGGAATGCCTTTGATTTATGAGTGTTCATTTTATATCCTGCCAAATTGCTAAATTCACTTATTAGCTCTAGTAGTTTCTTTGTACAACCTTTTTGGTCTGTTAGATATATTATCATATCATCTGAATATGTGATAATTTAAGTTCTTCTTTTCCTATTTTTTAGCCATTAATTTCTTTTGTCTGTCTAATTGCTCTGGCTAGTATTTCGAGAACTAAATTGAAGAGAAGTGGTGAGGGAGGGCATCCCTGTCTTGTTCCAGATTTTAGAGGGAATGCCTTCAGTTTTTCTCCATTCAGAATGATGCTAGACTGAGGCTTAGCATATATAGCTTTTACAATGTTGAGGTAAGTTCCTGTTATCCCTAGTTTTTCTAGTGTTTTCAACATAAAGGGATGCTGAACTTTGTCGAATGTTTTTTCTGCATCTATTGAGATGATCATGTGGTTCTTATGGTTAAATCTATTGATGTGGTGAATAACATTTATTGATTTCTGTATATTGAACCAGCCTTGCATCCCGGGGATGAATCCTACTTGATCATGGTACACAATTTTTTTGATATGCTTTTGTATTCGATTCACAAGATTTTTTTTGAGGATTTTTGCATCTGAGTTCATTAGAGATATTGGTTTGTAGTTTTCTTTTTTTGAAGTGTCTTTGTATTTTTTCGGGATCAGGGTGATGTTGGCCTCATAGAATGAATTTGGAAGAGCTCCTTCTTTTTCTATTTCTTGAAATAACTTGAATAGTATTGGTATTAATTCTTCTTTGAAGGTTTTGTAAAACTCTGCTGTATATCCATGTCGTCCAGGGCTTTTCATGGTTGGTAGTCTTTTGATGGCTTCTTCAATTTCCTCTTTTGTTATTGGTCTGTTTAAATTGTGTGTATCTTCCTGACAATCTGGGCAAATCATATGACTTAAGAAATTTATCAATATCTTTGCTATCTTCTATTTTATTGGAATATAAGGTTTCAAAATAATTTCTAATTATCTTCTGTATTTCTGTAGTGTCCATTGTGATATTGCCTTTTTCATCCCGTATGTTAGTAATTTGAGCTCTCTCTGTTCTTCTCTTCATTAGCTTGGCTAAGGGTCTGTCGATCTTATTTATTTTTTCAAAGAACAAACTTTTTGTTTTATCAATTTTTTAATGTTCTTTTGTTTCAATTTTATTGATTTCTGCTCTTATTTTAATTATTTCTTGCCTTCTACTACATTTGCTGTTGTTTTGCTCTTCCTTTTCTAGGGCTTTGAGATGAAGTGTGAGCTCATTTATTTGTTGGTTTTTTCATTTTTTGAGGAATTACCTCCAGGAAATGAATTTCCCTCTTTAAACTGCTTTCATTTTGTCCCATAGATTCCAATATGTTGTGTCTGTATTTCCATACATCTTCAAGAATTTTTTGATTTACTCCTTTATGTCTTTTGTAACCCATTGATCATTCAGTAACATATTGTTCATTTTTCATAAGATGTATGATTTTTCCATCCTTCTTTTATCATTGATATCCAGTTTCATTCCACTGCAATCAGATGAGTTACATGGTATAATCTTCACACCTTTATATTTACTAATAGTTGTCCTATGGCATAATATATGGTCTATCTTTGAGAAGGATCCATGTGCTGTTGAGAAGAACGTGTATCCACTTGGTGATGGTTGATATATTCTATATATGTCGGTTAAGTCTAGGTTATTGATTGTGTTATTAAGTTCTATAGTTTCTTTATTCAGCTTTTGTCTGGAGGATCTGTCCAATGGAGAGAGCGGTGTGTTGAAGTCACCCACAATTATTGTGTTGTGGTCTATTTGTCTCTTGAACTTGAGGTGAGTTTGTTTTATGAATGTTTCAGCATCATTGTTTGGTGCATATATATTGATAATTGTTATGTCTTGTTGGTGGATGGTACCTTTTAATAGTATGTAGTGTCCTTCTTTTTCCCTTTTGATTAACTTAGGTTTGAAGTTGATTTCATTCGATATGACTATGGCCACTCCTGCTTGCTTCGGGGGACCATGTGAGTGGTATGATTTTTCCCAACCTTTCACCTTCATTCTGTGTATGTCTTTTCCTATCAGATGAGTCTCCTGAAGGCAGCATATTGTTGGATTTGTTTTTTTAATCCAGGTTATTAGCCTATGTCTCTTAATTTGGGAATTTAAGCCATTAACATTTAAGGTTACTATTGAAATATGGTTAGTACTACCGGTCATGCTTGTTTATTTATTTATTTTAATATGGATAGTTTTTCCTTTTTGGTTATTTTTTTTTCCTTCCCTTTACTGAGTTACCTCCCACTGTTAGTTTGGGGTGCTGTTTTTTAATTCCTCTTCTTGTAGTGTTTTGCTCAAGATGCCATGCAGTGCTGGTTTTCTGGATGTGAATTCTTTTAACATTTATTTATCATGAAATATTTTAATTTCATTGTCAAATATGAAGCTTAATATTGCTGGATACAGTATTCTTGGTTGAAATCCAATATTTTTTATCGTTGGAAATACGTTGTTCCAGGATCTTCTCGCTTTCAACGTCTGTGATGAAAAATCAGCCGTTAACCTAATTGGTTTACCCCTGAGAGAAATCTTCCTCCTTTCTCTCGTAGCTTTTAATATTCCCTTTTTGTTCTGTATGTTGGATATCTTCATAATTATATGTCTTGGAGTTGGTCTAGTATGGCTTTGAATGTTTGGGGTCCTGTAGGCTTCCAGGACTTGGCAATCCATTCCACCTTTCATATTTGGGAAGTTTCCTAAGATTATTTCATTCAATAAATTGTTCATTTCTTTGGTTTGATGCTCTATGCCTTCTTTTATTCCAATGACTCTCAGGGTTGGTTTTTTTATGACATCCCTTGTCTCTTGAATAGATTGCTCATGCCTTCTAAGCATCTTTTCTGTGTTGACAATATTCTTTTCAAGTTGATAAACTTTGTCTTCATTATCTGATGTTCTGGCTTCTACTTGATCTAGTCTATTTGTAATATTCTCGTTTGTTATACTCTGGTTTCTCTTTAGATCATATAAATCTTTTGTCTCTTAATATTCTCGTTTCGGTTTTTAATTTGGTTTATGGTTTTCTGCATTTCTAAAATTACTGTTTGTTTTATTTTCTAAATCTCTATTTCGTGATAGAGCTTGTTCTTTTACATTTGAATTTGCTTATTTACTTCGTTTTCAAAATATACGTTCATTGTTTGAACTTGCTGTCTAAAGTCTTCTCTAAGATTCCATTCCATCTCAGTTAGGTATGCTTTGACTTCTTTCTCTGTCCATTTTTCTGGTGCCTGTAGGTTCTCCTTTGTATTTAAGTTGTCCTGCATTGTTTGTGCTCCTTTTTCCCTTTGTTTTTTTCATGGTGCTCAAGTTACTTCCCAACTCTGTTTGACTGCTGTGTTTCTGTTTTCTCCTTTAAATTTGTTTTGGTTTTTATATTTCCACTATCTCTCCTTTGTGTTAGGAGACAATGTTTCGAGATGTTGGATTTAATTTTGATATAAGGTAAATTCATTGGTTTCATTAAAGGCCTTCAGATTTTGATGGCATATAGACAACTAAGGTTTGGACTTAAGATTTTATGTAAAGATCGGTTGATTTGATTGTATGGAGGTTCGGATACGTTAGCTTCTTTGGGGGATTACTCAAATGCAGTCGGATATTAACAAGAGAATAGACAGGAATACTTGGGGGTAGTTAAGGGCTTGGGTGGACTATACACCTATTTGTAGTATTCATCTATTTGCATTTAGTAAGTTATATGTAGTCTGGTTGTTCATGCTGTTTTATTGTAGCAATCTGTCATAACCTGGCGATGGTGACGTCAGTTTTACAAGATGTTGCCCGCTGGCTTCATTGGTGGACTTTAAGTTGTGCGGGATAGAACTGGACCGCTTCCTTCCTTCATCTCAAACCCCGAACTCATCCCAGAGCTCAGAGAGTGCACAGCCAGCAGGACTCCACAGAATCTGTAGTGCCGTTTCTCTCTGCTTGCTGGTCGCTTCTCGGCGGCACCTCGCCGTCTGTAGCCACGGGGCGGGCCGCAGGGCGGGCGGCAGATCAGTCAGCCTGGATCTCTGGTCGCACCGTTGGCTCGCATTTGAGACTCAGTAACCGGTCCTCGGTGATGGAAATCCTTCCTCTAGGTTTCGGTGCACCCCAATTCAGCTGGAAATTCCTAACAAGATAGCTTTCTGTTGTTCTAACCCTGTATTCACCTGTGCAGTGATGTGTTACACGGCGTGTGATGCACTCTATTTGCGGCCATCACTCATTCTTGTTCTTATATTTGCTGTATATTTTCACTGATGTCCATATCAAGAAATGCTCTGAACTATTCATAAGCCTTAAATCAGTATACTAATCATTATTCTGCATCCTCCTAGCTCACCCAAATGACATGGTGGAGTTCATTCCTGGAGAAAGCATGGATCAAGAGGCCCCATCAGAAGCCATGGTAAGGTTGCTTATCTTCCTCTGAAATTCAAGTGTTGATCTTTAGTATCTCTTTCTCTTGTAATATGATATGGTTTCCTGGAGATGACATACACAATTTCCTGAGTGTGCAGATTCTCATTAAGGTGTCTGTTGCCAAATGAGACCTCACTGAAGGCAATATAACAAGAAACAGTATAAACTACACACCGTATAATAACAAGCTTTGTGCCTGGATATGATTTTCCATCCTGGTCATCAAATTCCTTAATTATCACCTAATATAGACCTGTGACACAAATATCCTAGAAAAGCTTGTGTCATTTGGTGAGTGTATATTTGCTATCTCTTCCCTTGATTTGCACACATTCTCATTGAATATTTGAATGTCACCAATAAACAAAAGACTTGTGCACACAGGTCAAATCATGGCTTGATGTTCATAGTGACTCCTTTTCTGTATTCACAGGAGGAATCAAAAGGATCCATAATTGGTATGTATCCTGGGCTCACTCTCTTCCTGTTTGAAAATGTAGATAATGCCAAGGGTCAGAGAGTCTTCCTTCATTTTGAGTGCAGAGTCTCAGTGATTCCACTACCTCCTTGAGAATGAGAAGTGAGGGGTTTGTGGTCTAAATTGATTTAAAAAATATCTATGGCCATTCTGCATATTTCCTTGAAGCACCTATGTGAGTGGAGCAAAGTTGCTAGGTCAATGAGAGTTTTATACATGTGTCTTTGTGTGCATTCACGCAACATGATTCTGAGTGTGAATTTGTGTTCGTTTTTGCACATTTGTTTGTTTCTCTAGATATATACATGCCATGAGGCCAACGTCCATATGTTTAAACAAAAAAAGCCATCTCCATTAGATCATGATTTTGTATATGTGTAAATAGATCAAACTGTAAACCTTCCATATGTGCAGTTTATTCCACACCAATACCTCAATTAACATGCAAAACTTATCCAATGAAAACCCAGAAAATTTTCATGACACTCTATAAAGGAAAAACTCCATTTCAATCCTGTCACTGCACCAGTAGCAACTTCATTTAATAGCAAATTTTACCTGTCAGTATGTCCTATATTTAATCAGTGCATGTGATAGTTCACAACACTTTACTCATGAAAAATTTTTACGTTCATATACATTTTTTGTGAGAGGTGTCAGAATTCATCTTCCAATCCCCATTCTAGGCTCAAGTTTCTGGACAGGGTCAATCCTTAACAATGGCCCTCAGGTCCACCAATGCACTATGCTCACTTATGGTGGGCATCTGAGACAGAGGAGATGCACAGGCCAGACATTACTGTAGCTAAGGAAGGTCTTACTTTGCATGTTCCAACTGACACTGAAAGCTACCTTATTGGGTTTTTTTGTAGACACTACTTTGTAGAAACATGTTTTCACTGGATGGATTTTCATGGGGCCTGATCAGCACAATTGCAGCTCATCTAGTTACACAGCAAAAGGTGGGCTGTAGTGAAGATCCAGCTCAGCACAGCAGTGGTGTCCGATCCCTAGTTTAGGTCTGTGCTGCCCCCTGTGTGGCCTGCAGGATATCACATTGACATTATATATGATAGGTCTTCATAATGTCAGTCCCAAATGCTCTCTGGTTCCTTCTATTTATGCATACACGGATACTGACACTGACTGGTCACTGTGAGGGTAAAACCACTGTGGTCATCATTCCTTCTCATCTCTGAACTCCTTCCTTGGCAGAGTGTCTTCATCTTAGTCCATGACATCTTTTGATAATTGCAACTGTGTGCTAAGATCTCACTTGTTCAGCATTTGGGGCTCTACAATGAACCAGGTATCCACTTGGGATCTGACCAGGACCAGCCAGAATCAGTAGGGAAGTGAAGAAGATAGCATTGTGTCCAAGCTTTTCACACACATTTCTTATGAGCTCTGGGTGGGATGTGCTTGACTTTGAGGAGAGCCATCAGGATCCTTTTTTTTATTGGTTGTTCAAAACATTAAAATGCTCTTGACATATCCTATTTCATACATTAGATTCAAGTTGGTTATAAACTCCCAATTTTACCCCAAATACAGATTGCAGAATCACATTGGTTTCACATCCACATTTTTACATAATGCCTTATTAGTAACTGTTGTATTCTGCAACCTTTCCTATCCTCTACTATCCCCCCTCCCCTCCCCTCCCATATTCGCTCTCTACCCATCACCTGCAATTCATTTCTCTCCTTGTTTATTTTCCCATTCCCCTCACAACCTGTTATATGTAATTTTGTATAACAATGAGGGTCTCCCTCAAAGACCATGCAATTTCTCTTTACTCTCCCTTTACCTCCCACCTCATGTATCTGTTTAATGTTAATCTTTTCTTCCTGCTCTTCCTTCCTGCTCTGTTCTTAGTTGCTCTCATTATATCAAAGAAGACATTTGGTATTTTCTTAAGGGATTGGCTAGCTTCAGTAAGCATAATCTGTTCTAGTGCCATCAATTTCCCTGCCAATTCCATGAATTTGTCATTTTTTAGTGCTGCGTAATACTCCATGGTGTATAAATGCAACTTTTGTATCCATTCATCTATTGAAGGGCATCTGGGTTGGTTCCACAGTCTAGCTATTGTGAATTGTGCTGCTATGAACATCGTTGTGGCAGTATCCCTGTAGTATGCTCTTTTAAGGTCTTCAGGGAACAGTCCGAGAAGGGCAATAGCTGGGTCAAATGGTGGTTCCATTCCCAGCTTTCCCAAGAATCTCCATACTGCTTTCCAAATTGGCCGCACCAATTTGCAGTCCCACCAGCAATGTACAAGAGTACCCTTTTCCCCACAACCTCTCCAGCACTTGTTGTTGTTTGCCTTCATAATGGCTGCTAATCTTACTGGAGTGAGATGGTATCTAAGGGTGGTTTTGATTTGCATTTCTCTGACTGCTAGAAATGGTGAGCATTTTTTTCATATACTTGTTGATTGATTGTAAGTCCTCCTGTGAGAAGTGTCTGTTCAGGTCTTTGGACCATTGGTTGATTGGGTTATTTGTTATCTTATTGTTTAATTTTTTGAGTTCTTTGTATACTCTGGATATTAGGGCTCTATCTGAAGTGTGAGGAGTAAAACTTTGTTACCAGGATGTAGGCTCCCTATTTACCTCTCTTATTGTTTCTCTTGCTGAGAAAAAACTTTTTAGTTTAAGTAAGTCCCATTTGTTGATCCTAGTTTTTAACTCTGTGCTATGGGTGTCCTATTAAGGAATTTGGAGCCCGATCCCACAATATGTAGATTGTAACCAACTTTTTCTTCTATCAGGCGCAGAGTCTCTGATTTGATATGAAGCTCTTGGATTGATTTTGAGTTAACTTTTGTGCATGGTGAGAGAAAGGGATTAACTTTTATTTGTTTGCATATGGATTTTCAATTTTCCCAGCACCATTTGTTGAAGATGCTATCCTTCCTCCATTGCATGCTTTTATCCCATTTATCAAATATAAGAAAGTTGTAATTTTGTCTCTGTGTCCTCTAAGTTGTACCATTGGTCCACCCGCCTGTTTTGGTAACAGTACCATGCTGTTTTTGTTACTATTGCTCTGTAGTACACTTTGAAATCTGGTATCACTATGTCTCCTGATTCACACTTCCTGCTTAGAATTGCTTTTGCTATTCTGGGTCTTTTATTTGTCCATATGAATTTCATGATTGTTTTATCTATTTCTCCTAGAAATGCTGTTGGGATTTTGATTGGCATTGCATTAAACCTACAGAGAACTTGGGGTAATATTGCCATTTTGATGATGTTAGTTCTTCCTATCCATGAATAGGGTATATTTTCCCATCTTCTAAGGTCTTCTTCTATTTCTCTCTTTAGGGTTCTGTAGTTTGCATTGTATTAATCTTTCACCTCTTCTATTAGATTGGTTCCCAAGTAATTTACTTTTTTTTTTTGAGGATATTGTGAATGGGGTTGTTGTCCTCATTTCCATTTCAGAATATTTGTCGCTGATATACAGGAATGCCTTTGATTTATGCGTGTTGATTTTATATCCTTCCACTTTGCTATATTCACTTATAAGCTCTAGTTGTTTCTTTGTAGGCCCTTTTTGGTCTGTTAGATATATTATCATATCATCCACATATGGTGATAATTTAAGTTCTTCTTTTCCTATTTTTATGCCCTTAAGTTCTTTTGTTTGTCTAATTGCTCTGGCTAGTATTTCGCGGACTAAATTGAATTGAAGTGGTGAGGGAGGGCATCCCTGTCTTGTTCCTGATTTTAGTGGGAATGCCTTCAGTTTTTCTCCATTCAGAATGATGCTAGACTGAGGCTTAGCATATATAGCTTTTACAATGTTGAGGTAAGTTCCTGTTATCCCTAGTTTTTCTATTGTTTTGAATATAAACGGATGCTGAACTTTGTCGAATGCTTTTTCTGCATCTATCGAGATGATCATGTGGTTCTTATGGTTAAATCTATTGATGTGGTGAATAACATTTATTGATTTCTGTATATTGAACCAGCCTTGCATCCCGGGGAGGAATCCTACTTGATCATGGTGCACAATTTTTTTGATATGCTTTTGTATTCGATTCAAAAGAATTTTTTTGAGGATTTTTTCATCTAAGTTCATTAGAGATATTGGTCTGTAGTTTTCTTTCTTTGAAGTGTCTTTATCTAGTTTTGGGATCAAGGTGATGTTGGCCTCATGCAATGAATTTGGAAGAGCTCCTTCTTTTTCTATTTCTTAAAATAACTGGAAAAGTATTGGTATTAATTCTTCTTTGAACGTTTTGTAAAACTCTGCTGTATATCCATGTCGTGCAGGGCATTTCTTGGTTGGCAGTATTTTCATGGCTTCTTCAATTTTCTGCTTTGTTATTGGTCTTTTTAAATTGTGTGTATCTTCCTGACTCAATCTGGGCAAATCATATGACTTAAGAAATTTATCGATATCTTTGCTATCTTCTATTTTATTGGAATATAGGGTTTCAAAATAATTTTGAATTATCCTCTGTATTTCTGTAGTGTCCATTGTGATATTGCCTTTTTCATCCCGTGTGTTAGTAATTTGAGATCCCTCTCATCTTCTCTTCATTAGCATGGCTAAGGGTCTGTCGAACTTATTTATTTTTTCAGAGAAATAACTTTTTGTTTTATCAATTTTTAATGTTTTTTTTTTGTATCAATTTCGTTGATTTCCGCTCTGACTTTAAATATTTCTTGCCTTCTACTACATTTGCTTTTGTTTTGCTCTTCCTTTTCTAGGGCTTTGAGATGAAGTGTGAGCTCATTTATTTGTTGTTTTTTTTTTTCATTTTTTGAGGAATGACCTCCAGGAAATGAATTTCCCTCTTAAAACTGCTTTCATTTTGTCCCATAGATTCCAATATGTTGTGTCTGTATTTCCATTCATCTCCAAAAATTTTTTGATTTACTCCTTTATGTCTTTTGTAACCCATTGATCATTCAGTAACATATTGTTCACTTTCCATAAGATGTATGATTTTTCCATCTTTCTTTTATAATTGATACCCAGTTTAATTCCATTGTAATAAGATAAGTTTCATGGTATTATCTCCACACCTTTATATTTACTATTAGTTGTCCTATGGTATAATATATGGTCTATCTTTGAGAAGGACCCATGTGCTGCTGAGAAGAATGTGTATCCACTTGGTGATGGTTGATATATTCTATATATGTCGCTTAAGTCTAAGTTATTGATTGTCTTATTGAGTTCTATAGTTTCTTTATTCAGCTTTTGTCTGGAGGATCTGTCAAATGGAGAAAGCGGTGTGTTGAAGTCACCCATAGTTATTGTGTTGTGGTCTATTTGACTCTTGAACTTGAGGAGAGTTTGTTTTATGAATGTTGCAGCACCATTGTTTGGTGCATATATATTGATAATTGTTATGTCTGGTTGATGGATGGTTCCTTTTAATAGTATGTAGTGTCCTCCTTTATCTCTTTTGATTAACTTAGGTTTGAAGTTGATTTTATTCGATTTGAGTATGGCCACTCCTGCTTGCTTCGGGGGACTATGTGAGTAGTATGATTTTTCCCAACCTTTCACCTTCAGTCTGTGTATGTCTTTTCCTATTAGATGAGTCTCCTGAAGGCAGCATATTGTTGGATTTGGTTTTTTATTCCCGGTTATTAGCCTATGTCTCTTAATTGGGGAATTTAAGCCATTAACATTTAAGGTTACTATTGAAATATGGTTAGTACTACCCGCCGTGCTTGTTTATTTATTTATTTTTATATGGGTAGTATTTTCTTTTGGTTATTTTTTTTCCTTTCTTTTACTGAGTTATTTCCCACTGTTAGTTTGGCTAGCTGTTTTTCAATTCCTCTTCTTGTAGTGTTTTGCTCAAGATGCCATGCAGTGCTGGTTTTCTGTCTGCGAATTCTTTCAACTTTTATTTATCATGAAATATTTTAATTTCATTATCAATACTGGATACAGTATTCTTGGTTGGAATCCATTATTTTTTATCGTTGGAAATACGTTGTTCCAGGATCTTCTTGCTTTCAACATCTGTGATGAAAAATCAGCCTTTAACCTAATTGGTTTACCCATGAATGTAATCTGCCTCCTTTCTCTCATAGCTTTTAATATTCTCTCCTTGTTCTCTATGTTGGATATCTTCATAATTATGTGTCTTGGAGTTGGTCTATTATGGTTTTGAATGTCCGGGGTCCTGTAGGCTTCCAGGATTTGGCAATCCATTCCACCTTTAATATCTGGGAATTTTTCTTGGATTATTTCATTCAATAAATTGTTCATTCCATTGGTTTTATGCTTTATGCCTTCTTCTATTCCAATGACTCTCAGGTTTGGTTTTTTTATGACATCATATATATCTTGGATATATTGCTCATGTCTTTTAGGCATCCTTTCTGTGTTGACTATATTCTTTTCAAGTTGATAAACTTTGCCTTCATTATCTGATGTTTTGGCTTCTACTTGATCTAGTCTATTTGTAATATTCTCGTTTGAGTTTTTAATTTGGTTTAGGGTTTCTTGCATTTTTAGGATTACTGTTTGTTTTTTTCTAAATCTCTATTTCGTGATAGAGCGCGTTCTTTGACATTTGAATTTTCTTAATTAATTGGTTTTCAAAATATACGTTCATTGTTTGAACTTGCTGTCTAATGTCTTCTCTAAGATTACATTCCATCTGAATTAGGTGTGCCTTGACTTCTTTCTCCATCCATTTTTCTGGTGCCTTTAGGTTCTCCTTTGTATTTAAGTTGTCCTGCATTCTTTGTGTTCCTTTTTCCACTTGTTTTTTCATGGTGCTCAAGGTACTTTCCAACTCTGCTTCACTGCTGTGTTTCTGTTTTCTCCTTTAATTTTTTTTTTCTGGTTTTTATACTTCCACTATCTCTCCTTTGTGTTAGGAGAAACTGTTTCGAGATTTTGGATTTAATTGTGATTTAATGTAAATTCATTGGTTTCATTAGAGGCCTTCAGATTTTGATGGCATATAGAGAACAGAGGTTTGGACTTAGAATTTTATGTTAAGGTCCGGTGATTTGATTGTTTGGAGGTTAGGATACGTTAGCTTCTTTGGGGGGGGGGGTAACTCAAATGCAGCCAGATATTAACAAGAAAATAGACAGGCGTACTTGGGGGTAGTAAAGGGCTTAGGTGGACTATAGACCTATTCGTATTATTCATCTATTTGCATTTAGTAAGTTATAGGTAGTCTGGTTGTTCATGCTGTTTTATTTTTGCAATCTGTCGGAACCTGGCGATGGTGACGTCAGCTTTCCAAGATGTTGGCCTCTGGCTTCCTTGGTGGACTTTTTGTTGTGGGGGATACAACTTGACCGCTTCCTTAACCCATCTCAAACCCCGAACTCATCCCAGATCTCAGTGAGGGCACAGCCAGCAGGACTCCACAGAATCCGTAGCGCCATTTTCCTCTGCTTGCTGGTAGCTTCTCGGCGGCACCCCACCATCTGTAGATGCTGCGCGGGCCGCAGGGCCGGCGGTGGATCAGTCAGCCTGAATCTCTGGTGGCACAGTTGGCTTGCGTTTGAGACTCAGTAATCGGTCCTCGGTGATGGAAATCCTTTCCCTAGGTTTCGGTGCACCGCGATTTTGCTGGAAATTCCTAACAAGATAGCTTTTTGTCGTTCTAACCCTTTATTCACCTGTGCAGTGATGTGGTACACTGGGTGTGATACACTCTATTCGCAGCCATCTCTCATTCTTGTTCTTATCTTTGCTGGATATTTTCACTGATGTTCATATCAAGAAATGCCCTGAACTATTCATAAGCCTTAAATTAGTACACTAATCATTATTCTGCATCATCCTAGTTCACCCAAATGACATGGTGGAGTTCATTCCTGGAGAAAGCATGAGTCGAAGGACCCCATCAAAATCCATGGTAAGGTTGCTTATCTTCCTCTGAAATCCAGTGTTGCTCTTTAGTTTCTCTTTCTCTTGTAATATGATATTACAAGAGATGACATACACAATTTCCTGACTGTGCAGATTCTCATTGGGGTGTCCGTTGCCAAATGAGACCTCACTGAAGGCAACAGTAACAAGAAACAGTATAAACTACACACTGTATGATAGCAAGCTTTGTGCCTGGCTATGGTTTTCCCTCCTGGCCATTGAATTCCTTAATTATCACTTAATATAGACCTGTGACACAAATCCCCTAGAAAAAGCTTGTGTCATTTGGTGAGAGTACATTTGCTATCTGTTTCCTTGATTTGCCCACATTCTCATTGGATATTCGAATGTCACCAAGTAAACAAAAGACTTGTGCACACAGGTCAGAGCATGGCTTGATCTTCATAGTGACTCCTTTCCTCTATTCACAGGATGATTCAAAAGGATCCATAATTGGTATGTATCCTGGGCTCACTCTTTTCTTGTGAAAATGTAGATGATGCCCAGGGTCAGAGAGTCTTCCTTCCTTTTGAGTGCAGAGTCTCAGTGATTCCACTACTTCTTTGAGAATGAGAAGTGAGGGGTTTGTTGTCTAAATTGATTTAAAAATATCTATGGTCATTCTGCATATTTCCTTGAAGCACCTGTGTGAGTTGAGCAACGTGGTTAGGTCAATGAAAGTTTTATACATGTGTCTCTGTGTGCATTCATGCAACATGATTCTGAGTGTGACTTTTTGTTCGTTTTTGCACATTTGTTTGTTTCTTTAGATATATACATGCCAAGATGACAATGTCCACATGTTTAAACAAAAAAGCCATCTCCGTTAGATCATGATTTTGTATATGTGTAAATAGATCAGACTGTAAACTTTCCATGTGTGCAGTTCATTCCACACCAATACCTCAATTAACATGCAAAACATATCACATCAAAACCCAGAAAAATTTCACGGCACTCTATAAAGAAAAAGCTCCACTTCATTCCTGTCACTGCACCAGTAGCAACTTCATTTAATAGCAAACCTCACCTGTCAGTAGGTCCTATATTTAATCAGTGCATGTGATTATTCACAACACTTCACTCATGAAAAATTTTCACTTTCATATACATTTTTTGTGAGAGGTGTCAGAATTCATCTTCCAATCCCCATTCTAGGCAAAAGTTTCTGGACAGGGCCAATCCTTAACAGTGACCCTCAGGTTCACCAATGCACTATGCTCACTTATGGTGGGCATCTGTGTCAGAGGAGATGCACAGGCCAGATATTACTGTAACTAAGGAAGGTCTTACTTTGCATGTTCCAACTGACCCTGAAAGCTACCTTTTTGTGTTTTTTTGTAGACACTACTTTGTAGAAACATGTTTTAACTGGATGGGTTTTCATGGGGCCAGATCAGCACAATTTCAATTCATCCAGTTACAGAGCAAAAGTTGGGCTCTAGTGAAGATCCAGCTCAGCACAGCAGTGGTATCTGATCCCTAGTTTAGGTCTGTGCTGCCCCTTTTGTGGTCTGCAGGATATCACATTGACAGTATATATGATAGGTCTTTATACTGTCAGTCTCATATGCTGTTTGGGTCCCTCAATTCATACATACATGGATAATGACACTCACTGGTCACTGTGAGGGTAGAAGAACTGTGGTCATCATTCCTTCTCATCCCTGAACTCCTCTCTGAGCAGAGTGTCTTCATCTTAGTCCATGACATCATTTGGTAAATACAACTATGTGCTAAGATCTCACTTGTTCAGCATGTGGGGCTCTACAATGAACCAGGTATCCACCTGGGATCTGACCAGGACCAGTCAGAATCAGTTGGGACGTTAAGAAGATAGCATTGTGTCTAAGCTTTTCACACACATTTCTCATGAGCTCTATGTGGGAAGTGCTTGACTTTGAGGGGAGCCATCAGAATCGTTTTTTTTTTTTATTGGTTGTTCAAAATATTACAAAGATCTTGACATATCCTATTTCATACATTAGATTCAAGTTGGTTATGAACTCCCAATTTTACCCCAAATACAGATTGCAGAATCACATCAGTTACACATCCACATTTTTACATAATGCCCTATTAGTAACTGTTGTATTCTGCAACCTTTCATATCTTCTACTATCCTCCCTCCCCTCTCCTCCCATCTTCGCTCTCTACCCCATCTACTATAATTCATTTCTCTCCTTGTTTATTTTTCCATTACCCTCACAACCTCTTATATGTAATTTTGAATAACAAGGAGGGTCTTCCTCCATTACCATGCAATTACTCTTTTCTCTCCCTTTCCCTCCCACTCAGGTATATGTTTAATATTCTTCTTTACTTCCTGCTCTTCCTCCCTGCTGTATTTCTAGTTGCTCTCATTATTTCAAAGAACACATTTGGTATTGGTTTTTAAGGGATTGGGTAGCTTCACTAAGCCTAATCTGCTCTAGTGCCATCCATTTCCCTGCAAATTCCATGATATTGTCATTTTTTTGTGCTGTGTAATACTCCATGTTGTATAAATGCCACATTTTTTTGTCCATTCATCTATTGAAGGGCATCTGGGTTGGTTCTACAGTCTAGCAATTCTGAATTGTGCTGCTATGAACATCGATGTTGTAGTATCCCTGTAGTACGCTCTTTTAAGGTCTTCAGGGAATTGTCGGAGAAGGGCAATAGTTGGGTCAAATGGTGGTTCCATTCCCGGCTTTCCCAGGAATCTCCATACTGCTTTCCAAATTGGCCGCACCAGATTGCAATGCCACCAGCAATTTTCAAGAGTACCCTTTTCCCCACATCCTCTCCAGCACTTGTTGTTGTTTGACTTCAGAATGGCTGCCAATCTTACAGGAGTGAGATAATATCTTAGGGTGGTTTTGATCTGAATTTCTCTGAATGTTAGAGATGATGAGCAATTTTTCATGTACTTGTTGATTGATTGTATGTCCTCCTCTGAGAAGTGTCTGTTCAGGTCTTTGGCCCATTTGTTGATTGGGTTATTTGTTTTCTTGTTGTTTAATTTTTTGAGTTCTTTGTATACTCTGTATACACACTTCAATCTGAAGTGTGAGGAGTAAAAATTTGTTCCCATGATGTAGGCTCACTATTTACCACTCTTATTGTGTCTCTTGCTGAGAAAAAACTTTTCATTTTAAGTAAGTCCAATTTGTTGATTCTTGTTAATAACTTTTGTGCTATGGGTGTCCTATTAAGGAATTTGGAGCCCGACCCCACAATATGTAGATGGGAGCCAATTTTTTTTCTATCAGACGCAGAGTCTCTGATTTGATATCTAGCTTCTTGATCCACTTTGAGTTAATTTTTGTGCGTGGCGAGAGGAGGGTATTCAATTTCATTTTGTTGCATATGTATTTCCAGTTTTCCCAGCACCATTTGTTGAAGATGCTATCCTTCCTCCATTGCATGCTTTTTTCCCCTTTATCAAATATAAGATAGTTATAATTTTGTGGATTTGTCTCTGTGTCCTGTAATCTGGCTATTGGTCCACCCGCCCGATTTGAAACCAGTACCATGCTGTTTTTGTTACTATTGCTCTGTGGTACACTTTGGAATCTTGTATCACTATACCTCCTGATTCGCACTTCCTGCTTAGAATTGCTTTTGCTATTCTGGGTCTTTTGTTTTTCCATATGAATTTCATGATTACTTTATCTGTTTCTACAAGAAATGCCATTGGGAGTTTGATTGGCATTGTTTTAAACCTATAGAGAACTTTTGGGTAATATCGCCATTTTTATGATGTTAGTTCTTCCTTTCCATGAACAGGGTATATTTTTCCACCTTCTAAGGTCTTCTTCTATTTCTCTCTTTAGGGTTCTGTAGTTTTCATCGTATAAATCTTTCACCTCTTTTGTTACGTTGATTCTCAAGTATTTTATTTTATTTTTTGAAAAAATTGTGAATGGGGTGGTTGTCCTCATTTCCATTTCAGAAGATTTGTCACTGATATAAAGGAATGCCTTTTATTAATGCGTGTTGATTTTATATTCTGCCATTTTGCTCAATTCACTTATTAGCTCTAGTAGTTTCTTTGTACAACCTTTTTGGTCTGTTAGATATGTTATCATATCATCCGCATATGGTGATAATTTAAGTTCTTCTCTTTCTATTTTTGTGCCGTTAATTTCTTTTGTCTGTCTAATTTCTCTGGTTAGTATATCGAGGACTAAATTGAATAGAAGTGTTGAAAGAGGGCATCCCTGTCATGTTCCAAATTTTAGAGGGAATGCCTTCAGTTTTCCTCCATTCAGAATGATGCTAGCCTGAGGCTTAGCATATACAGCTTTTACAATGTTGATGTAACTTCCTGTTATCCCTAGTTTTTCTAGTGTTTTGAACATAAAGGGATGCTGAACTTTGTTGAATGCTTTTTCTGCATCTATAGATATGATCATGTGGTTCTAATGGTTAAATCTATTGATGTGGTGAATAACATTTATTGATTTCTATATATTGAACCAGCTTTGCATCCCGGGGATCAATTCTACTTGATTATGGTGCACAATTTTTTTGATATGCTTTTGTATTTGATTCGCCAGAAATTTATTGAGGATTTTTGCATGTAAGTTCATTAGAGATATTGATCTGTAGATTTCTTTCTTTGATGTGTCTTTGTCTGGTTTTGGGATCAGGGTGATGTTGGCCTCATAAAATGAAATTGGAAGAGCTCCTTCTTTTTCTATTTCTTGAAATAACTTGAAAAGTATTGGTATTTTTTTTTTTTGAAGGTTTTGTAAACCTCTGCTGTATATCCATCTGATCCAGGGCTTTTCTTGGTTGGTAGTCTTGTGATGGCTTCTTCAATTTCCTCCTTTGTTATTAGTCTATTTATATTGTGTGTATCTTCCTGACTCAATCTGGGCAAATCATAAACTTTTGAAATTTATCAGTAACTTCGCTATCTTCTATTTTATTGGAATATAGGGTTTCAAAATAATTTCTAATTATCTTCTGTATTTTCTTCGTGTCTGTTGTGACATTGCCTTTTTCATCTCGTATGTTAGTAATTTGAGCTCTCTCTCTTCTTCTCTTCATTAGAATGGCTAAGGGTCTGTCAATCATATTTATTTTTTTAAAGAACCAACTTTTTGTTTTATCAATTTTTAATTTTTTGTTTGTTTGTTTCAATTTGGTTGACTTCCACTCCAATTTTAATTATTTCTTGCCTTCTACTATATTTGCTGTTGTTTTGCTCTTCCTTTTCTAGGGCTTTGAGATGAAGTTTGAGCTCATTTATTTGTTAGTTTTTTCATTTTTTGAGAAATGACCTCCAGGAAATGAATTTCCCTCTTAAAACTGCTTTCATTGTGTCCCATAGATTTCAATATGTTGTGTCTGTATTTCCATTCATCTCCAAGAATTTTTTGATTTCCTCCTTTATGTCTTTTGTAACCCATTTATCTTTCAGTAACCTATTGTTCATTTTCCATGAGATGTATGGTTTTTCCTTCCTTCTTTTATCATTGATATCCAGTTTCATTCCACTGTAATCAGATAAGATGCATGGTATTATCTCCGCACCTTTATATTTTCTAAATGTTGTCCTATGGCATAATATATGGTCTATCTTTGAGAAGGATTCTTGTGCTGCTGAGAAGAACGTGTAACCACTTGATGATGGTTGATATATTCTATATATGTTGGTTAAGTCTATGTTATTGATTGGGTTATTGAGTTCTATAGTTTCTATTCAGCTTTTGTCTGGAGGATCTGTCCAATGGAGAGAGCCTTGTGTTTAAGTCACCCATAATTATTCTGTTGTGGTCTATTTGACTATTGAACTTGAGGAGAGTTTGATTTATGAATGATACAGCACCATGGTTTGATGCATACATATTGATAATTGTTATGTTGTATGTGGGTGGTTCCTTTTAATAGTATGTAGTTTCCTTCTTTACCCTTTTTGATTAACTTAGGTTTGAATTTGATTTTATTCGATTTGACTATGGCCACTAATTCTTGCTTCGGGGCACCATGTGAGTGGTATGATTTTTCCCAACCTTTCACCTTCAGTCTGTGTATGTCTTTTCCTATCAGATGAGTCTCCTGAAGGCAGCGTATTTTTGGATTTGTTTTTTTTCATCCAGGTTATTAGCCTATGTCTCTTAATTGGGGAATTTAAGCCATTAACGTTTAAGGTTACTATTGACATATGCTTAGTACTAACCTCATGCTTGTTTATTTATTTATTTTAATATGGCTAGTTTTTCCTTTTTGTTTATTTTTTCCCTTCCCTTTACTGAGTTACCTCCCACTGTTAGTTTGGGGTGCTGTTTTTTAATTCCTCTTCTTTTAGTCTTTTGCTAAGGATGCCATGCTGTACTGGTTTTATGGCTGTGAACTCTTTTATGTTTTTTTTTTATCATGAAATATTTTAGTTTCATTGTCAAATCTGAAGCTAAATTTTGCTGGATACAGTATTCTTGGTTGGAATCCATTATTTTTTAGCAGTTGAAATACGTTGCTCCAAGATCTTCTCGCTTTCGACGTCTGTGATAAAATATCAGCCGTTAACCTAATTTGTTTACCCCTGAATGTAATATGCCTCCTTTCTCTCGTAGCTTTTAATATTCTCTCCTTCTTCTGTATGTTGAATATCTTCATAATTATGTGTCTTGGAGTTGGTCTATTACGGTTTTGAAGGTTTGGGGTCCTGTAGGCTTCCCGGATTTGGCAATCCATTTCATCGTTCACATCTGGTTAATTTTCTAGGATTATTTCATTCAATAGATTGTTCATTCCTTTGGTTTGAACCTCTATGCCTTCTTCTATCCCAATGACTCTCACGTTTGGTTTTTTTATGACATCCCATTTCTCTTGGATAGATTGCTCATGTCTTTTAAGCATCATTTCTGTGTTGACTATATTCTTTTCAAGTTGATAAACTTTGTCTTCATTATCTGATGTTCTGGCTTCTGCTTGATCTAGTCTATTTGTAATATTCTCGTTTGAATTTTTAATTTGCTTTATCGATTCCTGCATTTCTAGGATTACTGTTTTTTTTTTTTTGAAATCTCTATTTCGTGATAGAGCTCGTTCTTTGACATTTGAATTTGCTTATTTAATTCATTTTCAAAATATACGTTCATTGTTTGATCTTGCTGTATAAACTCTTCTCTGAGATTCCATTCCATCTTAATTAGGTATGCCTTGACTTCCTTCTCCATCCAATTTTCTGGTGCCTCTAGCTTCTCTATTGTATTTAAGTTGTCCTGCATTGTTTGTACTCTTTTTTTTCCCTTGTTTTTTCATGGTGCTCATGTTACTTTCCAACTCTCTTTGACTGCTGTGTTTCTGTTTTCTCCTTTAAATTTGTTTTGGTTTTTATAGTTCCACTATCTCTCCTTTGTGTTAGGAGATGATGTTTAGAGATGTTGGATTTAATTGTGATTTAAGGTAAATTCATTGGTTTTATTAAATCCTTCAGATTTTGATGGCGTATAGAGAACTGAGGTTTGGACTTAGAATTTTATGTTAAGGTCGGGTGATTTGCTTGTATGGAGGTTAGTATATGTTAGCTACTTTGGGGTGTTACGCAAATGCACGCGGATATTACCAAGAGAATAGACAGGAGTACTTGGGGGTAGTTAAGGGCTTAGGTGGAATATAGACCTGTTCGTAGAATTCATCTATTTGCATTTGATAAGTTATATGTAGTCTGGTTGTTCATGCTGTTTTATCGTTGCAATCTGTCGGAACCTGGCGATGGTGAAGTCAGCTGATCAAGATGGTGTCCGCTGGCTTCCTTGGTGGATTTTCCATTGTTGGGGATAGAACTGGACTGCTTCCTTCCCCAATCTCAAACCCCAAACTCAGCCCAGAGCTCAGTGAGGGCACAGCCGGGAGGACTCCACAGAATCCGTAGCGCCGTTTCTCTCTGCTTGCTGGTCGCTTCTCGGCAGCACCCCACTGTCTGTAGCCGCGGGGCAGGCCGCAGGGTGGGCGGCGGATCAGTCAGCCTGGATCTCTGGTCGCACTGTTGGCTCACGTTTGAGACTCAGTAACCGGTCCTCGATGATAGAATCCTTCCCCTAAGTTTCGGTGCACCCCAATTTTGCTAGAAATTTCTAACAAGATAGCTTTTTGTCGTTCTAACCCTATATTCATCTGTGCAGTGATACGGTACACTGGGTGTGATACACTCTATTTGCAGGCATCTCTCATTCTTGTTCTTATCTTTGCTGTATATTTTCACTGATGTCCATATCAAGAAATGCCCTGAACTATTCATAAGCCTTAAATTAGTACACTAATCATTATTCTGCATCATCCTAGTTCACCCAAATGACATGGTGGAGTTCATTCCTGGAGAAAGCATGAGTCGAAGGACCCCATCAAAATCCATGGTAAGGTTGCTTATCTTCCTCTGAAATCCAGTGTTGCTCTTTAGTTTCTCTTTCTCTTGTAATATGATATTACAAGAGATGACATACACAATTTCCTGACTGTGCAGATTCTCATTGGGGGTGTCTGTTGCCAAATGAGACCTCACTGAAAGCAACATTAACAAGAAACAGTATAAACTACACACTGTATGATAACAAGCTTTGTGCCTGGCTATGGTTTTCCCTCCTGGCCATCGAATTCCTTAACTATCACCTAATATAGACCTGTGACACAAATCCCCTAGAAAAGCTTGTGTCATTTGGTGAGAGTACATTTGCTATCTGTTCCCTTGATTTGCCCACATTATCATTGGATATTCGAATGTCACCAAGTAAACAAAAGACTTGTGCACACAGGTCAGAGCATGGCTTGATCTTCATAGTGACTCCTTTTCTGTATTCACAGGAGGATTCAAGAGGATCCATAATTGGTATGTATCCTGGCCTCACTCTCTTCCTGTTGCAAAATGTAGATGACGCCAAGGGTCAGAGAGTCTTCGTTCCTTTTGAGTGCAGAGACTCAGTGATTCCACTACCTCCTTGAGAATGAGAAGTGAGGGGTTTGTGGTCTAAATTTTTTTTTTTAAAGAGAGAGGTGAGAGAGAGAGAGAGAGAGACAGACAGACAGAATTTTTAATATTTATTTTTTAGTTTTTGGCGGACACAACATCTTTTTTTTATATGTGGTGGTGAGGATCGAACCCGGGCTGCACGCATGCCAGGCGAGCGCGCTACCGCTTGAGCCACATCCCCAGCCCCTTGTGGTCTAAATTGATTAAAATAAATCTATCCCCATTCTGCATATTTCCTTGAAGCACCTGTGTGAGTTGAGCAACGTGGTTAGGTCAATGAGAGTTTTCTACATGTATCTCTGTGTGCATTCTTGCAACATGATTCTGAGTGTGACTTTGTGTTCGTTTTTGCATATTTGTCTGTTTCTTTAGATATATACATGCCAAGATGCCAATGTCCACATGTTTAAACAAAAAAAGCCATCTCCATTAGATCATGATTTTGTATATGTGTAAATAGATCAAACTGTAAACTTTCCATGTGTGCAGTTCATTTCACACCAAGAGCTCAATTAACATGCAAAACATATCCCATCAAAACCCAGAAAATTTTCACGACACTCTATAAAGAAAAAGCTCCACTTCATTTCTGTCACTGCAACAGTAGCAACTTCATTTAATAGCAAACCTCACGTGTCAGTAGGTCCTAGATTTAATCAGTGCATGTAATTGTTCAGAACACTTCACTCATAAAAAATTTTCAAGTTCATATACATTTTTTTGTGCTTGGTGTCAGAATTCATCTTCCAATCCCCATTCTAGGCACAAGTTCCTGGACAGGGCCAATCCTTAACAGTGACTCTCAGGTCCACCAATGCACTATGCTTACTTATGGTGGACATCTGAGACAGAGGAGATTCAAAGACCAGAGATTACTTTAGCTAAGGAAGGGCTTACTTTGCATGTGCCAACTGACACTGAAAAATACCTTATTGGGTCTTTTTGTAGACACTACTTTGTAGAAACATGTTTTAACTGGATGGGTTTTCATGGGGCCTGATCAGCACAATTGCAGCTCATCTAGTTACAGAGCAAAAGGTGGGCTGTATTGAAGGTCCAGCTCAGCACAGCAGTGGTGTCTGATCCCTTGTTTGGGTCTGTGCTGCCCCATGTGTGGCCTGCAGAATATCACAATGACAGTATATATGAAACGTCTTCATACTGTCAGTCTCAAGTACTGTCTATGTCCTTCTATTCATACATACATGGATACTGACACTGACTGGTCACTGTGAGGGTAGAACCACTGTGGTCATCATTCCTTCTCATCCTAGAACTTCTCCCTGTGCAGAGTGTCTTAATCTTAGTCCACGACATCATTTGATAAATGCAACTCTGTGCTAAGATCCCACTTGTTCAGCATGTGGGGCTCTACAATGAACCAGGTATCCACCAGAGATCTGACCAGGACCAGCCAGAATCAGTAGGGAAGTTAAGATAGCATTGTGTCCAAGCTTTTCACACACATTTCTTATGAGCTCTAGTTGGGATGTGCTTGAATTTGAGGGGAGCCATCTGGAACTTAATGTTGACTTTGTTTATGTTGATTCCTCAGGCCCTCAGATAGTTCCTGGCACTTTTCACTTTTGCATGACACTGCAGTCTACTTATAAATGAGGAGTATGAGTAGTGAGAACATGCTAGAAAACTGACTCCACAGTCTACTTATAAATGAGGAGTATGAGGAGTGATAACATTCTAGCAAACTGACTCCACAGTCTACTTATAAATGAGGTGTATGAGGAGTGAGAACATGCTAGCAAACTGCTGTCCACAGAAACCCGGGGGAAGGAAATTCTTGTCTGCTTCATCTTTGAACTCCTGGTCTTGGCCATCCAAAATAACAGTATTTTTAATTTAATTTTAATTTTTATACGAAACTTTCAAAGTGGCCAGTAGACCCATGTGAATAAAGCAGAGGACATTCCCATTCTCTTCTGGACCGCTGCTCTGATGATGGCACAGTGTATGTTCTCTGAGTTTATATTCCTGAAACTGTTGGCATCACAGTTTGCATGTCAGCTTGGTCTTTTTAAACGAGAAAGGGATAATGTCCCGATGGAAGAAAGTAGTTAAAATTTGACTCCTTACAGCTCCACTCTCATTAGAATGTTTGCAATTGTTTGCAGCATCCTGTTTGAGGCCTCTGAACCCCCAGAACCCAGAGAGGGTCTGAGAACCCAGAACAGAGATGTAGATGATCCTGACTATTAATATTAGTATCACTATATTTTTCTTTCCAATAACGAAACCCAGAAACTGAATAAATTATACAGGTCGGTGTGTTTAGCTTACAGTTCTGCAGGTACAAGAGCATGGCACTAGCAAACACTTTTCTTTAGTGAATACCCTCTTAGCTGCATAGCGTGATTGGTGGTGTCTGCAGGGATGCAGGTGCAGTAGAGAGACATCACATGGCAAGACACGAAGCCAGCAGGGATCAGTTGATTCATTTGCTCTTCTTATATAACAGGATCTAACAAGGATTTGAGAAATCTGTATTCTTACTTCTGACTCTCATACTTTCAAATGTCCTCACCGCCTCCAAGCAGACCCTTCCTCACACAGATTTCACAAATCTCAATGTGGCCATACTGAGCACCAAGCCTCAATCACACAATCCAGTGTGGGATAAAAATATCCAACCCTAGCAACCATCATAAGCTTAGTTGTGTAGAAGAAAGAATGAGTCAATCTTAAGTAACTCAGTTGATGATGTCTGTGTCTCTAAAGGTTGGACATGGAGCAAAGATTATGATTCAAGCTGTGACGAGGGAGAGCCTGCAGGTAGGAACAGCACTTGGGGTATGAAAAAATGGGAAAGGTTTCATGGTAAGATTTGTGTTCACCTACTCACGTGGGAAATAAGGAATGGGAATAAAATTGAGAAAACAGAAATATGTATTATTTTCATAAAAAGTAGGGTTAGTAGACCTTCTGACATCCTGTTCATAAGAAGACAACTTTTGCTTTTAAAGGTAAACACAATCTTCCATGTTAAGTCCCATTCTGTCCTAAATTTGCCTCTAATAAACATCAAGTAGCCTGGCTTTCTTTATTGATTATTTTTTGGCATTGTGCATGAAAGAAATAAGATCTGCACTTTAGTTTGACCCACAAGGGAAAGAATCTAGTGGGACATACTTTCTTAGAGCACTTTGCAAACCTGTAATTGAAGCTCTCACTAGTGATAAGTAGTGAGTAAGAAGTCACAATTCCCCTCTGAATGTTATCTTTTTAGAGCAGCACTTTCTCTTCTGTGTTTTGTCTATTTCTGGTCGAAAATGAACTCCCAAATGGGGGCAACTTAAAGAAAATTGTTTCTGTGCACCCTGGACAGGCCACTGTGTTCTCCTGTAAAAGAGTGGGGAGAAGTTCCTCCGTAAACATGTTTCTAACCTCCAGTCTTTGTCTAATTCCCAAGCACTTGGACTAGGGAAAATCTGAATTTGCTTGTATTTAAGAGGCCTAAGTCCAGAAAATCAGGAAGACTGTGGCTGTCTCTTGGAAGAACAGGATGACACAGAATCCCTACCAAGTACAATGGCAGAATGTGAACTGGTGGAAAAGAGCTCTTGGGATGCTAGATCTATTTCTCATTGCAGAGGTGAGGTGATGGAGACCAGGAGACAGGAATGCAGACAAGAGGAAGAATGGAGAGCTTTGACTGTGCATTCTAAAACACCAGGAGCAGGAGCAACTTAAGTTCTCACCTTGAATTTAACTCTGCCTTTCCTTTTTTTAAGGCCACATCATGACCATCACGGCAATAGTCCACAAAGAAAACATAGAAAGCGATTCAGAGGATGAGGAGGAGGACAAGAGGACAAGAAATCTGCAAGTAATTGATTTTCTATTGTTTTCTCTTAATTATTCTTTCTTATGTAAAAACTCTGTATATTTTCCATGTTTCATCTTTCCCACATTTTATGACATTTCTAAAGGTGCTTTCCTCATTCAGATCTTTGAGGTCCTTGGACCTTCAATGTTTGTTAAATCTCTCTGCACTAACATTCTTAGTCTTTATCTGCTTTTTTTTTTACCACAAGCAACACCACTGAATCATGCTGAGTAATACTGCATACCCATATACTGAGTTTGAGTTGTAGGGAGCATCAGAAATACTGAGTTGTTGCCTGATACATGAGACACAAACAATCTGGTTCTGGTTTACTGACCACTGAATAGCTGGGTTCTGACTTTGCTGGCTCTGGGCATGCATGAATGTATCCTTCCTTTCCTAGGTCAAGATTATGCAATTGGAATGTAGGTCCCTTAACATGAATTGTTTCCAGGGGCCCTCTCCTGATTCAATATATGGGCTTAATGCAGCAAAGGCGATAAAGCAGTTTAGGAAGAGGAAATGTGAGTCTGGAAAGAATGGGAAGGAGAGCAGACGTCATATCAGTCCACATATTCTCCTTTGCTTTCTCAAGTTTCTTTGTTGCACTTTTTTGCAATCCATCAGAATCAATTAGAGCACTGAAGATTCTATAGTTGCATGGGACCATGGCCATGCAAGAGAAGGTACAATTTGGTAAAAATCAGTGCAGGAAGCTCTCTGAGGAATGGCATTACAGAGGGTAGGGCTGGAGGAGCCAGGGACCTTGCTCCACCCTGTGTCATCACAGATGCTGCTCTTCAGGATTCCAGATGTATGCTACTAAGCCTTTACACCCAGATGTCTTAGAGAACTCTTCCCATTGCCTCATGTTCACTCTCTAGGAAAGCAGCGTCAGAAGGATCTGAAGGTGAATATCCATGAGAATTTCCTTCTGAGGACATTCATAGATACTCTTCCCACAGACAACACCCTCAGCTTAAGTCAGCATACCAGTCTCAGTGCTCCCTGCCCAGACCCCAGGAGAGATCAGGGTCCAAGTTCATCTTGCATTTCCTGAGGACAATTGTGGTCCTGGCCACTCTCTGTGGCCAGCAACTCATCCCAAGTGATTTTTTTATCTTGTTCTGTTTTATAGACCCCATAAGACACCAGGGAGAGCAGAGACTTTGGCCCTGGAACACAGGAGAGATGATACCTGCAGTGCAGAGCAGCTGAAATTAACCTGTAAGACTCGGAGCAGGAGCTTGTTTTTCATTTCCAATGACATAACTGTCTATATTATATGGAATTTTCAGACTTATATGTTCTTTGTTTAATAATTTTAATATTAGTATTTCATGTCAAATTTTTCTATTAAATTATATTTAATGGTAACAGTTGCTTTTAAAATTCATTATGTATAATAAAACACACTTGGGAAGAGAGGTGGGGGGGAAAGTGAGGGAGAAGTGGAATTGCACGGAAGATGGAAGGAGACCCTCATCGTTATACAGAATACATGTATGATGATGTGAGGGAAAAAAAAGAAGTGTGTCACATTAGATTGGGAAGAGAGAACTGATGGGAGGGGAAGGGAAGGTAAGGAGGGAAAGGAAGGTCAGCTGAATAAAACAGACATTAGTATAGCTGTATGCATATTCATGACTGTATGACCAATGTGATTCTGCAACCTGTACACTCAGAAAAATGAGAAATTATACCCCATCTTATTCAAAAATATGATATGTCAATATCATTGTACTGTTATGTTTAACTAGTTAAAACAAATTTTAACAACACACACACTAAAAGAGGAATATGTTCCTGAGGCAGATCTTGATGAATTACAAAGATTTTACCTGGTAACTTCTATCACCATTACTCCTCTCCTCCCATACTCCTCAGTTTGCTTTTTTGGTTGTTTTTTTAGATTGGTATTATAACATTCACAAAATTATTGATGTGGCTGAATGGATGCAATAAAGAATCAAATAATTAAATTACAAGCTAAATTAAATCCCAACTAAATTTCATAAGTGTTTAATTAATTTATCCATTAATTAGCTAACTGAATCTCAAGTCAAAACACCCAACATAAGAAAGGGCTGGGAAACAATTGGCAATATTCATTTATGAAAAATTGTGGTTTTACATTTTATATCCTTTTTTCAATTAAGAACAATATTTTTTGTAATGTATCACATACATATAAAACAAATTGGAAAACATACATTACAAACTTGGAACAATGGCTTTAAATACATTAACTGACATGTTTCTCATTGGAAATAGGTTGCTTGCTGTATATATATAGTGCATGAAAACTACTGATATAATAAAGTCTAGACAAAATATAATTGTCTGCTCTATGGTAACATATGAGCATCACTCTAATCTAACCATGCTAAAAGTTACATAATACTGTAAAAAATGTCTTAAAATCTATATACTTTAATAAGAAATAAATTCAATAAAGAATGATAATACAGGGACTGGGGATGTGGCTAAGTAGTTGAGTACTTACCTCACACATGTGAGGCCCTGGGTTTGATTCTAAGCACCACACACAATAAAACAAGTATATAAAGGCATTGAGTTCATTTACAATTAAAAGTATTTTTTTTAAAAAAAGAATGATGGTGTTGGGTTGTAACTCAATGGTAGAGCACTCGCCTCGCATTTGTGAGGCACTGGGTTTGATTCTCAGCACCTCATATAAATAAATAAAGGTCTATTGATAATTAATATATATATATATATATATATATATATATGAAAAAAGAATGATAATACTGAGAACCAAGGCATTCAGATTTCAAAATTCATGCTTCTTTTCAGGTGATCCGATATTTTGCCAACTAAGTTTTCAAAATTTGATCTAAGCCAACATTACTCATATATGTTACACATCTATTATTTCATAAATTTACTTTCCTCATGAAAGACCTTTGATAAACATCCAAAATATTTAGGTTAATTATATTTGAAATGGAGCTGAAAGAAATACTGGTATCAAATAAATATATTTGAAATGGAGCTGAAAGAAATACTGGTATGGTTTTTCACTGTGACCTCAAGTATTTAAGTATTACAAGTTATTCAACCAACACAACAAAGTTAAAATCATAATGGCACAGCATGTATTCTAAATAAATCAAAACAAAAGAATGTGTAACACAAAGACAGAGCAGTGGCACATTAAAGGAGAACTAGCTGAATACAAAAAATTGACTTCTGCAGAGCATAAAATTAAAACGGTTCAAGTGAGACAAGGTGATGGAGAGGTCAAAATGAAGGTGACAACCGATGATTCTGCTGACCACTGTTGTCCAGAATGGAAATTAAAAAAACATATTTTTAAAAACTTTGATAGGTATACAATTATCTCCAGAATTAAAAAAATAAAGATTTCCAATGCATCTGCCTTCTCTGAATAGAATAAAGCTCTAAGTTTGTCTGTCAACTGATGTTTTGATCACACATAATTTTTACCTCTGAATTTTTTGGGTTGACAATGATGACTGTAACAACCAAAATTAGTCCATGATTTCATGTTGTTAAAAACTTTTTAAAAACTTACTACTCAGATATTAGAACAGTTATCAATTTTTTTAGAATATCAAATTTGTCAAATTTTCATTGAGGTCATGTGGCACACATCATTTAATTCAAAGCCACAACTCATTTGTCCCCATGATATCTTCTTCACACACACACACACACACACACACACACACACACACACACACACACACATTTCTTCATCAGCAGTCTTGTATAGTAAAAGTGTCTAGTTTCTGTTCATTTTTTAATGCAATACACTTCTATCTACAATTTCATTACATGCATACAACAAAGAGGAAATTATGGGTTTTTATATCCTTCATGATAATTTTATATACAGGGAGATTTAAATCAGTACTTCAACAGTTTGCCTAGTAATGTATTGTATCTTCTTCAATGATTGTATCTTCTTCTCAAATTTTAATAAGGAGGTATAAAATACAGGTTCAATAATTTAAAATCAAGTATCCATCTTTTAAAAAATAGTGTTGCAGCATTGTGTTTGCATTACTTTTAAAACTTTTTAAGTTTCTCTCTCATGGCACAATCTTCTAATACTTCGTATATGAGAGGAAATTTTTTAAAAAATTGCAACTTCTGCCCCTGGAAGGGCTCTGTAGTGACTGAATGGCATATGAATTTTTATTGATTTTATATATTTACGTATACAACAGTGGAATGTATTCCAATTCTTATTACACATATAGAGCACAATTTTTCATACCTTTATATATTAAGTATGTTCACACTAATTCATGCCTTAACACAAATACTTTCTGGGGTTTTTTTGCATTACAATTCTTATCCCACATATATACCACATTTTTTTCATATCTCAGGTTGCATATAAAGTATGTTGACCCCCAATTCAAGTCTTCATACATGTACTTTGAATAATGATGTCCATCACATTCCACCATCGTTTCTAATCCCCTGTCCCTCCCTTTACCTCCCACTCCTCTTTCCTATGTAGAATTCATCTAATCATCCCATGCTCCCCCTCCCTACCCCACTATGAGTCAGCCTCCTTGTATCAGAGAAAACATTTGGCATTTTTTGTGTGTGTGTGTGGATTGGCTAATTTCACTTAGCATTATCTTCTCCAAAGCCATTCATTTACCTGCAAATGCCATGATTTTATTCTCTCTTATTGCTGCATAAAATTCTATTGTGTATATGTGCCACATTTTTAAGTCCTTTCATCCACTGAAGGGCATCTAGGTTGGCTCCACTGTTTAGCTATTGTGAATTGTGTTGCTATAAACATTGATGTGGCTGTGTCCCTGTTGTATGCTGTTTTTAATTCCTTTGGGTATAGTCCAAGGAGAAGGGATACCTGAGTCAAATGGTGGTTCCATTCCCAGATTTCCAAATAATCTCCATACTGCTTTCCATATTGGCTGCACCAATTTGCAGTCCAACCAGGTATGTACGAGTGTAGATTTTTCTCCACATCCTCGCCAACATTTTTGTTGTTTATCTTCATAATAGCTGTCATTCTGACTGGAGTGAGATAATAACTTAGATTTGTTTTTTTTAGAGAGAGGGAGAAAGAGAGAGAGAGAGAGAGAGAGAGAGAGAGAGAGAGAGAGAGAGAGAGAATGAGTATATATATATATATATTAGTTTTCAGTGGACACAACATCTTTTTTTGTTTGTGGTGCTGAGGATCGAATCCAGGCAGCACGCATGCCAGGCGAGCGTGCTACCGCTTGAGCCACATCCCCAGCCCAAACTTAAAGTAGTTTTGATTTGCATTTCTCTAATTGCTATAGATGATGAGCATTTTTAAACATATTTGTTAATTGATTGTATATCCTCTTCTGAGAAGTGTTTTTTCAATTCCTTGGCCCATGTGTGGATTGAGTTTTTTGAGGTTTTTTGTTGTTGTTGTTGTTTTGTTTTTTGTACTTAGGTTTTTGAGTTCTTTATATATCCTAGAGATTAGTGCTCCATCTGATGTGTGAGGGGTAATAATTTGGTCCCAGGATGTAAGCTCTCTGTTCACCTCACAGATTGTTTCTTTTGCTTCAAGAAACTTTTTGGTTTGATTCTATCCTATATATTGATTCTTGCTTTTAATTTTTGTGCTATAGGAGTCTTGTTAAGGAAATTGGGCCTAATCCCACATGATGAAGTTTAGGGCCTACCTTTTTATTCTATTAGGCACAGAGTTTCAGGTTTCATTCCTAGGTTCTTGATCCATTTTGAGTTTAGTCTTGTGCAGGTAAAAGATAAGGGTTTAATTTCATATTTTTGCATATGGGTTTCCAGTTTTCCTAGTACCATTTTTGAAGATGCTCTCTTTTCTCCAGTGCATGTTATTTGAACCTTTTTTAATATAAGATAATTGTAATTTGGGGGGTTACTCTCTGTCTCCTCTATTCTCTATCATTGGTCTACAAGTCTGATTTGGTGTGAATAGCATGCTGTTTTTGATACTATTGCTCTGTAGTATAGTTTAAGGTCTGGTATAGTGATGCCACCTGCTTCACTTATCCTGCTAAGGATTACTTTAGCTATTCTGAGTCTCTTATTTTTCCATATGAATTTCATGATTGCTTTTTCTATTTATATGAGGAATGCCATTGGAATTTTGATGAAAAATGCATTAAACATGTATAGTGCTTTGGGTAGTATAGTCATTTTGATAATATTAATTCTGCCTAACCAAGAACAAGGTAGATCTTTCCATCTTCTAAGGTCTTCTTTGATTTCTCTCTTTAGGCTTCTGTAGTTTTTATTATACAGATCTTTCACCTCTTTTGTTAAGTTGATTCCCAATTATCTTATTTTTTAAGTTATTGTGAACGGGGTAGTTTTCCTCATTTCTTTCTCAGAGGATTTGTCACTGATATACAGAAATGCCTTTGATTTATGGGTTTTGATTTTATATACTGCTATTTGAGGAATTCAATTACTAGTTCTAGAAATTTTCTGGTGGAGGTTTGGGGGTCTTCTAGTTATAGAATCATATTGTCAGCAAATAGTGCTAATTTAAGTTCTTCTTTTTCTATGTGTATTCCTTTAATTTCTTTCATCTGTCTAATTGCTCTGGCCAATGTTTCAAGAACTATGTTGAATAGAAATGGTGAGAGAGGGCATTCCTGTCTTGTTCCAGATTTTAGAGGGAATGCATTCAATTTTTGTCTGTTTAGAATGATGTTGGCCTGAAGTTTAGCATAGATAGCCTTTAAAACGTTGAGATATGTTCCTGTTATCCCTAGTTTTTCTAGTGTTTTGAACTTAACTGGATGTTGCATTTTGTCAAATGCTTTTTCTGTGTCTATTGCAGTGACCATATGATTTTTACCTTTAAGTCTATTGATGTGGTGAGTTATATTTTTTTGATTTCTGTATGTTGAACCAAATGTGCATCCCTGGGATGAATCCCACATGATCATGGTGCACAAATTTTTTGATATGTTTTTGCATTAGATTTGGCAGAATTTTATTGAGAAATCTGCATCTGTGTTCATTACACATATTGGTCTAAAGTTTTCTTTTTTGAAGTGTCTTTGCCTGGTTTGGGGATCAGGGTGATATTGGCGTCATAAAATGAGTTTGGAATGACTGCCTATTTTACTATATCCTGAAATACATTGAAGAGTGTTGGTATTAGTTCTTCTTTAAAGGACTTGTAGAACTCACCTGTGTAAACATCCGGTCCTGGGCTTTTCGTGGTTGGTAAGCCTCTGATGGCGTCTTTTATTTTCTCACTTGATATTGGTCTGCTTAAATTGTTTATATCTTCCTGACTCAATCTGGGCAGATCATATGACTTAAGAAATCTGTTAATGCCTTCAATGTCTTCGATTTTATTGCAGTTTAAGATTTCAAAATAATTTCTAATATTCCTCTGTATTTCTGTAGTGTCAGTTGTGATATTACCTTTTTCATCACTTATGCTGGTAATTTGAGCTCTCTCTTCTCTTCATTAGCGTGGCTAAGGGTCTATCAATTTTATTTATTTTTTCAAAGAACCAACTTTTTGTTTTGTCAATTTTTCAATTGTTCCTTTAATTTTGATTTCATTGATTCCAGCTCTAATTTTAATTATTTCTTGTCTTCTTTTGCTTTTGCTACTGATTTGTTCTTCTTTTCCTAGGACTTTGAGATGTAGGGTGAGGTCATATATATTTTGACTTTTTTTTTTAAGAAAAAAAGTCCATGCAATAAACTTTCCTTTTAGTATTGCTTTCATAGTGTCCCAGAGATTTTGATATGTTGTGTCTATGTTCTCATTTACTTCTAAGAATTTTTTAATCTGCTCCTTGATTTCTTCTGGAAGTAGCATATTGTTTAGGCTCCAAGTGATGGAGAAAATTTTGTTTTTTATTTTGCTGTTGATTTCCAATTTCACACCTTTATGATCCAATAAAATATATGCTAGTATCTCTAACATCTTGTATTTGCTAAGAGTTGCTTTGTGGCACATTGTATGGTCTATTTTAGAGAAGGATCCATGTGCTGCTAGAGGAAAGTGTATGCACTTGGGGCAGGTTGAAATATTCTGTATATGTCAGATAAGTCTAAGTTATTGATTGTGTGATTGAGTTCTATAGTTTCTTTATTCAACTTATGTTTGGAAGATCTATCCAGTGATGAGAGAGGTCTGTAAAAGTCAACCAAGATTATTGTGTTGTGGTCAATTTGACTCTTGAACTTGAAAAGAGTTTGTTCGATGATTATAGCTGCACCAAGTTTTGGGGCATATATATTTATGATTGCTATGGAATATTGGTGTAGGATTTTTTGAGCAGTATGTAATGTCAATCTTTATCCATTTTGATTAACTTTGACTTGAAGTCTACTTTATTTGATATGAGTATTGAAACCCCTGCTTCCTTACACAGTCCATGTGAGTGGTATGGTTTCTCCAAACCTATTACTTTCAGTTTGTATATGTCTTTTCATATCAGATGAGTTACCTTTAGGCAGCATATTGTTGGGTCTTTTATTTTATCAAATCTGCAACCCATAACTTTTTTGTTGTTGTTGTTGTTGTTGAGTATGAGCCATTAACATTTAGGGTTACTATTGAGACATGGTTTGTATTTCTAGCCATATTTGCTTATTTTTGTTATTTAACTTGACTTGATTTTCCTTTTTGATTAGTTTTTTCCTTTACTGCATACCTCCCTCTGTTGATTTTCATTGCTGTTTTTCTTTTCCTGTTCATGAAATATTTTGCCAAGGATGTTTTGTAGCACCAGTTGTCTAGTTATAAATACTTTCAACTTTTGTTTATCATGGAAGGTTTCTATTTCATTTTCAAATCTAAAGCTTAATTTTGCTGGATACAAGATTCTTGATTGGCACCAATTATCTTACAGAGCTTGATATATGTTATTCCAGGATATTCTAGCTTTCAGGGTCTGGGTTAAAAAATCTGCAAATATCCCAATTGGTTTTCCCCTATATGTAATCTTATTCCTTTTTCTCGTGGCTTTTAAAATTCTCTCCTTATTCTGTATGTTGGGATTTTCATTATACTGTGCCTGTATATGGATCTGTTGTGATTTTGTAGATTTGGCATCCTGTAGGCTTCTTGAATTTGGATTTCCAATTTATTCCTCGTGTTTGGAAAGATTTCTGGTATTATTTCATTGAATAGATGGTATATTCTTGTGATTTGGTCCTCTATTCCTTCTTCTATCCCAATGACTCTTAAATTTTAGCTCTTAAATAACTCTGAAATTTTAAAAAATCATTTTTTGGACTTTTGTTCTTTGCATTATTTTGAAAACATCTTCTTAAGTTTTTCTCTCATGGCATAATCTCCGTATACTTCAGATATGAGAGGAAATGTATTTTTAAAAATGCACCTTCTGCCCTTGGAGGGCACTATAGTGACTGAACAGTACATGAAATTTGAATACTTTTCAAATCACTTCACCAATGACTTGCCTGACCCAGTTCATGAATGTTGCATCAGCACACAGTTAATTCAGAGAGAATGTGCCTTTGCTATGAGAAGAAAAGTTTCCTAGAAATCTTTCACTGTTATTCCCTCTGTCACTGTGTAGTCAAGGGCCATATGTCTCCCATGGAGGCCTTCTTACCAGTCTCTTGGGGTAGACATTGAAAGATCATCAGTGCTTTGAATTATTTGGTCCCTAATACCTTACTATTATTCAGTACAGGTTCTAGAACCACTTTCATCTACACAGGGGTGGAGTTGGTGGACAAAAAGCTGAGCTGGAAGACAATGTTTTCTTTTATTTTGTTTGTCTAGATGGTAAGACAAATGAACAAACAAGTCCCTCATCTTACTGCACTGAGCACAGGAAAGCAAAGGCAATGATCACTTAAGTGATCATCAGGCAGGCTGGTCAGGTCATTTTTGGGCAAAGAGTTCAGAGATAGAAGTTCATAGGTTAGTTGACAGTGTCAGCTCCACCTTCAGTCACAATTCTTTGGAAAGGATGGATACACATATTGTGCCTTCAAACTTTAGTAGACACTGCACCTCATACACCATTGGGTTCAAAGGGTACTCAAGGACTGAAGTGGCTGATGCCAATGTGTAAGGTATTTGTAGGGTGTGTAGATCAACGCAGCCTCTGGCCCTGGAGGGACAATCACAGCAGTAGTGTGAGGAGTTCCTTTTGGCATGACAGAGGTCTGTATTTGTCTGATCAAAGGCATTATGGTAGGGTCACCTAGAGAGGAGTACTCAGGTTCACTGGTATGTGCAGCCCCTCTTTATTGAGGGAAATTCTGGCTATTAGGGATTTGGTGCCAAATGAGGTACTTTGCTCAAGACAGAGCTAACGCTCAGTGTACTCCAGCATTTTCTGCTGACTGAAGGTAGATATTTTCTAGATTGTCCAATGTATCTTAATCCGTCTACTGATTTGTGACTTTAAAAAGAGAAACTTATAACATGAGTAGCTTTTTATTAAGTGTGTATATAGGTAGAAGAATGATACATAATTTTAACATTTTGCTTTATTTTTAATATCATTTCCCCCCTTAACATCTGCATTTTTTGTGTGTGTTGCTAAGGTTGTAACCCAGTACAGTGCACACTATGCACACATGCTTTACCATTGAATTGTACCACCAGTCCAAAATTTTAACTTTAGATTGATCAGTTTTATGCCTTCATGTCCAATGTTATTTTTCCCATGGTTGAATTTAGGTAGTCCTTTCTGTTGCTCTTAACAATACTAAAAGTGGACACAAATATGGATTCTTTGAAGATTGCTTTGGTAAAGTAATTGGTTATTCAAATCCACAGTCTTATCAAGTTAACAAATAAATAAATAAACCCTCAATTGAAGACCCATTACAGTTTTAAAAAATCTTTATTTGGGACACATAAACCTTACTTAGGAGATATTCATTCTTTTCAATATCATCTAATTTTATTTTGCTTTCTTCTCATGTGAAAATCTCAGAATAATAAATTAAAATCTTTTAAAAAATTCCCTCCAGTTCTTGAAGAAAAACATTATAAACCATGCATACATCTGAAATAAAACATGAGAAAATAATGATTGATAATGCTGAAAATGGAATTTTGAGATGAACCAAAGTTTCTCAGTATGCTGATTGCATCTGTGTCCTTGTCTCATAAATTTTGAAGACAATCATCTGTTTAAGGAAGAAGAAATAGAACTCCCATCATTTGGTATGAGGAATGATACCAGAAAAAAAAATCTCATTTTAGTGTGCCAACTTAGAAGTTTCCTGATGGTTTTGGGCAGAACATGGAGCAAAATGCATTTAGAATAGGCTTTGGAAAAGGCATCCTGACTACCATATGGTTTCACTTTTATCCTTTCAGTGACCCATCCTTTTTTCTTCAAAAAGGAATTTGTTGAAGGTGTTCCCACAAGTGGGTTTCAAGGTCTTTTACATTTGAAATAGGCCTTGATGGTGCCAATTAATATATCTTCCAGTTAGACTCCAGGTGTTGTTGAGTGAGGCCCATTATCCTGATTACATGGTCATTATAATATCTATTCTATTTTATACTTATTCACTGTGAACAGAGAATCCTAGATTTGGATATGTGAACAGAGAGCTAGAAAACTAGGGGTTTATTCTGAGTCCTATGGAGAGCTCAGCTGAAGTTGTGCATTTCAGAAATTTGTTCTGGATTTGAGATACTGCTTCCACTACATTTAAAAATCTCAGGACTCATGAAGAGAATGAGTTAAAAGCCAGCATCATCAAATTAATGAGACCCTAAGAAACTCAAAGGGACCCTGTCTCTAAATAAAAATATAAAAAATGGGTGGGGATGGGAATCAGTGGATGAATGCCTCCGGGTTGAATTTCTGGTACCAAAAAGAAATAAACACACACACACACACAGACAAAAAAAAAAAAACACACTCACTTACACACACAAAAATAAATTAAATAAATAAACAAACAAACCCTCGTGAGTAACAAGCCCTAAATCAGCAGCCTCTCTCATTCAGGAGTACAACAAATGGATTTGGGGTTCTCTCCTGATAATTATTCCAGTCTTCTCCACACAATCTGGGACATGCTGGACTCATGGCACATGGATGCTCACATAGGGCTTCAGAAAGTAGCTGAAAACACCATACAATGATGGAACAAAATGCCAAGGTTTTCAACTGCCAATCTAAGTCTCACTAGACTTGTCAGAGGGAGGTGAAGGCTAAGCTTCCGCAGAGTGACCCTGTGGTCACAAGACTCTGGAGAGGACCATGAGGAGTCACTAGCCACAACTCCCAGTTTTCACCATTGCCACTCCTGTCAGCTTTAAGCCACCTTCCTACCCAGTCTCAAGGTAGCAAGGCACACTTATCATTTCCTGGCTTTCAGGGTCCTCATCGTTCTCCCTGTGGTTTGTTTTCAGATTCTGCATAGAACAGACACCTGGGCTCCAGATCCAGGACAGAAGAAGCCTACAAAAAGATTGAAAAATTGGTGAGCTCCAGACACCAAGGGAACAGGAGATTGTGGAAGCCCTTCCCCTCATCACCGGCTGCGTGAGGATTGGACAGTTCTCACCTGCCGCAGTCTCTGGCTGGGCACAAATCACGAGTCTCCACACAGCTTGTAGATTCAAACAGCAATTCTTTATTCCCGAACTCACACCGGACGTCTACAAACACGCTCTGGGGGAATCCACGTTCTCTCCCCAAATCCACTCCGCATGGGCTTCTGTCTCCCAAAATATACTGTCTGACCCTAAGCACTCAAGAGGAACTCAGCACCAGGATACGCCCTATTCTAAAGGGGGAACACCCTAATCTCCTATTATGCTAAACTGCCCTATTCTAAAGGGGGAACACCCTAATCTTCTATTATGCTAAACCGCCCTATTCTAAAGGGGGAACACCCTAAACACGGATCCTGCCCTGGTCCTTGAGCAAGGTCACCTTTCAGAAGTCCTTCCACTAGACAGCATGGGAGTAACCTGGCAAGGAATTTGTCATACCTACTTGGCTGATGGCTCCCAGCACTCACCTAAGAGACTGATTGGTCAAGGCTTCAGGCACTGCCTCCAACCTGAGCCAAGTGGGCACAAAATCAAAGTCTGAATGACAGGCTGCTCCATTGTCATTGTTAACCAACTACAGATCAGGGCTGAGAATATAGCTTAGTCAGTAGAGTGCTTGTTTTGCTGATATAAGGCCATGGATTCAATCCCTTGTACTACACGCATACTCTCCCCCCCAAAAAAAAATTGAGTAAAAGACTTTGGAAACTAGGGTTATGGATCAGTGGTAGAGAACTTCCCTAGCATGTGTGAGGTACTGGGTTGAACACCCAGCACCGCATTAAAAAGCCAACCTAGAGGGGATGTGGCTCAAGCGGTAGTGCACTCGCCTGGCATGTGGGCAGCCCAGGTTGGATCCTCAGCACCACATACAAACAAAAATGTTGTGTCCGCCCAAAACTAAAAATATTTTTAAAAAGCCAACAAACTACTAATGGTACTGTGTCCATCTACAACAAAAAATATTCAAGAAAATAAAAAGACTGTGTATTGGACTTGTGCACCCTCACTACATAACTCATAAACACATTTTAGAAATAATATGTACATGTATGTCTTCAGACAGTTTTTAAAATTCTCCTGTGATTTTTTTTCAATTAACTTATATTACAGGTATGCTTCACAACCCTGAAATCCTCCCCAACTCAATTCTTCTTCTTCTTCTTCTTCTTCTTCTTCTTCTTCTTCTTCTTCTTCTTCTTCTTCTTCTTCTTCTTCTTCTTGTTATTATTATTATTATTATTATTATTATTATTATTATTATTAGAGGCCAGTTAATTGCATTAAATGCCTCTGTATGGGGTTATTTTAAGGCAAAAATTTCTTCCAATAATAGGACCTAGTCTAGAGAGAAATGTATTGACAGTTATAACTGTTTATAAGGTTAAAGCAATTTGTGAATAAATATGTATATCTTTTTATGAAAATTATATCACAATCATTTTAATATTTCTTAAATCTTTCTATTCTTTGTCTAATAAAAACACAGTTTGAGCTTTAAACTCATTAACAATGTCCTTATATTCCTTCCTCCAAAAAAGTGACTCACAAGTATAATTCAAATTATTGAGACTCATAAATTTTTGATCCTTTATTTGAACTAGTGAAGTCTAAAGATTTTCTTTTTATTTTCACCTTTAAATGAAGCCCACTTTTTATAGCTTTCTTGTTGTATAACTGACCTTTAATATTCTTCAAATTTTACCCCCATTCTGATCACTTTGGACTATTGATGTTTTGATGGAGGGGATCTCAAAGTGGTCATGCACAAGGTAGGAAATGAATATAGTAAGATATAAGACTGGTGATTCGTGAGTATTTAGATTTTGCAATACAAAATAAGTATTGGTGGATGATATTGGGTAGGGAGAAAAAGAGCAATGAAAAAAAAGAAGAAAATCTTGAACAGTAGAGGGGTTCACAGGTTCCAAGTCTACAATGACAGTGTGAATATAGAGGGTAGTGTTCTTGGAAGCAGCAATAAAATTTGAGAGAAAGAAAAAGGTAATTTTTTGCACAGTTCCCAAGTGAGAGAGCCAGGTGAATGGTTCTTTGTTCAACTCTTCCCACCTAGGAGTGGAATTTATAGTTCATAGGGTATGTCTCAGTAAGTAGTAAAACACCATTTCTATGTACCTGTACACTTTTTTCATGGCTACAAGCTGACTTTGACAATTTCAATCACATTACATGTGATTAATTCATTCATTACATTATTTATTTGTTTTTTTATTAATTCACTTATTCTTTAGTTGTCATTGTTTTTACATTACTCGTGATTACATAATTGCATAAATATTCTGAATGTTGAAGTTTTGTTAAATATTGTTTTATGTTTTTACTCATACATTTAATTTTCATTGAAATGTTTTTTCTTTGCCAAGCCTGATTTATATTACACGTCAATCTTCATTTATGAAGAGTAGATAAAATCACATTATTCCAAATAACTCAAGGATTTATCATCTTGGCAGAACTCTAATCACCCACTAAAATTGACGCAGTCTTTGTCAACTAAGAACTGTGTAAAAAGTCCTCTATTTTCTTATATACAGTTTAATAAAGAATTCCTCTCTCACTTTTATATTTTGGAGAGTAGACTAACTTCCTAAGCAGTAGTTAATAACCTAGGTGAGATTTCCAACTAGCTCTTTATTACTTTTAAATTATTTACATCCTTGACACTAAGAGTGTCACTGATTACGTTTTTTTTTTAATTTTTGCAAGATCTCTCTCTCTCTCTCTCTCTCTCTCTCTCTCGTCTCTCTCATATGACAAATTGAAATCAGATATGCTTTTTCACAGAGAAACACTCTCAGCCTTTAATAAATTATTCTATAAAGAAAAAGGGTTTTGCTGTTTTTCTTAGAGCCTCACTAAGTTGCTGAGGCTGGCTGACTTTAATCTAATGTTATAGAAGTTTGATATATATATAGTGAATATAGAGGGTAGTGTTCATTTGACTCTTTCTCTTGGGGTTCGTGCCAGAGTTACCTTCTTCTTTTATTTCTACCTTATTTCTGCCTCCAAAGAAACTACCCTTTACCCTCAAACTACCATTGATCCACCATTAGACTTTTTGAATCTGAACTCTTGAGCTGGTCATTCTTTCCCTCTTTCCTTCAGAGCACTTTTTTTCTCTACCCGTACCTGTTCCACCAATACTTTTTATGAATACTCCCTACTATATACTAAATATCCACCAATTTCACATCCTGTCCCATCCCTGTTCTGATTTTAGATGGATCACTTTCAGATCCCCTCCACCCAGATATCAATAGTCCAGAGTAAGGTCAGGCCAGAGTGCTATATATGCAAGTTTTTCAAGTCATTTACATAGCAATAAGCCTATTATTTGGGATGTATTATGTCTTAGGTTAAAAATGAAAATCTACAGACTTCACTGTTAAACTGAATTGTTTAAAATTCATTAATCTGAATAATTGGAAAAAGAAATTTTATAAAAAGTAGAATAAAGAAAAGAACATAATACATAAAAGTGACAAATTTGAAGACACACCAAGTGTATATATCAAAGAGTGTCATATATTGGTGCTTTCAAAAGACAAATTAATTTGAAATAAATGTAGTTAATGTGAGATGTAGTAATCATTTATTAATTATATATAATGGTAGTATATATGTATATGTACAATATGCATCTCATATAATTATGAGTATACATTGCAAAAAATGAACTCTACAGTATTTTTTTTAAATTTTGCTGAAAACACTATAAATAGCTAAATCTAGGTTTATGTATTACCAAGTGTTCAGGATACATTTTGTACTTTCTAAAGTTTACAACTGACCAACAGACCCTTTAGTTCAATTTTTAAAAGGAGTAGTATTTATTTTCAGGTAGAACATATGCCATCATTTATCTTTAAATTTTAAATACTTTTAAAATTATATATGACAACAGAATGCATTACACTTTTTATAACACATATAGAGCAATTTTTTTTATTTCTCTGGTTTTATACAAAATATATTTAATGAATTCACTTCCTTGTACATGTACTTTATATAACAAAATACATCATATTTCACCATCATTTCTAACCCTATGATCCCTCCCCTCACCTCCCAACCCCCCCCCGAAAGGTCATTTTGATACATACTGATGTATGCTATAAAGTTATAGAAAAGAGTATATAACTTATAATAATATGAAGAGATAAAGTTTTGTAACTAATACATAGAATAATAATAAAAATATTAATAATAATGGACTTGCCATTTAGACATTAATAAATTATACATTTGGCACTACTGACATCTTTTCCAAAAAAAAATTGACATCTTTTCCAAAAAAGGGGGGGTTTATTTGTGGGGAAAATGGTATTCTATGCTTTCTTAATATCAAGAATATATTATTTTCAGAAGTAATATATATTTCAATATAATAGTAAAATAGAACCAGGTCTCATGGCACATACCTCTAATCCCATTGGATTGTGAGGCTAAGGCAAAATAATCCTGAGTTTAAGGCCAGCCTCAGAAACTTAGCAAGGCCCCAAGCAACTATGTGTGACTCAGTCTCTGTGTGCCCCTAATTTAAATTTACAGTAAGAAACAACAACAACAAAAAGAATACAAAGTATTGATGAGGACACAAAACAAATTCTCATGAACTAAAGATGGAGTAAAAATTGCTGTTATTTCATCATGAAATATATATATATATATATATATATATATACACACACACACACACACACACACACACACACACATACATGAAATACTCCTCACCAAGCTGCTTAGACCTGTGGAAATTATAGTATGTGTGTACCATTACAGTGTACAAGTATGTGATAGCATAAGACTAGACCTCTACTTGTTAATGCAGTGGAAATCTGGGGCCTAGGAGGAAAGAGGAGGTGATTCAGAAAAATAAAAAAAAAATAATACAGTTTGAGAAAAAATGGTTTCTGGAGCCCAGAAACATTTTTGGTTTAATTAGAGTACAAAATACCACATAAGTATTATATTGAAGTTACATCTGTTAAATACATCACGTGTATAATGGATTTCAAGGAAAATACGTGGAACTTATCACAAACGAAATAAAAATTTACAAAAGCCCATAAAATAGCATGTGCATAAATAAAACTAATCATTACAAAGACAACTATTTTAACTCAATTTAATATATAATATTTTACTATCAAAATTTTAGCATGTTTTTCTCTAAATACAAGAAGACAGCTGGACCTGTTGGTGCACAGTTGTAATCCCAGTACCTTGGTAGGCTAAGACAGGTGTATTGTGAGCTCAAAGCCAGCATCAGCAAAAGTGAGGCCCTAAGCAACTCAGTGAGACACCGTCTCTAAATGTCATACAAAATAGGCTTGGGGATGTGGAAAAATTCCCCTGAGTTTAATTCCAAGTACCAAATTAAAGAAAAGAAGGGACCAAAAAAAAAAATAAATTTATCGTAGAAAAAAAATAAATATGTAAAATACCCCAAAACCTTTTTAAAAAACCAAATAATATAGTTATTGTACTGAGACATTCTTAATGTATATTATGAAACTATATTGCAATAATACAGACCAATAAATCATAATATTAATCAAATCTGAAACCATATGTAGATCAATAGTATTGTTAAGAGCAATAGAAAGGTGTATGTAAAACTAACCATATGAAAACTAACATTAAACATTAATGAATGAATCTATCCAACCTAAAGTTAGAAATGGGACATAGTGGCAAAGTTCACTGTTAGAGTGTGTGTGCAGAATGTGCAAGATAGTCAGTTCCAATCTTAGCAACACTATAAAAAGCAAATATTAAGAGGGAATGATGTTGAAAATAAAGCAGAATATTAAATGAGACACTCTCCCTCCATCTATAGATACATTTAAGGAAACAAACTACTGTGAGTGTCTCTTTGGCAAAATCATGAGTGAGTAGAGAGATTTAGATACACTAGATATTAGTCCAGTCTTAAGAAATGTACCACATTTGGGACAAAATCCCCAAATACCATCATCAGCTCTAGTGAACAGAAATGTGAGAGAGGGGCTGAGGATGTAGCTCAGTTTTCAAAGGGCTTGCCTTGAATGCACAAGGCCCTGGGTTTAATCTCTAGCAACCCCCTACCAAAAAAAAAAAAGAAAAGAAAAAGAAAGAAGGAAATATGAAAGAAATGATACAAAAAATGGTGATATCTAGGAGCCATAAACGCCTTCACAATTGTTTCATCAGCTGTGACCAAGACACAAAAATACCCAAATATCAAAGCTGTCAATTTATCTCAAAACAACATCTGCCAGCATATTTTCCCAATTACTGTTGCTGACAGATGAAGTTCACTCTAGCTTTAATTGTATGTGAAGTAAGGAAGAATCCCACTTTCAGGAAGTGAGATTTTAGCACTTCCTGAATCCTGCGCCAACCCTGATACACTAGTAATGAGGCTAGAACTACCAATTCCTTCTAGAAAAAGTTTTTGTTTTTTTTTGGTGGGTGTGTGTATGTGTGTATTGAATGTTTCAAATTTAACATATTTTGTTTATGTTACTATGTCCCTGATACACTAGTAATAATGCCAGAACTAACAATTGCTCCTAGAAAGTTTTTTTGTGTGTGTTTGGATGTCTGTGTGTGTGGATGTGTGTACTGAATGTCTCAACTTTAACATATTTTATTTATGTTACTATGTCCTGAAGTACCAATCTCCAGAACAAAAGGTGACTGAGCTTATGTAAATCTCTGTAGATTTCAAACAAATGAATTTACATTCTTTTCCCAGCGCTTTTATGGAATATGATACCAAATAGTAGTTCAGAAAGGAGGTTAAAAAAAATGATTCCTGTTTATTCCAATAAATCTTTACATAATAGTTCTAAATTGGCTACTTCATATAAACTTTCCACAGGGATAAAATGCATCAGTCAAAGAGATTTTCTGTAGCCTGGGCAGTGTTGTTGAAAAGGTTATTGTAATAATCTGAAGGAGCTAGGTGTGGTGGCAAATACGCTGGAGGCTAGACAGGCGAGTCAGGAGGATTGTGATTTGAAAGACAGCCTTAACAACATAGCAAGGCTATAAGCAACTTAGTGAGATATTAGTGATATATCACCTGTCTCAAAAAGAAAAAGAAGGACTGGGGACATAACTCAGTGGAAAGCACCACCCGAGCACCAAAGCACACCAAACCAAACAAATATCTGAAAGACAGTAGGGACTCCAGAGTATATGTGTGTATGTATAGATAAAAATTTTGGTTAAAATATAAAGTTAATAAAGATAGTTTTGAAAAAACTAACATGGTTCTTTTTTTTAAAGACAGAGAGAGAGAGAGAGAGAGAGAGAGAGAGAGAGAGAGAGAGAATTTTAATATTTATTTATTCATTTTAGTTTTCAGAAGACACAACATCTTTGTTTGTATTTGGTGCTGGAGATCAAACCCAGCACCACACGCATGCCAGGCAAGCACACTACAGCTTGAGCCACATTCCCAGGTCCTACCAGGGTTCTTAAGAGCTCAAAATAAAAATGCCATATAATCCACTAATAATAATTTTTTTGAAGCAGGGTATTATTGTGAATATATGTACTCTCAGTAGCTCGGGAGGATGAAACAGGAGGAACTTAAATGCAAGACCAGCCTCAGAAACTTGGCAATAGCTTAAGTAACTCAGTGATATCCTGTATTATTTAAAAAATAGGGATGTAATGATAGACCCAACCTGATCTTTTCTTAAAATTGGGAGCCATCTTGCCACAAATCCATGAAAAGATAATTTAGGCTTTTCTATAAATTACTGCAAATTCTGAATCTGCTTGGAATGCCTGCCCGTGCCTTGAGCCCACCCATGCCTGGCTCTCAGACAAGAGAGCAGCCCTCTCTAAAACTTTAATGACACCTCATAAATATTGGCCTTCCCTGGCCAGACAATGACCCTCTCAGAGGCTCAAATGGTCCTAATAAATTCTTATGTTGTGTCCAGCAATAAATGTAAACTACCATTAGTGTGATCCTTGTCAGAGTTCTGTTATCTGTAACCCCCCTTTGTGTAACTTTCTGACCTATAAAGCTGGGCTGCAGAAAAGCTGGGGTTTCTGTCTTGTTCCCACGGTTTTGGGAGGGAGAGGCAGCCGAGCCAGTCAAAATAATAAGCTTGCTTTAAATTGATTTTAATTGGAGTCAGTAGTCTTTTCTTGTGTCCTGGACTAACATTTTGGAGGCCCCAGCGAAATGACCCTGCCAGACCAGATCACAAGACCAGACTGCTGGAAATTCTGAAGCCAGCATTTGCTCCAGGGCTCTGGGCTGGAGAGCCACTCTAGGGGGTGCGCACCTTGAGATGTTCCAAGGCCTTGGAGTGAGCCTCAGTCTCTGGAGCACTGCAGTGAACTGCCGCACTAAAAATATTAGCAAGCACCTGGTGGAGGAGGCCTCCATAGGTAAATGGTGCCATTATAACATCTATTATCCAGTTAAGGGAGATCTCTTCTGAAGACCGAGAGGTGGCCTGAAAAGGCTCACATATACTCCTCTTCAGGACAGTAATGAGAAATTGTTCTGTCCTCTGTTCTGTTCTGTAGGGAATTCCTCTGGAAGGATAGAGAGGTGCCGACGGGCATGCACGCGCTCCTGCCCTGGAGCTTTAGCAAGATGATGCATTGCTCCTCTGTTTTTCTGTTTTGGCACCGGGTTTCTGTTTTCTTGTGTTTTGTTCTGTGTTCTATATGTTTTTTGTTTGTTTGTTTTTGTGCCTTTTGTTGTGTGATTTCTGTGGTAAAAACTTAAGGATATTGGATGTGAAAATGGGTAATAAAGCAAGTAAGTCTGAAACCCCTTTGGACTGTGTTTTAAGGAACTGTGATGAACTTTATCCCCCTTTGTTAAGCAGGATGAGAGAACCCCTAGCTGGCTGCTGGAGCACACCCACTGCAGAGGGCAATGCCTGCTGGGGATCTAAGAACTGAGTATCTCCTAGGTTAACAAGTGAACCTCCTTTAAAACCCCTTGTCCCTCCAAATCAAGAGAGTCACAACCTTTGGGCAGAGTCCCTGTGTTTCTTCTTTGTTAGAAAAGCAATAAACCTCCCTTTTTCTTTTTCTCAAAACCCTGTTCTCATTTTTAAATTGCCATTAATTGGTTTCAAGTTCAGGAACCAAACTTTCAGTTACAAATGTTGATACCACACCCCCCTGGAAATTTTTCAGAGCTGACTACTGAAGTGTTAGGAGATGGAGCATGCCTGGGGTGGAGTGGAACCAGAGGATCTAATCCTGTAAGTAAAAGGAGGGAGTGAGGGACTCCCAGCAGCTGCTGAAGCCCTGTTTCTTTGGGGAATTCCCTCCTTTTTTTGTTGCACTGTAAGGATTATGCCACCTCTGTCTTCTTAAAAAAAATAAAAAAGAAAAAGGGGACACTAAATGCAGTAAAGTCGCCATGGAGACCCTTGATTTTACATTTCTGGTTGCTCCTCTGTGAAAACATCTGGTCCCCTTGTGGGGGCATCTATAGTGCCACTGGTGAAGGAGATTTTTTTCTTATCTGCTCTGTTTTAAAGGTTTCTGTTTGTCAGCCACAGTCTGGAGCTCCTTTCTGTCTGTCTGACCTGTGTCTTTGTTTCTGGCCCTTTAAGACACGTGCAATAGTGTATTGATATCATAAATTGTTTCTTGGGAATGATCTTTGCTGAATGTGTGTCTAAAAGATGATGTTTAATTGTAACAGTCTGGTATCTGAATGGGTTTTTGAAGCATTGCACAATCTTGCAGTTAAAAGTTGGGATTAGGTAATTGTTTAGTTTATGATTTCAGATAATTTATGCCAGAGAACTTAAATACTTAGAATGGAAAACTAACTCTACTTCCAAGTTGGCAAGTTACTTCCAATCATTCAGTTTTTTTCACCAATTTTGAATTGAATAGCCTGGGAAAATGTCACTGTGTACCAGTGCATTAATTTGGAAAAGGATAGTAAATCATAGTATGGAATCTGTTGACAAAACGAGATGTAAAGATATAAAATTTTGTGAATTGTATCTTAAACTTGTATCATTATTTTCAACATCTGAACCTGAAAATTATGACTTATGGTTAAAATGCCTTAGGCCTGAGGTGTCTCCTTGGAATAGCAGTTTTTCTTTCCAGACCTCAGCCAGGACTTATGTTGAAATGCAAATGAAAGAAGCCTGCAAGCTCAGTATGAGACTGATCTGAGGCCTTAACAAAAAAGGTAAATTGTATGGTATTTACTAAATAGTGGCCAGTCATTTTTTCTAGGATTCTTTTTTTTTTTTCCTTCTTAGATTCTGTATTTTTTTGAGCTCATGATTTTGATCCTACAGACATAGGTTAATGTTTTTCTGATCAGTTCTATCTTTGACCAACCTTGGAGTTTTTGAAATCTTGCAATGGAGATTTCACCTGTGAAAAGCTACAAGGCCTTTACTATTGTTATGTGTGCACACTTGTGTTAAGTGTTGTATGTCTATATATATATACATATGTCTGTATATCATATATATGATATACAAATTAACATATATAAGAAGCGCTCATAAAAACAAAGTTTAAAAAGTGGATCCAAAGATTTAAATCATGTGATTTAAATGGTTCAATTTAAATTGAATAAACAGATAAAATAAATGTCTTTAAATTTAAGCTTACATGTTTTTCTAGGTGTTCAAAAAACTCATTAAATATTAATGTCTATAAAATGTCTAATATGCCTTGGTTCTAGGATTTTTCCTTCAACAACAACAACAAAAAATGGCTAGCACTGTTCAACTCACTTGTCTAATATTTTGGTAAAATAAGTAAAGTAAATTTCATAAGGGTTTACTCATTCAAAAGTACTTTTTTTACATATCTGATTAATTTACTGTAGTCTGTATGAGTTTGTTTTTACAATCAGTCATGTGTGAAAGAGACAAAAATTTCTTAAAACACAAGTTTACCCATTACATTGTGTTTATTAAGATTTTTTTATTTTCTAAAGCAAGCAACCATAAAAATTAAACAACTGGTTAAATAGAAACTGTTAGTTTAGAGCATCGTACTGTCATTTTTTAAAAGCTAAACTTGGTTAATATAAAAACATCAAAGTAATTGTGATGCTATTAATGTGCTCATATCTTCCAGGTATACAAGTCTGTAAGGGAGAAACTTTAAAAGAGCATATATCAAGCTAGTGTTCTGAAGTTGTATGGTAAAAAAATATATTGGGGATTTATTTACTTGTTATCAACAAGACATGTAAAGTTTTATGTTACTTTTTACATTGGGGAACAATTTGCATGTATTTTTAAGTTAATGAGAGCCTAAACTATGTAAAGGTTAAAAACTTTTTTAACCTTTCTTTAAGCCTTTCTTTAATTCATGTTTTAAATGTGATATCATATGGTGTTAGCTAATGTTCATGTGACCTCAAACAATTTATGTAAACTTTGTAAAGTGATATTTAAAAAGCAAATATCAGCTTTAGAACTGGAACACTTACGATTTATAAAGAGCAGGGCCTTACCTGAGTTAAGGTTCTGTGTTCCATCTTACTATATGTGAGAATGACTACAAAAGCAGTACGCCAGATTTTAGTTCCTTTAAAGTTATGTTCAAAAGTTTTTTTTTATCTGTCAAGACTACTAGGATCTCAAACAGGGGATATTATGTATTCCTCAGCCAAAATTCAGGGTAGCTATTAAATGAACTAAATATTTTCACTCTAGTTAATTTTATTTTGTAATTTCCTTTTAAGTGATCTAAAGATTCCCTGTTATTATTTTACAGAAATTTTGCATTAAGAACACAACATGGATTAATTTAAGATAATAAGCCATCACGTAAAAGACAGATAGGATAATACAGATCCCATTTAATAAAAAAGGTAAATAGTTATAAAGTTATACACATTAAAGCCCAGTACTCTTAATATAAGGGTGTTAAGATTTATTTGTTGGATGTTTAAGATTAAGTTTTAAAATGTTGAAGCCTTGTGAGGGAATTTCTGTACAGTGACATGCGCCAGTTGCTGCAACATTTATTCAGTACTCATGGTCTTTTTTTCTCTCATCGAAGCACCCATCCCCAGATGACTTTACAACCTGTTCTTCCCCAACCAGACTTCAAACCGAACTGACTTCTAAAAGGAAACTCATGTCCCTCATGGCGTGTCTCCTCACATCACCCCCTCTCAGCTCAGAAGAAGCCAAGACAAGTGATGCCCCTTTCTTACAACAATGGAGCCAAAAATAAATAGACTGTCAATATAAGTAATTAATTAAGTCAGATCAAATCAGGGAGACCAGTTTTGGGTGAGTTCAAAAAATGTTGGAGACTGTTACCTAAGGAATTAAAATTCTCTCAGTGCTCTTTCCCTACCTTATCAAATATTAGAAGAAATACATAAAAAGGGGGGGGGGAGTGATAGACCCAACCTGATTTTTTCTTAAAATTGGGAGCCATCTCGCCACAAAGCCATGAAAAGATAATTTCAGCTTTACAATAAGTTACTGCAAATTCTGAACCTGCTTGGAATGCCTGCCTGTGCCTTGAACTCACCCATGCCTGGCTCTCTGACCAGATTACAGCCCTCTCTGAAACTTTATTGATGCCTCACAAATCCTGGCCTTCCCTGGCCAGATTACGACCTCCTCTGAGGCTCTAATGACCTTCCTAAATTCTGATGTTGGGGTCAGCAATAATGTAAACTACCATTAGTGTTATGCTCCTCAGAGTTTTGTTATCTGTAACATCCCTTTTTGTAACTTTCTGGGCTATAATTCTGGGATGCAGGAAAGCTTCGGGTCTGTCTTGTTCCTGCAGTTTTGGGTGGGAGAGGCAGCCGTAAGTGGTCTTTTCTTGTGTCCTGGTCTAACACCACCAGACACTGAAAACAATTATGATGAGTTCCTGGCCACAAATTTCAGTTCCTGACATTGCCAGTCACAGTGGCTTCAAACAGCCTCCCTACCCAGTCTCAAAATAAGAACAAACACTTGCCATTTTCTGGCTTTCAGTATGCTTAGTGTCCCTGCTGTAGTTTTTGCAGCTCCTGTGTAGCACAGAAGCCTGGAGCTTCAGATCTACAACAGAAAACATAGAAATGGATTAAAAGAATGGCAGGCTCCAGAAACACAAGAACAGGAGAATGTGAAAGCCCACCCATCATCACTGGCTCTGTGTTGATTGGACTGTTCTCACCTAAGAGAGAGATTAGAAAGGGCTTCAGGCACTTCCTCCTAACTGAGGCTAGTAGGTTTACTGTTTGAGTGACAGTAAATTGCATTCAGACCAGAAACAAAGTCACAAAGACTGGTTCTTGGTTGCTTTTTTTGTTGATAAAGGACTGGGGATCAACCATGTGCTGTGGTGCATGACTGTAATCCCAGCAGCTTGACAGGCTGAGGAAGGAGGATTGTGAATTCAAAGCCAGCCTAAGCAATAATAAAACATTAAGAAACTCAGTGAGACACTGTCTCTAAATATAATACAAATAGGCCTGGGGATGTGGCTCAGAGGTCATGTGCCCCTGAGTTCAATTCCCAGTAGGAAAAAAAAAAAACAATAGGGATCAGATCAAGAGGTACTCACTACAGAGCCCCATGACAACAGATGAATGCATTCATGGATGGGTAGATACAGAGATAGAGTGTTGGGACAGGGTCTCATATTCTCCTGTGATGGCTTTATTTTTTTAATTTGCTGTGAATTGCACTAAGTGCTCAGGACCATGTTATTTCATGGCAGAGTTTCCTCCAAATACATGGATCCAGCACTGAGAGAAGTGCATTTGTCATGTATATAAGGATAAATCAATTCATGAATACATATGTGTATATTTTTATAAAAAAGAAATATTACAATTACTTTAAATTTTCTTTAATATTCATGTTCTCTGGTCTTATGAGAAAACAGCTTGAGATTTCAACTCATTATTAATTCCCTGAGGCAGTAATATCCCCACTCCTTTATAAATTAGGAGACACAGTAAAATGCTAAAGTTTCTAGTATTAACATTAATAAAGAGAAAGATGTGGAGTGGGCCAGGTCTCTAGATCTGTCAGTATCCCAGACCCTAGAGTATAAGTAGCTAAATAATAATTATGATTGGAGACTAATCATAGGATTTTGTCTTTTTTTTCTTTTGGTATGGGGTACTATGAGAATATTAGCACAAATCACAGGCATTTATGTCTCTCTGTGTATATATATATATATATATATATATATATATATATATATATATATATATATTATTTTCATAACTTAATACATCCCATCAACAGAGTCAACTTTAGATTTAAATGAAAAAAAAAGTAAATCACTATTGCCAAGGTCAAGCCCCAGTACGGATCAAGGGATCCTGAGGGACAAGTGGTGTCTGGTGCTGAAGGATAAGTAGCGTCCATGAAAGAAAAGGAGACAGGATGATGGTTTCAAGTTATGAGCAGCCTTCAGAAGGATCTGCTGCCCCTAGAGGGCCTTTATTATTTTTTTGTTTGTTTGTTTTACAAGTTTTTTTTCCTTTTGGTAGTTAATGGATAGCATCAAAACTTCTTTGGTTTACATAACTTTCAAGAGTTACAATCTTGTCAAACATATGTTAATTATCAAAGATATTAAGCACATTATATAGAATTTTTCGTGTAACTTTGCCAATCATGATTAGTCTTTTACATTTTCACCTCAGTCTCTAGGGGCTCGAATACAAAACTTGACTACCTGTCTCTTGACCTATTATTATCTTTTAACTTTAAATCATACCTAAAATTATTCCATTGACCTTTAAATTGAAAATATACTTATAATTATTTGTAAGCTTTCTTACTCCTAAAGTTCCCATAAATAACACTAAAACAGTGAAAGCCTATTTTTTAGAAGCCTACTACTCTGAACTGTCTCAAAAATATATCTATATTAATTTTACATTATTTTGTTTTTAATTTCCAACTAATTTCCTTTGTTCATATGACCTATTTAACCACTTTCTTAAAAGAGTTTCTTTGATCATTGTTCAAAGTATACCAATCCTCATGTCTTTGTGATCTTTAATTAAAAGGCAGGCTCTGCACCTCAAACCATTTGTCATTTTTATTAACTATTTTTTTCCTAGTTTCTTTTTTTTAATTTATTTTTTAGTTTTCAGTGGACACAACATCTTTATTTGTATGTGGTGCTGTGAATCGAACTCAGGCCAGACGCATGCCAGGTGAGCGCGCTACCACTTGAACCACATCTCCAGCCCTTGTTTCCTATTTTCATCATGAATTCCTGAGTAAAGTAAGAGAGTATGTTAGTTGGAGGAATATATGTCACAAAAGTGTGACTTTAGGATTGGGGGCTTAGAGTAAATTGTTAATTTTTTCTCAGGAAACTTGATTTGAAATCTTTTCCCCATAAACTTCTTGAGAAATAAAACTATTTTGTGTCCTCAGAGATATTGAAACACATCTCAGGGCATGTCTTAATTGTACCCTTAGTCTCATTCTGGGAGTTTTCCTGCAATCTCAAGTAACACATACTTTTATTATTGATTGATGTATACCCTTTTATTTATATCATGAGTATCATAAACAAAGCACTTAACATTCCTTATGGTTCCAGATTCCATATGGTTCTGCTCTGCCCCAGCATCCCGCAGTGTGACTGTGTCAGTGGGTTCAGGAACACTTCACCACAAACACTATCTATAAGTCACCATATGACTTCATATGACTTCTGTGAACCTTGTGATTGAATCTTGGCATCCAGTCTATAGTATTGGAATAGTTATGTATCACTGGATATTAAGTCATTGTATAACTTATCGGCACATTTGAACCCTGAGCCAAATCCCCATCCCTATTTTATATTTTATTTAAAGAAAGAGTCTCACTAAGTTTCTTAGCACCTGATGTTCACTGAAGCTGGAATTGAACTCATGATCCTCCTGCTTCAGCCTGACAAAATACTGGGATTGATTTCAGTGTGCACCACTGCACTCGGTTCTGTTCACATATTTAATGCCAGCATTCCCTCTCTGCATTGTCAACTATTTTATTTTTTCTATTCAACATTCCAAATGAATGCAGTATTTTTAATTTTTTTGAAAAGAACTTCATTGCAGTTTAAAGATTTTGCTTTCTCTTTGTGAACATTTTACATGAAAGAAAAGAAGACAAGTAACTTGAAAATTTAAAAAATAAAAACAATGTCTGTCTCCTCCCTCTGTCTTCCCAGTCACATTCACCTTATCAAAATGTCTGATTTAAAATTTTTCTTTTATTACGTTCCTGTGTGATGCATCCTCATTCTAACCTCCCATATTGTGTTAAATGGGGGTTTCATAACTGCCTGATAAAATTGTGAAGAGATATCATATCTAAAGTCTGTTGAAGTTTCTAGTGAATATCGTTCTTTTTTTTTCTTCCAGAGAGCAGTATAAAGTATGAAGTTAAGGCACTTAAGGAAGTCTCTGAGAGCCGTTCAGATGTCAATGATCTTTTAGTTATACAGGGCTGGGACCCTCTGGGAAACTGAGGTACTGTGAAGACCATGCCCCTTAAAATGCAGTTTTTTTTCCAATGAAGACATAAAGTTCTCAAACTTATCGATCAGAGTAGCAACCAATTAGTTTATTAGAAGTGAAGTGAAAGAGGAAAAAGATGACACTCTGAAGAGAGAGAATTTTCTGTCTGAAAAGAGAACATGTCTCTCTTGCAGGCTCTCTTGCATTCCAGTTTTCTTCGAGATCTAAACAGAGATTCCAAAGGGTCCTTCCCAGGTACAGTTCTTGATTTTGTACTGATAGTTAGAATAACATAAAACTCTCAAGTATTCACTGCCCTGACAACTTTAGGTTAATTAGATTCATGCTCACCATTTCTAAATTAACTCATAAGCAAAATTGTTGCAGATTTTTTGGTTATTAAGGATTACCCTTGTTTCTCTGTTTTTCAGAATCTGGTCTTTAGCACAGTCAAAAAATTCTCCTGTTTAGAGTAACATAGGTTGCTTTTATAAACATTATTTTGAAACTGCATTTCTCTTGCAGATAACAGTTTGTTAAGGAATGTGACATATCCTTTCCAGCTAAGCCAGAAAGGATGCAAGTAAATTGCTTCATAGAAAATAAAGAATGGGGTCAGTATGTTGGTCCTATTCATTTCTTTCTTTCTTTGTTTGTTTGATTATGGTATTGTGTGTTGAATCCAGAGCTATCCTACCACTGAGCTACATCGCCAGCCCTATATTTATATTTTTTTTAGAGACAAGGTCTCACTGATTTTGTTAGTGTCTCTTGGAGAAGTTACTAAGACTCGCTCTAAGTTCATAATCTTCCTGCCTCACCCTCCCAAGCTACTAAAAATACAGGCATGTGGCACCATTACCAACCTAACATTTATCTAAAAAATGTACTTCATTTTTTTTTACCAGGTTCTGTAAATAATACTATAATGAAAATAGACATGCAGTGGTTCTATGATGTAATAACTCCAGTATTTTTTTAGATTCATACCCAGAATAACATCTAGTGGCCTTTTTTTATTTTAACTTTCTGAAGAACCTTAATACCATTTTCAAAAATAGCTTTATTCAATTGATATTCTCACCAATATTTTTTTCAACTGAGTCTTTTTATATGATGCTTGCATGCTCTGGAGTACCTATTATCTTTCAGATTTTTATATTTTAGTTCTTAATATTTTATTTACGTTTTGTTAGTCATAGATAGACAAATTACTTTTATTTTATTTATTCATTTTTATGTGGTACTGATTCTTAAATATAGTGCCGCTGATGTGCTGTGCAAGCACTCTACAACTAAACCAGAACTCTATCCTCAGTCTTTGAGATTTTAAGCATAGGCATTCTGACAACACTGCACAAAGTGCAGGATACTTTTTATTTTATTGATACTTTAAATTACTGATGCAAGTGTGTTATATTCCAGGATTTCAAGTAGCCAGAGGAAGAGTGTCCTGTAAATATTTTCTGTGATGAAATGAAACAAGGATCTGCGATTTGTAAACTTTGTTAACACTACTGCTGAAAATTTTTGTCTTTGGAAGTGTTACAAACAATGCAAATCCAAGGGCTTGAAATACATCAAGATTTGCCCATGCTCGTCTCTATTGCTTTTAGCAATTGAAAGTTTAAGATATTCTCCCTTGAACAGAAGTTGCTAATGTTAGACATTCAGTGCATGGAGAAACTTATTCTGAAAACCTACTGGTAGGCCTGGAATTATTACTGGTGTAAACAAGGGTAGGTCAGGTCTCAGAAAGTGCTCAAATCTTACTGAGTCTATCAGGAGATTGATTAATTTTCCCCTTTTGTACCCTTTATTGATTCAAGAGTGAAGTAATTCTTCCAACAAGAGAAGTTAGTAAAACCACTGGTAAATCTCTTTTTGGGACAAACTGACACCTTTGAGATGTAATTTTTCTGCCTTGACTTCAGGTTGTGAAACAAATCAAAAGACTTACTTGGTCATAGAAGAAAACCACTTTGTAATTTTCACATTTACATTTCACTTCTTCTTTAACCAGTGGATAAGTTAAGATAAAAATTACAGAAAATTTTAAAGTCAGTTTATATATTATCTCAATCTCCCCTTATTTAAGGTGCCTTCAAACTTGTAGGAATATTTCTCAAATATGTGGCACTTCAGTAAACAACTCAAATGCCCATGTGTACCCTAGCTTTTTCTACTCATTTGATTGTAGATATTCTTTTACTTGTCCAATGTATGTAAATCTCATAATTCATTTATGACTTTGTCAAAGTAACACACATAACATGAGTAAATGTGTATTAATATATTAGTAAAGAAAGGGTGGGTTAAAAGCCTTCTATTTTGCTCTATTTCTGTTATAGTCCAGCTGTGACGTGTTCCCCAAAAGCTCATATGTGAAACAATGCAGGAAGGTTTGGAGGAGAAATGATTGGGTCATAGCTTTAAAGTCCTCAGTGAATTAATCCCTGAATGAATTAACTATGTGGTAACTGAATTGATAGTGTGTGGCTGAAAAAAGTGAGAATTGGGGATAGAGCTTTGGAATCTAAATTTGTATATTCTCCCCAAAATGAATCTGTCTCTTTACTGTTATCACTATGTCAGTTGATTCCCTCTACCACACCCTTTAGCCATAATGTTCTGCCTCACCTTGAGCCCTGAGAAATGGAGCAGTATTCTATATGCTAAGACTTTTGAAACCCTAAGCCTGTAAATAAACTTTTATTCCTCTACAATTTCTCTGGTCAATTTGTTAGTCACATTGTTGAAAAAGGCAACTAAAACAACTTCTAACTTGATCTCTCCTTAATATCTGCTCTTTGTGATGATTTTGAACCCAGTACCTTACATATTCTGCAAACAAACGCTCAGGAAAATGTGACCCATCTAACTTTAGATTGTATTGTATTATCCATTTACTTCTAGCCTTATTTTTCATACGGATAGGCATAGACCATTTTATTTATCTTAAAAATAGAAGAAATTACATGCATATGGGTTCATCTTTGTGTTTGGTTCATACTATGACTCCTTGGATTTCAGTATTGTATTATACATTCATTATATACATCAGTTTCTCTTAATGATACTAATAGTTCATTTGATTCTCTGAAGCATAGGTTTTGGAGGTATTTCATAAATACTTTTCATTCCATGTAATTTTTTTTCCAGTCTCTTTCTTTTAATAGAGAAGCATGCTGAAATTTCTTTGTTAATGTTTTTTTTTCTTAGTTGTAATCATAATAACTTTATTTTATCTATTTACTTTTAGGTGATGCTGATGATTGAACCCAGTGCCTCATATGTGCTAGGTAAGCACTCTACCATAACCCCAGTCCTACATGCTAAAATATTGATGAAAATGTTACAGATTTCATTCAAGGAAAATTGTTTTCTTTGTAGTGATGTATAGTATCTAAACACATGTGTGTAATTGGTTTTTTTAATGTCCTAATTCAAGTTTTATTTACCAGTAAATTCTATATATTTCCCTTTAAAATGTATATGCAATGTGTGAAGTAGTATCAAAAAGTTACCTTTATATAATACTGATGTGGTGTTTTTTACTGTTTGTTAGGCTGAATGTAGTGTGGCAAAAAATGTGTCTTGACAGTAGAAGCCACTTTACTCACACTTTATTATTTTTACGTTTCTTATGTGCACATTATATTTTCTTTCACCTTACAGATTTCAACTCTATGGACCATGCAGCTCTACTTTTATATATTATTATGGTTTTTAAGAGCAGTCATATTTATAAGTTAATGTTACTGGTGGGGAAGTGTCATGTCCTTCAATAGGCACACATTTTTTTTACAAAAAGATAGCCACTTATAATTAATCTGTAGTTCATGAGAACTTTTCACTCCACATCTTCATGAATACTGTTTAATTTTATGTATTTGGTTATATTTTATTTTTTATGAGTACTGAACCCTTAGATATCACCTGTATAAAGAGAATATTCAAGTTATTTGACTGTTCTTCTCATGATGTCCTTGTCTTTTTCTTCCTGAATGTATTTATTCATGCATCAGGCAATTTATCTTACCTGTTACTTTGTGCCATTTAATGGTATAACTTCATTTATTGATTATTTTAATGCCCAATTTATTAATTTGTTTAACATTTTGTTTTGTGCAACTTTGAAAAGAAATAAGTTTCCCATTGCTGTGTGCTTCTTATGACTGAAATCAAGGGTGCCTTTCCATTCAAAACTAGACTCTAGTCTTAATATTATATGAGACAGAGTCTCAATAAGTTGTTAATCATCTCTGTGAAATTTCTTTTATTATTATTATTGTTGTTATTATTTATATGAGGCAGTGGAATGCATTATAATTTTTATTACACATGTAGGGCACATGCTTTATGTCTCTTGCTGTATACAAATATATTCACATCAATTTGTGTCTTCATAAATGTACTTTAGAGAATGGTTTTCATCAGATTCCACCATAATTGCAAACCCTCTGCCACCTCTCTTCTCCCCTACCCTGCTACCATATCTAAAGTTTGTCTATCCCTCTCATGTCCCTCCCTACACCACTATGAATCAGTCTCTTTGTATTAAAGAAAACATTCAGCATTTGTTTTTGGGGGATTGGTTTTGTCATAACTTCTTAAGCAGTTGATACTATGAGCAATACCAACACATTCACAATAAAACTTACTTTTTCTTATAGTAACTATTGAATGTTTTATAATTACATATTGACTATCTTTGAAAGACTTATTATGTTGCACTAAGCAAGATTAAAATCACTTTGTGTGTGTTTGTGTGTGTGTGTGTGTGTGTGTGTGTGTGTGTGACACAGATACCCCATAGATATAAAACTTTATTTAGAAAGGATGGCAATTTTGTAATCTTCAGCAGTGGAAACTTTCATTTTTCATTGTCTAATTGTAAAGATTTTTTTTAAAGATTCTGTTTTAGGGATAGGATTATGGCTCAATAGTAGGGTGCTCACCTAGTACATGAGAGGCATTGGGTTTGATCCTCAGCACCACATTAAAATAAAATAATAATAATAATAATAAATGATATTGTGTCCACTAACAACTAAAAAAATTTAAAATTCTCTTTTTGGTACACTGATCTCTCTAAGTTTATAACATACAATAATGTGTTGCATAGTGATCTTTTAGTCAGTGATGGAATTTATATACAACAACAGCTACAATATATAGCCTAAGATTGTAGTAGTATACAATCTAAATGTCAGTATACAGTATGATATTTGCAACAATGGAAAAGTCATTTTGAGTGCATTTCTTAGAGTGTATGCCTGTCTTTTAATGAGGCATTTTTATACACATACTATACATTACAAGAACTGATATAATTTTTGTATGACTGTTATATCTCAGATTTACCAAAGCATGCATGAAATTTTATTTGTCTATCAAAGATCAAGAATTTGACACCACTGACACATTAATGGCCATTACTGGAGATTAGTTTATTTTGAATATTATATTATTGTTGTTGTTGTTATTATTATTATTATTATATGGTATTGAACTCAAGGGCACTGAACTCCTGAGCAACATTGCCGCCTTCATTTGCATTTTATTTAGATATAGGCTTTCAGTGAGTTGCTTAGTGCCTCCCTTTCGCTGAGGCTGAGTTTCAAATTATGACCCTTCTGCCTCTCCTACCTTGTTAGTTTCACAAGATTCTTACCTGCTTTTTTCTTTGACATCACATGCCTGCTATCCTCTCATGCTGTTCATTGCTGGACTCAGCAGTTTTAGATATTCTCCTTTTCACATTTTGACACCATTGTTGGCAGATCCAAGATCTTTAATTAGATAGTCCTTAATACACAGTTTCTCATTTTGACTCCTTGGTGTTCATGCTCATGAAGAACTTGAAAAGTGTTCAACAGATATCTATAAATGGTATAAAATGTGAAGAAAAAAAAATCTATAAAAAAAGTTAAAACATACTAACATTTATCTTTGGATAAATAATAAATTGTGAATTAAGGTAGCACCAGCACTATCTTATGGAGAAAAGTAAGCATATTCCAAGAAAGATAAGAAAAAAATAATGAGAGAAACAATAGAATAAAAATACATTTTTACTTTGAGAAATTGATTTTTGAGAACTTTCCAGATAAATCTGGCACATAATTTTATAGGGGTAAGAGACACCCATGAAATTGATGCCTCACAAGTATCTAAACAAACTCATGGTAAGGAAACCTTTGACAGTAATACCTATAAAGCATGAGAATGAATCAAAGAAGGGTGATGAATACTCCTCTGTAAAAGTGCTTATAAAACATAATTTTTCATTGAATCCTAATGTAAAAGATTATTTGTGTGCATAGTGACTAGATAGTACTTTTTTCAGATGTACAAAAAGGGTAAGATGCTGATTAAAGTCACATCTTCTAGCTAGAATCATATGGAAGAGAACATAATTAATATATAGAAAGAATTCTGTTTTATTTTTGGTCCTATTATTTATTTGTATTTGAACTTAATCTTCCACTAATGTGATATGCAACTCAAAATAATACAGTTATTTCTCTGAGTCCCTCATTTCTTGACTATAGAATGACAAAATTTAGATTTTGCCATTTCTTATATTCTTTATACCAGAAATCAGAGGGCTAAAGGTTACTTTAACTATACTTGGAGTTGGGGTTTTGGCTCAGAGAAAGAGCACTCACCTAGCATGTATGAGGAATGCAGTTTAATGTTCAGCTCCATACAAAAATAAATAAATAAATAAATACATAAATACATAAATGTATTTTGTCCACCTACAACTAAATAATAAATGTTAAAAATTACTGACTGATCTTTACTCAGACAATAATATTTTAACTTTACGTCTTTTATAAACAGTTCCATGAAGGGGCTGGGGTTGTGGCTTAGAGGAATATCACTCACGCAGCATATGTGAGGAAATGGGTTTGATTTTTTGCACTACATATAAATAAATAAAATTCTCTATAAAAAAACACCATGACACAAATCAAAAGAAAACGAGACTATTTATTTATTAACGAATATTTAATAACACTGACTTCTCAGGAGAGTTTTGGTTTACACTTAGACCAGCGCAAAAAAAATTCGAGAGTTCTGTCAAAATTATGATTCTTTGTCTTACAAAAGTAGAGGATATATTTCAATCAGTGTATATACTTTTTGTTAGCTTAAAAAATAACTTTTTACTATGTAATTATATACTATTCTAAAGAGTCATGAATTTTTGGTGGTTGTGCCAAGATTAATATATAAATAATAAATTCTACATTGGAAAACATTTTAAGGTAGTATTTGTTTTAAAAAATTGGTAAACTGGGTAGTCATGGTGGTGCATGACTGAAATCTCAGTGGCTTTGGAGCTAAAACAGGAGGATCACAAGTTCAAAGCAAGCATCAGCAATGGCAAGACACTGTGCAACTCATTGAAACTGTCATAAATGTAATACAAAATAGTGCTCAGAATGTGACTCTGAGTTTAATCTCTATGACCCACCCCCCCCCCCAAAATTGCTAAAATCCCAGGAGCATGCCTGTCATACCACCGGCTTGCGAGGCAAAGGGAAGAGGAGAATAAAAAAAAAAAAAAAAACAGGCTTAGAAACATAGCAAAACCCCACGCAACTTTCTGATAACCCTTTCTGAAAATTAAAATAAATAAATAAATAAAATTTTGGGGGATGTGACCCAGTGGTAAAGTGTCCCTGTGTTCAATCCATAAATTCTCCAAATGGTAAACTAACTATCATGCAAATGAAAACAACAAAATATATTTATATTTTTAAAAATCATTTAGTTAATACATACATTCCATTTTCAGATGCCACACACAAGCAACCACATATCTAAAAACAGGTTTTATATTAAAGTTATGAAACTTGCAAATGTCTCTCAAAACTAGATCAAGACTTCTCAGCAGACTAGACACTTTCTATTGAGCTGCTTGTGCTATCACTTGGATGCTTCTTAACTAAACTTTTCCTAGATAAAAAAAAAACTGCAAAAAAAAATTAAAACTAACAGGGATATCCTCCATGCAAGCCTCATAGATATACACACATATATGTCTTGATATTATATACCTCTTTTTGCCACTTCATAAATTATAACATTTTAGTGACAAATTGAATGGAAGAAACACTTTATAATCGTATGTCATGGGTGAGCTGTATTTGGTCCTGTAAGGAACAAGATTTATCTGTTAAAAAATTAGGGTTACTACTCTCTGAACAGAAGGATAAGAACTGTCATGAAATTCAGACATTTCAATGATTCACTGAAGACAATTTATTTATTCATTTATTTTAGGTACCAAGCTTTTTCATTTCTAACCAATAATCTGGACATGTCTCCACTTTTTTAAATCTCTTTTTGTTAGACTTTTAATCATGTAATGACATGAGACAGCGATTATGTCACAAAGAATGATAAATATATCATGGCAATCCCCATTTCAAAACCGTACAATGATATCACCATTCAGATATCTGTGACTTGTGAATTTTTACTGTGGAAATTATAATTGTTTTACTGTAGGTGACTGAGCATTCAAAACTAATAGTCACATTTTAAACAAATCCATAAAATTAATTATTATTATTAAATTTTATTAGGAATTTTGATTTGATAGGCTCTAATATTATTATTAGAGCATAGTGATTAATTTTATTGATAGTTGAATAATAATAATTAATTTTATTGTTTTAAAATTTTAATACATTTACCAAGTTAAAATACATTATTTCATTCACATTTTAACATATTAAGTATGAGCAACTATGGTTGCAAGAGTTTTTTGTTTGTTTGTTTGTTAGTTAGTTTTTGTGTTGTTCTTGTTGTTGTTTTTCAGAAAAGCCTTTAAATGAAAAAAAAAAAAATAACTGAATTGGCAATTTCAGGTGGATTTCCCAATTTTTCACAGAAGAATTAATTAAGGCACTGGGTGATGGTCACTGCACCCAGACATCATTTTCAATATAGACCTAGAACATTATCAGGAGAGCATGTCAAGATTTACAACATCAAACAAGGGTTAGATATAAACATAGATATTAGGCCAGGGTAAAGAGCTCATGAATTACATCTTGGAGCATTTCAAGTAAAACATCTGAACATATACTTTAAAATTTAAATGAATACATAAATTAAGACTGAAATATTTCACAATAATTTTATAACTGAAATATTAGATCATTATTTCATGCATAGCAACTTGTAAATTACAGAGCAGACATCAATTGTAAATGATCCAAATGCTAATGAAAGTTAAATGATAAACCTTGTTCTAAAAGATAAGCATTGCAAATCTAAAAATAAAAAATTCTCAGAAATTTGAATTATTATGAGAGGTATGAGAGGTGACATGATGCTGCATGTGGAAAATTCTACAACAGACCTATGTGACGTGGTCACAGTCAAAACACAGGTGCATTAAATTATTTTATGAAATTACCTTCACACCATGTATAAAAACTATCGGAAAATTATAAATTTTTGAAAATTACAATGCCATCCACAAGCTATTTCTGTCTCTCTGACTCTTAAAATAAAGTTATTATATATAAATCTCTTTGAATATTCTCATTTGAAGCATTTGGATAAAAAAATATTGAATTCTAACAAGTGAGGACTTAATGACACTAATGAAACACTCAGAACATGGGTAAGTATCAAAATACTTACACTAAATGAAATAAGTTAGACACCAAAAACGGTATTGAGTAGTTTGATTTATTTAAATTCTTGATGATATGAGTTTAAGGTACAAAAACAGCAGAAGTAGAAATATTCCTGAGAATGTGGAAATTGATCCATAGGGTATACTTATATCAAAACATACTCATACGTAGGATAAATGTGTGTGCATAATTCTAAGTGTACCTAAATGAAGCTATTAGAACATTTTAGCTATTAAAGCAAACTTTCACTTCGTTGACAACTACTCATTACAAATGTAAGAGTTACCCTTTAACATTTTCTTACATTGCAAAGCAATCCACATTAGATTTAACTAAAAAAAAAAAAAATAAAAGACAAAAACTCTGTTAAAATAAATTGGACACTCCAAACCTTGTGTTTATGAGAAACCAATGGCCACACTGAGCTTCTCAGTTATGGACCTTTGCTCTCTGCAGAGCTACAAACACCATCTTCACCATTACTTCAAAACCTTAGAATGTTTTCTCTTGAAAGCAGTTGTGGTGAGCAGTAAACTGGTAGCATGTCATACTGGTTTTTCTAATTTATTCATTTCCTTATTATTTTTGACAGAAAGCCTATTTAGCGTCCTCTATGTCTTGAGATTTGTAGGCCTTGGTTTTATTTGGAGGGGATGAGGGTATAGAGATAATATAATGCTCTTTGGATTTGACAGGAGGAAGAATGAAAAGAGTCTCTACACCCTGTGTTTTCAGGGATGTGCTATAGGAGAACCATCAAATTTCTGTTTGCCATTGTGAAGTTGAGTTGATTTCCCACTTTGTTATAATTTAGAAGATGCAGAAAATAAAGGGGATAATGAGAGGTGCTTGGGTCCATGTTGACTAGGTGGCAGATGAGGTAATGGGTAGAGTTTGCTATAGAGTTCAACTTATTGAAATAAGTATATGTGGGTGCTGAGAGACTGGCTTAGTATCACTCTGAGAATATGTGCTTTGCTAGTTTGCAGAAATGGAAAAAAAAGAGGCTATATATAGCACAAGGCAAGTATATGTGTTAGGTTTCTCAGAGCAGGAAACAAACCAGACCTCTGTGTAGGGAACTAGGCAAAGGGAATTGGCCTATGTTCCTGTGTGGAGGGGAGGTTTTTCTGTAGAAGACCAAGCCACCTAAAAATTGCTAGCCTCGGTACCCGTACTTTTCCATATTGCCCTTAGTTAACTGGCTCTCTCTTGACTCCACCTGCAAACCAATACTACACCTTCTATGGTATAAATGCCAGTGCATTTTCCTACACTAATCACACCTCCCTTTATGAATCTTCCATCATTCTTTAATTACAGTCTGCCCTGAGATAGTAGGGGTGCCATCCATCAAGGCCAGTCCACTGCAAACACCATAGTTTCTACCTATCCCCCACTCACTATCAATAACTTCTTAACAAACAGAAAGTACCTGTAAAGGCTCAGTGCTATCACTATACAACACTTGAATGTTCAAAGTCAGTCATATTATCAATGCAAAACAAAAGGTCAACCACCAAAATCTACTTCTGTCAAATGTTATTATCTTTGAAGGTAGTTTTTAAATTTTCTTTTAAAATGAATTATTAAATTTTTCAGTATACCTTTATGTATGAATAAGATGTTGGGGATTGCTTAATTTATGACACCACTTAATGACCTAATATTTATGTTATTATTTTTTTATGTATTCATTTCTTAAATTATTTTTTAAATATGATAACATAATGCATTACAATTCATGTTACATGTATTTATGCTTGCCTTATGCTCTATATAACCTCTTTTTCCCCTTTTTTCCAAACTAGCAAAACACATATTCTCAGAATGATACTGTGCAGCCTCTCAGCATGCATACATTCTTATTGCAATAAGCTGAACTCTAAAGCAAAACAAACCCATTACCTCATCTGTCACCCAGTCAACATGGACTCAGCACATATCATTATCCACTTCATGTTCTGCATCTTCTAAATTTTAGCAAAAGTAGAATATCAACTCAACTTCCTTCATTTATGACATGTATTGAACACAATTTTTCATATCTCTGGTTCTACACATAGTATATTTATATCTTGTGTGGCTTCATACATGTACTTAGGGTATTGATAACAATTACATTCCACTGTCCTTTTTACCTCCATGCCCCCTTCCTTCCCTTCTCTCCCCTTTTATCCTTTTCCTTATCTGAAGTTAATGTAATCTTTCCATTCTGTTCCCTAACACATAATGCTATGAATTAGCATCCTTACTGAGAAATCATTTGGTGTTTGTTTTAGGGTGATTTGTAAATTTTACTTAGCATTATATTCTTCAGCTCCCTCAATTTTTTCTGCAAAAGCCATAATTTTTTTCCCTTTAATGGCTAGTAATATTCCATTGTGTACATATACTACATCTTTTTCCATTTATCTACTGAAGGGCATCTATTATGGCTACACAGTTTAGCTATTGTGAAATGTGCTGCTATAAGTATTGATGTGACAGTGTCCCTGTAGTATGCTGTTTTTAAGTCTTTTGTGTAAGAACAAGGAGTGGGATTGCTCTGTCAAATGGTTGCATTCCAGTTTTTTCAAGGAATCTCCATACTGCTTTCCAGATTGGCTGCACCAATTTGAAGTCCCACCAGCATTGTATGAGTGTGCCTTTTACCACACCCTCATCAACAATTATTGTTGTTTTTTTTTTCTTAAATGACTGGAGTAAGATGAAATCAGAGTAGTTTTGATTTGCATTTATCAAATTGCTAGACATGTTGAGCAATTTTTTATATGTGTGTCAATTGATTGCATATCATCTTTTGAGAATTGTCTGTTCAGTTATTTGGCTCATATATTGATTGGGTTATTGTTGTTTTGGTCAGCAAATAGTGCTAATTTGAGTTCTTCCTTACTTATCCATATGCCTTTAATTAATTGTCAGCAAATAGTGCTAATTTGAGTTCTTCCTTACTTATCCATATGCCTTTAATTAATTTTATTTGTCTAATTGGTCTGGCCAGTGTTTCAAGAATTATGTTAAATAGAAGTGGTGGAAATGGGCATCCCTGTCTTTTTCCAGTTTTTAGAGGAAATGCTTCCATTTTCTGCCTTGGTGTCCTAGAATGGTGCTCCCCAATCTTGTGGCCATTGTCCATGTAATCCATCAAATTGACAAACTCAGCTTTTTTGTCACAGGATCTATATGCCAAAATATCATGTGCTTGAAGCTACTGAATTAGGCAGGATAGACATGGAACATTTCCATAATCGCGAAAGTTATTGAATGATGATGTTCTATAAATCACCAGGAGCAAATATTATGGATAATATGACCTATTGAGAGTTCAAATCTAGTACCTTTCAACAAATACCTTGCTAACTGTGTTCCAATATAAATTTTTTGTTAAAAAAGAATAAATAAATAAAATAGAGTGGTGTGGATACAGCTATCAGGTGCTACATTAATGAATTCTGTTTTAGAGCATCCACCAGGTTTTACCTGGCCTCTTCCAATCACAGGATTTCAAGCACCTCCCTGGAAGGCCCCCTCCCATTCTGGTAAAGGCCAGTGACTCTTATTTTGTCCTTTGTCGAAATCCCTCTTACCTTCTAGGCTAATGAGGAAACTAGCCAATCAGGAAACCACTACCCGTGCCACTCCAAATAATTCTTGTGCATGGGAACTCATAGCCATCCTATGAGTATGAAGCTGCTGGCATTGGTACCACACTCAGAAAACCACTGCTCCAGCAGAATCCAACATCTAGGACATTGGGGTGTTTTCATAAAAGGTCCTAGTAGAACATGACTCAAGCCCACTTAGTTATAAGCTGGGGATGCTGCTGAAATAAGACACAAACCACCACCACCAACAACAATAACAATAACATAAAGCCCTCTACATTTATGTGGGGATTTTTCTCTAAAAAAGACATTGAATTTTTAAAAATTATCACATCTCCATATGGCTTCTGCCAATAAACCCCTCAATGATAAACAGTTTTTTAAAAGAATATTTTCAGAAATATTTTTTGAGGAAGTAAAGAACAACCTACTTGGGAACAGTACAGAATGTGAGCACTTTTTTGCTCGATTATAACATAAAATTCTAACTGAAGCTGTGGCAAAGACCCTTCACAGACTTCAAGAACAGACAGGAGATTTCCTCCTGCTGACATGCTCTCAAGTCAGAGCTGCACCCAACTTGGATTCTCTTGAGGCAAAGAATGCCCAAAAGGTCATTGAACTAGCTGTTCTGTCACAAGGGGGGAATATATACCATAAATTACCAAATAATACATCTAATAAAACTAATAATTACAAAATGCTATCTTTAACATTGTTTGATTAAATTTAATTTTGAATGAAAGTGTTTAATCTTTAGTACACCATATTTATCTTATTGCTGATAGATGAGATTTTACTGCCAGAAAGTGATAACTTAATGATCTCTGTTAAAGAATGCAAGTCCAAGGAGACTTCAAGAATCAATTATTTATAAGCAGACGTGGAGCTGTGTCCCCATGTAAAGGTAGCAAAACTCCTGTAATGAGGTGGATGCACCCCTGCATCACCTGACCACATTGATCTCATCTGAAAGAGATCAGAAGTATGGCACAACCTTGAACCTCAAAAAACCTTAGAGAGGCGAGGCCACAATGATGTCTTAGAGTCAAGTTCATGGAATACTGCCTTCATGGCATACATTAAGAGTGCCTGAGTGGCAACACACTACCCCATGCTAGGTTGTGTGAAGAGCAAAATACTTACCCCTTAGGCACTGCCCTGGGCATGAGGCTATGTGTTGAATTCCCTGCTCTTGCTCCATTGCTCACTCCTTGATTGGTCACTGCAGAAATTGCATTGGTGGCTGCCTGTAATCTGCTAAGCTACTGCCTGAGTATATATACATGGTAACTTCACAATAAAATGGGACCTGTTTCCTGCTTGATGTCCAGAGGTCTTGATTAGTGACTTCACAGACACAGTCTCTTCTACAATTTTCTGTGAAACCCCTTGCTGGACGAGAAAGAGCACACATAAACATCAGTACATAGCATTTGTCTTTTTTTGAAGGATCAAAAAAATCCTTGTAATGTGACTCTCCTGACCTCTAATGAATGTCAGTATGTTTGCATTTCCATCACCACATCTTCGATATTTGGATATTTACTCACTTAGTCTTTGTACCAGAGAAGGATTTTCTTCCATTAGAAATGACAGGGTGATCTTTTCTCTTTTTTAAGCATTTATTAGGGTGGAGATAATGAAAAGAACTTTCTGTATCCTGCCATTTTCTACGAATGACAGTTCCTTCATACTATTTTAAGCAGGATTCAGCTTGTCCATGAGTCCCTTTTTTTTTCTTTTAATCTATGCAGAAGGTTTTACTTTTCTTCATGCTGCTTTTCACATTATACCTACAAGTCAACTGATGGAGCTATGCTGAGTGAGAAAAAAATACCAATAAATTGATATTAGGTAGGCCTGCCTACATCTTCTATGGAGGTTGTAACAACTGAGTTGTTGCCTCAGATTATTGGGAGAAAATAAATTCAGTTTAAACTCACTAAGCTTGTAATACTGTAACCTAAATTCAATCTCCACAGAGAATTTTAGGTCCTCCAAGGCATCTATTCACCACAGGATTCTTCAAAGTAACCATGGATCCACTAGCTACAACATAAACCAGGGGATCATCGCATAATTTATTTGAGACCAAACCAAACCAGTAACTGTTCCTCTTCTGCAGGATTCAACACCCTCACCATGACAGTCATATTCACTAATGAAAAAAAAAAACCTAGTACAATTTTCAACTGCATTGACCATATGCATTTTGATTTTGATCAAAGTATTAATTTAATCACTAATGAAATATTTTAACTGAAAAAAATCATGATATACATTTTTAAAAGTATTTATTTTCTAAATGTTTATTTTCTAGATGTAGGTGGACACAATATCTTTATTTAATTTATATGTGACACTGAGGTTTTAACCCAGTGCCTCACATGTGCTAGTTGCTCACTCTACCTCTGAGGCAAAATCCCAGTCTCTCATGATATACACTTTGATGTCTACGTTTTTGTTTAAAAGAGTGTTTTGATTCTTCCATGTTTTTCTGTGGATAAGCAGTTTACTTATTTTATTTATTCTATTTATTTATTTTCTTTGCACCTGTAATGAAACCCAGGGGCACTTCATCACTGAGCCACATCCCTAGCCCTTTTATCTTTTTTATATTGAGACAGAATCTTCCTAATTTTCTTAGGACATTTCTGAGTGGCTGAGGCTGGATTTGAATTATGATCCTCCTGCCTCAGCCTCCCAAGCTTCTGGGATTACAGGCATCATTTTCAGTATGTTTAAATAATTTGACATTTTATGAATATTTAAAAAAACGTGCCGAACATTTGGAATCTTTAGTTGTAGGCAAATTTTGAAATGGGCACAAACACTGGTAGGATTAACTAGTTCTTGTGTTCTATTCTATATATACAACAATATATGATATGATTCAAAATTACTAGAAGAAAGTAAATGTGATAAACAAAATGAGAAATGATAAGTATTTTAAGAGGCAAAATAATAATTACACCATTATTATCAATATATGTGTCAAATTACTATATTGTATGATAAAGATATACTTGTGTCAGACTGGAGTGGTGACTCAGTGATAAGCACTTTCCTTGCATGTGTAAGGCACTGTGTGCAATCCTCAGCACCACATAAAATAAATAAAGATATAACAATTATCTACAACTAAACAAAGAAATTAAAAAAGATATATGTGTAAATTAAATACAAAGTTATGAATAGTTGCACATATATATCAAAGTATTTTCCCCAAGATATGTATTAATTCAAAAGAAAAATATAGTAACTTTATAGTGGATAGACCCTTTAGACATCAACTTAACTAAGTGATCAAGGTCATCACCACCAGTAATCAAACATGTTGGAGACATGAGCCTCTTGATATGGTGAGCTGAGAAGGAGCCAGCACCATTTCTGTGGTATATCCAAAACTGCAGAGCCTTCCTCTGATCTTGAGAAAACACAAGGTAACCCACAGTTCTACAAAACACTTGTTCCTCAGTGCTGTCAAGATCATGAAAGATGAGTATAGACTGAGGGAATGTCACCAATGTTAAGGTCTGTAAACAAGTCAGGATGGCGCCTGGCATTTTGCCAGAGGGAGTGGTTTGTGAGGTGGTGCCAGCAAGCCATTAACTGTGATTCGTTGACTGCTGTATCTAGTTTATGTTAATTAAGATAAGCTGTGTGGAATGTATATATACCCCTCCTTTCCTACAATAAATGGCTCCGACTCCTGCTGTATCAATCTACACAAGTTGTTCGTCACCCCCTGGTTATTTTGCTGCAGCCGGACTGCGGCAACCAATTGATCAGGGACACAAAAGAAAAATAACAACTAAATGCAGTGTGGTGTCCAGAATGGGGTGATGGAAGCAGGAAAAGATCTTAGTAGAAAAATGGAAAATTCAAATAAGAGCTGTTTTGTTTTGTTTTAGGTACTGGGGATCTAACTCAGGACTGCTTTACCATTGAGCTACATCCCCAGCCCTTTTTTATTTTCATTTTTTTTTAAATTTTGAGACTGGGTCTCATTAAATTGCTTAGGGCCTTGTTAATTTGCTGAGGCAGGCCTCGAATTCCCTATCCTCCTGTCTCAGCCTTCTGAGCTGCTGGGATTACAGACATGCACCACTGTACCCAGCATCCAATAAGATGTGAAGTTCAGGTGATTGTACTGAACTAAGGATAAGTTCTCAGGCTTGATCATTTACTAGGGTTATGTAAGATGTGAATATTAGAGAAGGCTAGGTGAGGGGTGTACTGAAGCTATCTGTTCTATTTTTGGCAACTTTTCTGTAAATCTAAAATTAGGTCAAAATAAAAGGTTTAAAAAAATGCCACTTCCAAAATTTAGGGCAGATGCCTGGAAGGCCTCATAGTAAATTTCACTGCTCTGGCTGTCTTTGGATTTGAGATTGGGAGACCTCCTGTCCTCAGAGCATTAAAGCACCCACGAAGATTTATTCAGTCATTCTGGCCTATGGTTGGCCAAATGGCTTATACCTTTAGGACAGACTGACCCCCCTTTCGCCTCTGCAGTATGGAGCCCTGATCCCCCCACCCCACCTTGGGATTCTCATCCTGGCTGGCAGAGGCTGCGAGGTGAGGCTGCAGCAGTCTGGGGAAGGCTTGGCAGGTGAGTGAGAGGGTGCTCCAGAGGGAGGGAGGCTCAGACAGTGTTTAGCTGCAGAGTGGGGCTTAGCAGAGGCGAGGGGGAAAGGGAGGGGGACTCTCCTTCTCAAGGGGCCCTTTCATGTTGAAATCAGCCATCATGAATGCTGGGGGCCCAGGAGCCCAGGCGTGGGAAATGTGAGAGCCCCCTTATGTCCCCTCATGTGACATGTCGTCTGTGGCTCCCAGTGGGCCAGCCAGGATGCATTAGGAGAAGTGTCGGTGTGCACCTGGGGCAGGGGAGGGTCCCATCAAGACATTGACCCACTCAGGGAAGGGAGATTTGAAGAAGCAATTTCTAGACTCTCCTGGTGCTGGAGGGGAGGGTGGACTGGGCACCCTGTGGGCTTCAGGATCAGGGGTGGGGCAATTGGCAAGAATCCAAGAGAAGGCTCTTGTCCCAACCCTCTCCAATGCCCTGAGTAGCCTGCTTCTCGCCAGCTCTGAAGGTGCAGACCCTGCTGACATACCTCCAGGGACAAGGAGCTCACTCTATCCTGGGAGAGCATAGGGTCCTGGCATTGGTTCCACCTCTGGATTCAGTTTTCATTCCCAGCCAGGAAATCTGGGACATTGGACAGGGGAGGCTGTGGCCCCATCTTCCCTGGTACACTCTCAGCCCAGGAGTGACCCCTGCTGTCCGGACAACCCTGGAGGCGGAGGACTATGCTGGCTAGCTGTGCATGGATTGTGCTGGGTGGCCCTGCCAGCCCCCTCCCCACCCCGCATTCTGTGTTGCTCTCCGCTGGCCTACAATGTTCTCCTCAAATGTACTGCCACAGGAGGGAGGTGGGTGAGGCCAACATCTGGACCAAGGGGACATCATTGGCCCCCACAGCTGGAGCTATCAGCAGCCAATGTTTACCCAGACATTATTTGCCTTTGTAAGTTCCTGGCCCCCAACATGCCCCCCCTGAGGAGAGGGTCCTGAGCCTTATCCCCACGACTGGGCAGGGATGGACCCGAGAGCGCCGTGGCTGGCTGGAGTTCAGATCCTCCCAGCAGCTTCGGCTGCCTGAGAGAAGAAAGGGCTAGCCAGCTGGGCTGTCCCTGCAGAGGTGTGGGCACGAGTAGGACAAGGCCATGCAGAAAGTGTGAGTGGACCCTGGACACAGCGTGGTGCAGAGAGGAGGGCCAGACCTCTGGAATATTTCAGAACCTTGCTGGCTGACCTTGGGTCAGTCTGTTCCTCTGTATCCTGTGCCACCAAATGGGAAGATTTCCTTGCCACCTGATTGAAAATAGTCTCTGTTTTAGTCAGCTTTTTTGCTGCACTATGGAAGGACCCAACCAGAACAATTGTAGAGAGGGAAAAGTTGCCTTGGGGGCTCAGGGTTTTAGAGGTCTCAATGCACAGACAGCAGGCTCCATTCCTCAACGTTTGAGGTGAGCTGAACCTCATGGCGGAAGAGTGTGGTAGAGGGAAGGGGCTCACATGATGATCAGGAAGCAGAGGGAGGCTCCACTTGCCAAATACAAATATATATCCCAAATAATTGGCCCATGACCCTCCTCTCCAGCCACACCCCACCACTTCAGTCACCACTCAGTCAATCACTATCAGGGGATTAATTCACTGAGGGGTTAAGACTCTTACAACCCCATCACTTGTCCTTCGAACCCTCTTGCATTGTCTCACAGCTAAGTTTTTTGGGGACCCCTCACATCCAAACCAGAACAGCCTCCTGCCACACCTATCCCCTCCCGTGCCTGTTTGCTCTTTGTAGCGTATGTTCCAACATGCACCCCTCTGCCGGAGCACGACCACCAGGAGGGCAGGCAGGACCTCACTTTACTGTCACTGCTCCCTGGCATCCAACCAAGCTTCCACAGCTCTTCCCTAGCTTGCCCCTCTCATTCCATCTGCTTCAAGTGGCATTGTGGATTGGGGTCAGAGAAGGACAGACCATGTTCTGTGGTGGCAGGCTCTGGCCAGAGATGTTTTCTCCTGGAGCACAGCGAGTGCCAGGTGGGCAATATCGTGGGAAAGAGTATTATGCCTTCATGATAATAGAGTACGCATTCACATGAGGAACCAGATTCAGAGATGTTCTGTAACTTACCTAAGGTCACACAGCCCCAAAGTTACAGAACCAAGAATTGATCCCCTGTTCAAGGTTTCCTCTTTACTCTGCTGACTTCTGTAAAAGATGTTCAAAGTTCTCATTTGATTTCCCAGGACACTTGTGTCCCACACTCCATTGTATCTATGCATTCTTTCTATATCATTGCATCCTCAACCCCAACCTGGTTGATGAGCACAGAAGACAACATGAGCCTGATTTCACAGACCAGAGAGAAGCCTGTAGCCACGCAGCCAGTAAATGGCAACATCTGAACTAATCTCAGGTCAGCCTCATGTTGGCACATTGCCCTTAACCTTATTCCAGGCTGGGACTAAGCTTTCAGGTCTCATTGGCTGACACGGGGCTCCTGACCTCCCAGCCTGCATTAACACACCCGTGCTAAAAGCTTCCCAGGGACCTCACCCTGGACAGAACCTGCTCCCTTTACCCCATCCACAGGGTCATTTCAAAAACCCCTGTTGGCCCTCCAGTGAAGAGGCAAAGGGTGTCCAGGCTGCCAGGGCCCAGGAAACAAGGTAAACCTTAGTCTACCATGGAGCACCTACAAAATACTCAGACTCAAGGCAGCTGCAACTTGACTCTTGCTGAAAGCCAAGCATCAATCTAAAGAATATTTACTGCATCTCTACAATATGCCTGGCATTTCATGAAATCATTTTTTTTTATTTTGTGGAATTGGGGATCAAACCCACAGGTGTCTTTATCACTGAGCCTTATAACCCTGACCCTTTTTACTTTTTTATTTTTATTTTTTATTTTGAGGATCTCACTAAGTTGCCCAAGCTCACCAGAATCTTTTGATCCTCCTACCTCAGCCTCCTGATTCACTGGGATTACCAGGAATGTGTTTTTTTGAATCAGAAATACTTTTATGAAAAGGCCTGCATTAGTCCAGTGCTTGCTATGTGGGATATAGTCACCACATAAAATCCATGTGAATCTTTACAGAGTCTTGAAAGAGGGGCTACAGATATCACCCCCATTTTGCATATAGGTAGAGTGAGACTCAGAAGAGCCAAGCCACATGTCCAGGATCTCCAAGGTAGCAAGTGGCAGGGCAGGGAATAGAACCCAGGTTTTCCCAACAAAAAGTCTATGTCCTTCAGGCCTATAATCCCAGCAGCTTTGGAGGCTAAGGCAGCACGATTGCAAGTTCAAAGCCAGCCTTAGCAACTTAGCAAGATGCTAAGCAACTTAGCCAGACCCTATCTCTAAATAAAATATAGGAAGAGCTAGGAATGTGGCTCAATGATTGAGTGCCCCTGAGTCTAATCCCCAGTTCTTAAGCCATGTGCTGTCTGTCCCTTCCTATGAGCAGAGGGCCCTGCAATTTAGCCTCACCTCCTCAGACATGCTTTTAGGAGCACATCCTACTTCCCCATGTCTGGACATGCTCACTTGAGAAGTGGGAGGAACACTGGGGAGGCTCTTAAGCAGGCCTCCGGCTATGGGGGTGGACCCAGGATGCCCACCCTTGTCACACCAAGTTCAACCCACAAGTCCCACTCTCTGTCCCCCAAAGCAAAGGCAGTCTGTGTAGAAATGAGTCCCCTTCATGATGGTCCCTCAGAGCTCCCGGGGGCTGCCTGGTGGCGCCTAGGAGGGGACTGGGGGGATGTCCCTACCTCTGGGTATTTGGGAGCCGGTGCCCAGGGAGCCTCCAGAGGATGATGATGTGGAACTGGAGCCACTGGCCCTTCCCTGTACATGATGAGCAGGGAGTGTGTTGATGGATATGCTGATTTCACTATCCCACACACCATTACCATCTAGAAGTTGGCAGCCTTCTGGGTGGGGAGAGGAGGGGAGGGAATTTACTAACTTCCTCATGTGTGTGGTGGCATCCTTTACTCTTGAATAAAGGCCAGGGACCTGATTCACTCCTGGAGGCCCGAGAATAGAGGCACCGCACTCCCTGGGTCTCTCCCTCCCGTCCACCCTCCTACTGCAGAGGTCTTGCCCTTGGCCAGGGCTCCCCCCCCACTTCTGGGGGTGCCAGGATGATGGGAACCCAGCTGTCCACCTTCCCCACAACTCCACGCTTCCCCATCCCATGGTCATGTACAGGGAGCAAGAAATGGACATCTTGGTGTGGGAGGGGTGAGGTGCAGGCGCCTCGAGGCCAAGAGGGAAGGGAACCCAGAGGGCTTCCTGGAGAGGGAGGTTAGGGGTCCTTGCTAAGGGGCGAGTTGGGGGCGGGGAACAGCCTGGACAGTGGCTGAGAGGTGGGGCCTCCAGCGGATGTGAGGGGCTGGGCGGGTGGAGAGGAAGGGGAGGGATGGGTGGATGCTTCTAGAACAGGCCTCCCCGAGTTGCAGCCCCTGTCCTCTCTACCTGTGCAAACTGATAAGGCGTGGGCAAGGACAATGGGGTCAGGAGGGATGCCCGAGGCTCATTCATTGCCCAGGGCCCTGGCGGGGAAGCCAGCTAAGAGGGCAGCACAGCAGGGTCCCCCCGAGCGCTGTCCTGGTGGACAAAGGCGGGCTGGGGGCAGGAGGGGCTGGAGAGGGTGACATTCTCCCTCGAGGCCATCCGTGGCCTGCTCCCCCAGCACTCAGGAGACACAGGAAAGCTGTTCAAACACTGATCAGGGAGTGGGGCACCACAAGGTTGGGTGCTGGGAGGTAGGGAGGCCACCGTGCCTGGGTGGGCTATGCCCCGTGTGTTTGGCCTGTGCTGGACGGGCACCTGCTGGGAGTGTGGGACGCAGGGCAGAACGAGGGTCTGTCCCCTGTGTGCACGTAAGTGGGCTCATGAGTAAGACAGAAGGGGCGTGGGGGGTCGGTGCATACATCATGGGGTGGGTGCGCATGGTCTGCGCATGTGCAGGTGGACCGACCCTGCCAGTCCCTTCTGCTCGGGCAGTGATGCTGGTGCAGGGGTGTGACATCCACGCTAGTGAGCGTGCGCTGGCCCACACGCATGCATGTGTGTATGCGTGCTGCACTAGGAGCGCAGTGTGACAGGCCGACACGGTGTAGGCCCGAGGCTGGCTTTAGTCCTGGAGCCCACGAATCCCCAGGGCATTGTCCCTGTCGGTGCCCAGCGAGTCCCCAGGCCCATCACCTTCACCCCTCACCTTGGAAAGGGCGTAGAGGTGGCCCCATGTCCTCCCTAGAATGGTCTCCGTGGACATCCGTCCCGTGCCTCTGCAACCCACCCCGGGCTGCGCTCACTCCAGAGGTGCAGGTGTCGGTGGGGGCAGGTGGCAGTGGTGCCGGCACAAGGCAGGTCCGTGTGTGTCCCTGAGCCGCAGCCTGGCTGGAAAGCTGAGGGGACCTGATTCCTGGTCTCCATTGGCCAGATTCCCTGCCTGCCCTTCCAGGACAGTCCCCCAGAGCCACCAGAGCCCCTCCAGGGGGGACCCTGACCTAGGAGTTGGGGCACAGCAGGCTCATGGCCCTGGCCCGCACCCACCCCTTCCCACCTCGACCTCCTTCTTGGTGAAGAAAACACCGAGCTTCAGCCCTTGGGCGACAGAGGTGCCTGAGCCCTCCAGGTTGAGCGGAGATGGAAGGGACTGGTGTGGCTCCTCTCTCCTCCTGTCTCTGCGTCTCTCCAGCCAGTCATGCCCCCACTGCTCACACACTTTTTAAAATGTCAATAGACTGTCACTCACTTTTCTTGTTATACTTCTTAAAATGAGGGTTTCCTCTAGTCGATGGCGGGAGGTGACACTGGAGTCACGGGCTTGGCGTTATTCCTGTTGAGAGGAGATGGACTGTGGAGAGCTCATCAGCTTTCATAGTAACTATTTTATTTATAAGGATTTTCCTAATGTCATGAATGTGCCATGTCTGGCTTGTTTGTGCCCACTCTGGAGAGAAGGGGGGACTGAGCATGGCCCAGGTGGGGTGGCTTTCTTTACCCCGAAGCCCAGAATCCTAGAGGAAGTGACCTTCAGCAGTGTAATGCAACAGTTTCTAATTGCACACTGCTGGTGGTGGGGAGCTCACTCCCGACCAAGATGGCCCACCTCAGGTACAGTCTCCAACTCCTATCCTACCCTCACGGGCCCTGGTACTGTTCTCTGAAGCGAGGGAGGAAATCTCTCGAGAGTCCCACTTAGGGTCCTTCTAGGGATCCCTTCCCGCTCTGAAATACCCCCATTAGTCCTTTGAATCTCTCTCCATCCCTTCACCATCTTATTGAGTCTCCAAAATATACCCAGAATTCTCTTCCCCAAGATCAGGAAGACCACTTGAGACTTCTGTGGGTTACCAAGACCAGTGTATCCCAAGGTCACTTCTGAAATGTCTTCATTCTAGTCACATTTATAAGGATCTTATGTTCAAATGAACGTTGCAAGTGCTGGGTTAAAGAAATATTAGAAACTTCCTTTGCAGAAGGACTTATCAAGGCCTTATATGACTCATGTACCTGAGACTCTTCAAACCAGATACAGGAGGTTGAGTTTGGGTGCATCTGGACTTGTCAGAAAGTCATGCTAGAAGGGACACATAAACTGCTCTAGAGGCAGATCTGGGTGAGAATTTCAATTCCACCATGTGTAACCTTCGGGACCTGAAAATGCCTTTACCACTCTGACCTTCAGACTCTTCATCTGTCATGTGAAAGATCTTCATCTCTGTGCCTTGCTTGTTCGACAGGTGGAGCACAAGGGAAAGAAGTCAATCAATTCCCAAACTGCCTCATCTCGTTCAGCTATCCCCAGGCACATCCTGGCTCAGGCCATCCTCAACTCCCCACACAGCCTCAAATGTACCAAGCCCACTGCTGCCTCAGGTCCTTTACACATGCTAAAAATCCACTTTCCAGCTACATCCATATGATGCATGGTAGTGGCTCAACAAACAATGCATAAACTGCTGTGAGATGGAGGCCCTTGATGTCTTCCCCTGCTGGCCACCATCCTGCTCATGCCCATAATCTGATGAGGCCTGAAATCTTCCCTGTCCTACCCTGAAGCTGGAGCAAGTAGGGCCTCCCATGCATGCACCTGAAAATCACCATGAAGGCAGTTTCCAGGATCTCCCGGACAGGGAGGATGTCAGCTGGGAGCCACTGGGCCGTGCCCAGGCCGTGCTCCAGGCCCCTGGACCCTGCTCCGGCTCATCTCTTCAATGGTGTCCCCTCTGCTGGCTGCCTGTGCTGGCCCCTGACTTAGTCAATCTCGGACAATTGGCCACAGGCTTGTTTCCTTAAAATGAGGTCACCTTTAAGGATCTCTGACAGGACGTGGCCCCAACTCCTCAGAGCAGTGGAGACATTGCAGCTCAGGTAAGTGAACATTCTCTTAAACCAAAAGGCTTGCAGGGGGCTCTCTTCTCCCCCAGGCTGAGTGGGCCTCTCAGGACCAGGTGAGGCATCCCCCGAGAGGGGACACTGTCTGTGTCACAGAAGGCTCCACTCACCCAAGTCTCCTCCTGCCATAGGTGGATCATATGTCTGATGTTCTCCTCCCACTTACTGCATCTTTGGTCTGAGGGGTCTGGAGTAAAACCAAATGGCCCGGGTTTAAAACCCCTATGGGCCTCTTTTGAGCTGTGTGATCATTGGTAAGTTAATAAATCTCTCTTTGCCTCAGTTTCTTTCTTAAATGGAGACAGTGGTGTGTCTCCTGGGGTTTATTTATGCAGAGCAGTCCCTAGCACATAGGAGGTGCTGCATCAAAGTGGCTGCAATGACTATTAAGGCCATTTTTGGATGTTGTGGGTGGAGTGGGGTGGGGAATTCAGGAAGGATCAGTGTGAACTCTTTTCTGTTAATGCATTTTCTTTTTTGTGGGAGGTATGGTGTCAGGGGCTAGAAGGTAATTCTCCTTCAAAGAATAGAATGACATTTACAAGATCAGCCTCCTGGGAGACATCCTGCCTGGGAGACATCCTGCAGCAACCTATCTCCCTGGAACATCCTGTGGTTATCAGGATCATCAGAAATCTTGCAGCTGGCAGTTTTACCACCCACATCCAGCAATTGCTGTTTAGAGAGCTTCCCCATCCCCAGCATATAAATACCCCTGTGTGAAAAATAAAAGTTTCCAGCTTGATCAGAACTCCTGTCTTGCTGTCATCCTTCATGTCTCTTGTCCCTTCATTCCTCCCCACCTAGGTTCACCGCATACGTTGATGTGTCCTGCGGGTCAGAACATTTGGCACCCAAAAATTGGGGCTCGAGCCTTTGACTGAGAAGGAACGCCATCCTCCAGGGAGACTTGGCCAAGCGGAGCTCACGATCGCCTTGGAAGACACGACGGAGAAACAGATCCAGGAGGAGAGTGGGGACGATGCACAGTGAATGACCCACCATGGGACAAGCAGTTTCGTCACATGATTTGTTTTTGTCAGGCCTCAAGGAGGCCCTCAAGACACGAGTGGCACGTGTTAAGAAAAAGGACTTAAAATTATTCTTTTCATACATAGGAGAATTGTGTCCGTGGTTTCCCCTTGAAGGGACCATTGATGGTAAAAGATGGCTTAGAGTAGGAGACTGTTTAAAAGATTATTATGAATCCTTTGGCCAAGAAAAGGTGCCTGTTCCCACCTTTTCTTACTGGAACAAAATGAAATTCTTAAAAATTCACCCTTTGACAATGGTACCTTAAAACTTGTCAGGATTGGGGAAGAGGCTATGCAAAAGACCTCTCATCCCTCTCGTCCCCCCTAGGCATGCCCTTCAGTTAGTATAGACATAGATCCTTCTCAGTTTCCCCAGGACCCTGGGAACCTTCCTGGATGCACTCAAAATCCCACCCTAATGAATAAGGCTCCAACAGCTACCAACCGCCTTTATCCAGTTTTAAATCCCAGAGACACATTGACACCTGGGGAAGAGGCTACCTTGGAGAAGGAAGCAGCTCGCTACCATTCACAAGACCCGCCACCCTCAGGACCCTGCCACAGCCTATAGGACTTACCCATCCACCTCCCTCCTATATCCCTCCTGCCTTTTGTGCTCTGGCCCTTCAGGCGCCAACTGCCCCATCAGATATTTTTTCTCCACTTACCTTGCCTAACCTGGCTCCCTTGCGCAAGTCTCTCCAACATAGACGGGAACAGATCCAACTTTTAAAAGAATTAAGATGCCTTGACTCTGAGCTCCGCTCATTAGCCTTAGGCACAGAGTCAACCCAAGCTGGCCCAAGGCGGTCTAATACAAAGGTTAAGCCACACCATGGGCCTGTTCTCGCCTTCCCAGTCAACCACAGGCAGATAGATAAGCCCACCCAGGCTGAGGACAAAGAGGAGGATCAAGTAGAGGAAACGGATCCAGGGTTCATAGTTTGTCCCTGGTGAGCAGAGTTCTCTCTCTGCTTCTTCATTGCCATATGCTGAGCTGCTTTCCCACTCCCTACACTTCCCCCACTATGTTCTGCCTCAACATGGCCCCAGAGCTATGCAGTTGGTGGTCAGTGGAGTGAGACCTGAAACTATGAGCTACATAAACTTGTCCTGCTCTAATTGTTGTTGTTAGATTTTTTTGGTCACAGTGATGTAAAAGGCAACTAAAACACAGACTAATTTATCCAGCAGGGAATATTAAAGGGAGTACAGCATTTGAGATATGGCCTGGGTATATTTTTCTGCTTTCAGCCTGATATACCATGGGGATCAGGAGCAAAAGCCAGGGTAGAAAGATTTAAAATACTTGCAGGTTTTCCAGAAATGAAAACTTTGTAATGTTGGGGCCAAAGATGGTGTGGTTGGTAAAGAGATTAGTTCCATTACACAGAAGCCACCTTTCGACGTCTCAGGAATGGGAAGGACACCACCCTTAGCAGGCTCAATGACTTGTGGAGAGATTATCAGGGTGCCCTGCGTGCAAAAGGCAGCCTCAGAATCCTATGTCCAGATTCATTTTGCTGTGTAACTAACATCATATGGGCTAACAGAGGCCATGGTCTAGGTGGGTCTGGCTACTGTCCTCATTCTCAGCTGACCTTGTTATTGTCCATATGATGCTGGTTATCAGGCTTACAGAGTGAAGAGTTGAGGGGTTGTGAAGGTTTGCATTCATACTTCAGAGGAAACGCTGGTGAACAGGATGTGCATATCACATTCAGAGTGCAACCCAGTAACCCCCAAAACAGTGATTTATCAAACTATGAGAGTGGAGCCAGTGTTGTGGTGGAAGTTAGCAGTGGCAGGCCTATGAACCCCTGCTCAGGTAAGTGAAAGTCAGTGAGCACAGAAGCTCTAGGGAGTGGTCCCACATCAGACCAAGCTGGAGGGGTAAGGATGCTCAAGCTCTAGGGCACCCATATTACACCATCAGGTGCCCTAGTTTCACACCTGGAGCACTAGACTTAATGGAGCATTAGACTTAACGTGTGCCCTGCTGTGCTTTTTCAGTCTTCTCCTTACTGCTGTCCTCTTCTTCCCTTTGGGGTTAGTTGTGTTTCCCCTGCATAGATGTATCTTTGAAATGTGTTAACTTTTTTTTGATTATTAATGAGGATTGCAGCCAATGCAGCTACAAAAGGTTTGATTCTGCTGCTTTGCTTCCACTCATGAAAGTCAGTAACTGAAGAGGCAGAGAGGTGGGAGAGGAAAAGGCTTCATTGGCAACAATTCAGCATTTCAGAGATGAATGGCTAGCTCCTGGTTTCATCTTGCTTAGTACTGCTGAGTGAAAGTGTATACAGTGTGTAATGTGGAATTGTTCTCGCAGTCTTGGGCAGGTGGACACAAGCACAGGTTACTAGTGTTGACAGACTGTCCTTCAGAGGGGTCTGGAGTCATGGCTCAGTGGTAGAGAGCTTGCCTGGCATGTGTGAGGCACAGGGGTCAATTCTTAGAACCATATATAAATCAATAAATATTGATAGACAACTAAAAATAGATGTCACTAAGGAGCTGGGGATGTGGCTCAAGTGGTAGCGCACTCGCCTGGCATGTGTGCAGTGCTGGGTTTGATCCTCAGCACCACATAAAAATAAAGATGTTTTGTCTGCCCAACACTAATAAATAAATATTAGAAAATTCTCTCTCTCTCTCTCTCTCTCTCTCTCTCTCTCTCTCTTAAAAACTGTTATTTAAAGAAGGTGGGATTCTGTGGGTTATATCTGGGTCCAGTGGACCCTGACACCTCCCAGACCTGTGAATCTAAGATAATGTGATTTTTTATATGCTTGCAATTCTGAAGGTGTGTGTGTGTCTGGTTTCCCTCCTAGTCAGTGTCTTCTGTACACTTCTGCCAATACCTTTTAATTTGGACATTTCCTGTGACATAGTAAGGTGCCCAGTGCAAGGGCCCTTTTAACTGACTTTCGTGCTTTTAACTGACTCTATGGTTAGTCATTAAGATAGGGTTGAGGGTGTGGGGAGAAAAGAAAGCTATACTCATGAATTAGAAAGAAGAGAATAGCAGAAAAAAAAAAACGTTCAATTCAGGGTTCAGCGTCACTGTGTTCCCTTGAGTCTCAGAAGAGACTTTGGGCAAAAACTATTGAGAATGCACTGTTGATATTTGTGGACTCTTGGAGTCCAAATGCTTGTTTATTTATTTATTTCTAATTATTTATTGCTGTGAGACAGACATGAGCTTTTGGTGACAAGGGGTAGATGTTCTAGCATTAACATTTGGTGTTTCTCAAAAGCTCACTCTTAAATATATGGTTCCAAGCTGAAGTCATTATTGGGAGGTGTTGGAAGCTTGTGGAAACTGGGGCCCATTTGATGAAAATTACCTCATTGAGGATGTGCCACTGATGGGGTACTGGGACCCTAATGCTCTTCTGTCTCTGTCTCTCTCTGCCTCCCAGCAGCCATGAGGTGGTCAGTTTTCCTATGTCATACACTCTTGGCCAGATGTTCTGCTTTGCTACAGGTCCAGAGGTAAGAGGGCCAAGTGACCATGGACTCTAATCTCTGAAACCATGAGCCAAAATAAATCTCTGCACCTTTGAATGTGGTGATCTCAGGTATATTATCACTGGTTTGGAAAGTGATTAGGAGAGCTGCTGTCCAAAATATAAGAGGCCCCAGACCTTCCTCTAACCAGATTCACCTCTTCTGTCTGAAGGTAACACAGAAAAGCTGACAATTTACTCACTAATTTTTTGACCAACAAACATGCCAGTAATATCTTCAGGTTAGAATTTGGGCATGTAATGATGCCAAAGGTCTCTTGTGTGAGAACACTGCAGACCCCATTCAGAAATTGGAGCTGATGTGGCTTAGGGGGGAGCCCAGGTGAACAAGCCTAGCCCTGGCATTGGAACACACATTGCACAATGGTCTTGCTCTCTAGCTAGAAGACATCCATCTGGGCTGATGGTAGATACTCAAAAGAATCTATTTGGGGTGATACTCTCTTTTAGAAACCCCTTAAATGTCCCAGAGTACCTTCATCTCCAGAAGCATTATCTGAGAGTACTCTCTTATTATTTGAAGAGTTTTCTCTATATTGAGGAGTTATTGAGTGGCTGGCAAGTACCTTTCAGTTTTATAGGAGAGAATGTGCTCTCTCCATTGCACTTTTATATTTTCTTACATTTTCAACAGCAAGGTATGTGCCTGAAATCTGCATCTTCACCCCTCTACCTCTGTGTGCAGGGCCCACAAGATAAATCCTTGAACTGGGTGTTTCAGTGTTCAGATTATGTATGTAATGTTCTGTATATGTGCGTGCGTGTTTGTTTGTGTGTGTGTGTGTGTGTGTGTGTGTGTGTGTGTGTGTGTGACAGAGAGAGAGAGAGAGAGAGAGAGAGAGAGAGAGAGAGAGAGAGAGACAGAGAGAGAGAGAACACAAGAACTTGTCCCTCTAGCACCAGGACTTTGTGCTTTCATGTGTTTCATGTGTATAAGTATGGAAAGCATATGAAACAAGACACAATAATTTCTCCTCTGTGGGACTGTTTGGTTGTCGTGTGTAAATATTTTCTGAGTGATTTCTTTGGTTATTGTTGGCTGAGTACCTTTCTGGCAGGACATGTGTTTAGAGTTTTAGTGGTGCATCTGTAGGTGTTGTTTGCATTGTGGACTATTGTGAATGCATTTGAGAGGAGTTAGGATGTTGTCTTACTATTATGTGTTGGATCTGTGCATTTTGAGATTTTAGAATGTATGTGTATGTTCATGATGTCTAGGTCAGAATTTAGGGACATAATCTTTGGTGTTCAGAGATTTGGAGAGAATGGAATCATGGGGTATGTTGGGGTGTTTGGAATTATGTATATGTGGCACATAGATGTGTATAGATTCTGTTGATAATGTCTCAAGTGGACTGCTGTGTATTTTCTTGTTTAGGGCTTTAAGATGATCATGTTATTCTTGGGAATGGAGGGGTGTCTTTTATGAGTATGTAGGAGGAGTTAGCAGTGTCTGTACATCTGAGATTTGTTGTTGAACTTCATATTCTGAGGCATTCTGTGTATGTGCATGTTTGCAACATAGAGGTGATTGTAAATGTTTTCTTTTGAGAATACAAATTGTTGTCATGTTAATATGTAATTTGTTTGCTCCATTCAGTTACTTAGGGAGTGTTTGTGTGATTGCTTTTTGGGTGATACTGATTGATGTGTGGTCTGAAGATATGTGTATCTGAAGCACACCAGATACTCTCAACCAAAAGACCCTTGCCATTATTAAGCTTCTTCTCTTGTCAGATCAGTAGCAAGTATGCAAAGATTACTGTGGTTGGTAGCTTCCTATTTCTTGTAAATGCCAATTTTTTTTTTTTTTTTTTTTTGGTAAATACGTGTGAAACCTCTGTCTGGCCTAGAGAATGGAATGAAAAACACTTGTCAAGTGAATCTTCAAGCCCTTTTCCCCCATGGGATATAAATTCAAAATATTTTGAAATTATCTGTCCCTAGAATGTTTCAGGCATGAGCCACACTCTGGACTGGTTGGCAACAGCCAATAAACCTGCTTTCTGAAAATTCCTGTGGTATCCAGCCTCTTCAGTCCTACTTCATGTCTATTTTAAGTGTTTCATGGAGGCGACTGGAATATGTGTGAGAGTTTGTAAATAAGGTTTTTGATTGGAATTGTTTGGGTTTTGCTGTGCATTTGTTTTAATTTGGGCATGAGGAACTCTGGGTTTACACTCAGGCAGCTGGAAGATAGGAAGTTTATGCTATTGAGGATTTTCAGAGCTCCACAGTGTTGTGTGCTGTTAACTGAGTATATCAGAAAGAATGAGCAGTTTTGTATATTAATAGTGAGTTCTGTGCCCTTTAATAGTGAGAGACTGACTGCATGTACTTTGGGTCTTTGGGAGTACTGTGGATTTGTAGATTCAGATGGACACGTGTGTTCCCAGACTTGTATAATCTAGGACTGTGAATGTATTTAGGAAGTGTGATGGCTGAGTATTCATTCTCAAACAGTAGATGGGTAGTGTGTGTTTCCACTGAGATAATATAGAAGTTATATTTATATGGGAATACAAGTTAGGAGGATTGGGTACTGACAGTGTATATGGGTTATTATGTCATGGTGGGACTTGTGAATAATTATTAAGAAGAGTGTTTGAATGGAGTATTTTGGTGAATACTTTTTGATATTCACAAAATATTGATTTTTTAATTTAATTTAATTTTTTATTTAGGGAAGGGTGTGAGATTAGAGTGCAGGGTAAAATATGTGTATTAAGGCCACACATGTGTTATGTATGTATTTGGGAAATGACAATGAGTAGATTGTAGGTGACATCATTGTTGTGTACATTTGGAGAGGGTTGGGAAAATTTATGTGTTTTTCAGAGTTGGTGTTTGCGTATCAAGTGATTCTGGGAATATGGAGTCATGTTTATGTGTGTATGTGGGTGGTTGTACCTGTGTCATTTAGGGTTAAGAATGTTACATTTTTGTAATCAGGGTATTTCTGGTTCCACTCAATCTTGGGGAAGTTCAAAGAGATTTTTATGAATATTGTATTTCTGATGAGAGGATCAAGTCTGTGAGATTTTCCAGAGTACTTAGGGTTTTGTTTATGTGACTTCTGGTAACAAATAGGGTTTATTGTGTGTGTGTGTGTGTGTGTGTGTGTGTGTGTGTGTGTGTGTGTAGGGGGGTTGTATGTTGTATTTCTGGGTGCATGAATACTCAGTGTTTGGTTATATCATGTGCATGCCTTCAGGAAGTGTAGAGTATATAGGAATGTATAAGCCTGCATTGGAAAAGTATACATTATAATTGCATGTCCGTCAGTACCTGGGTGATAACAGGCATGTGTATTTGTGTGTATGAGTATAGTTTTTTAGAAAGGAAGTGGTGGTGTGTGTATTTGGGGAAAGCAGGGATAAAGGTGATTTATGCATCTGAGTTTTTGTTGGGATGGCAGTGAGTTGTGGGTCATGCACCTGTTTCTAAATGTGAGGTGTTTTAATGATATCTGTGGTGGAAGGGGTTTTAATGAGTGTGCATCTTTCCATGTATGTGCCTCAGCAAGAGGTGTTCACAGGTCTCTGTGGCTGGGTGGCATGTGTGCATCTGTGGCCGTAAGGGATGGCAGAAACACATTGGTTATGGCAAGCCTTTCCCAAGAGCACTAATGCTTGTTCCTGTTGATCTGGAGCTCCAACAGTGATTTCTGCATTCTCATTCTTATCTGACATCTGTCTACATTACTTGTGGTGGTGAGTGGATGTGCCTCTTGGATCCTGGGCTGGTGGATGGGAGCTGATCAGGGATGGTCCCTCAGGAGTGGTGGGGGGACCTTTTTCTCCAAGATGTAAGGTATATGGCCATTGTGATTCAAAGGGACTGACTCTGGAAGAAAACTGCCAGGAGTTTCACAGATTCAAGGACAATTGTTGAGAGAGTTGTTTGTTTGCCCACATGTTGCATCCTCCCTTGCATTTTTCCCTCTGCCAAGACAAAGACAGAGACCCTAAGACCAAGTCTCCACTGGCCCTCCCAGCTTGGTGGTGTCCTAGGCCCATAAGTGCACATGACTGGCCTCATGGTGTGCATCTCTGGCAACATCACAAGCTCTATAATTATTACACCACTGCACCTCAGTCAGATTAGGAGAGGAGTTAAGAATTGATTGTACAATAATACTTATTTTAAATTTTCCTGTGGAGCTACCCTCATTGTATTCTTTTTTTCTTTGCATGACCAAGTGAGTGATTCATCCTTTCAACCTGAATGATCCTTTCACATTTCTACTCATAGAGAACTTCCTTTTAATAAGTTTCTACTAGTGGAGAATTTACTTGGTTTTTGTTTGTGTGGAAATAAGCTGAATGAGTTTAATTTTATATACATTTTCAAATATTCACAGCAAAGTTTTGCCATGTCAGCTATTTGGGAAAGCACATCAGTGGTGTTCATTACACTTATTTTTTCCATTTTTGGAAACCAGCATGCAGCCACAAAACTTTTCTCATCTTGCAAAATTGAAGCTCATTTGTTAGACAGTAATCATCAATTTTCCTCATGCTCCAAGAAGTCACCATTCTCCTTTCTGTATTATTTTAATTATTCTGTGTAGTGTACTTCATATAAGTAGGATCATACAGTATGTATTCTCAAGGTCCATCCCTACTCTACTATCGGTCAGGATTTTCTTTGTTTTTTAGACCAAGTAATACTTCATCATGTGCTACATGTAAAAAACAAATTTTTCCTTGGGATAGGAAAAGGGCAAAATTGTAGAATGAAATTGACCATACTATCCTATATACATATATGAAGAGACCACAGTGAGTTTTATCTTTATGTATATCTGTAAAGCACGAGTTAAGAAAATTATAAATACATGGATGGAAGACCAGTATAGAAGAAGAAAGGAAACTGGGTCAGGGAGGAAGGGAGGGAAAGGGCAAGTTCTCGAGACTGAATTGGAACAAACTATATTCCATGCTTTTGTATAAGTATAATGCACAGCTAAAAATAAAAAGATTCTTCCTCAATGTACCCTTGAGTATAATAAATAACCCTGTAGTAATTACAAGTATATAAATATCTCTTCAAAAGAAGTAGAATTGAATGGTCATTTGAATGATCCTTTTGATAATTTGGGGAACCACCAATCAGTTTCCCATAGAGCCTGCACTACTTTGCATTCTAACCCACTAGGGTTCTGGCTCCATCACATTCTCAGCAGCACTGGTGTTTTCTGTTTTAGTTGTGGTGGTGGGTGGATGTGCCTCTTTGTTCCTGGACTGGAGAATGGGAGCTGATCAGGGATTTTTCTGTTTTCTGTTTCTTTCTGTTTCATCTTGTGTTTGAAGCTGGATCTCATTTTGATTTTGATTTTGATTTTGATTTCTCCACTTAGTATTGATATTGAACATCTTCCGATGTGCTTCTCAGCCATTTGCATATCTTCTTTGGAGAAATATCTGTGCAAGTCCTTTTCCCATTTTAATATTGATTTGCTGTTTTCTTCTTATTGAGCTATAAGGGCTCTTTATATCATAGATCTTAAATTCTAATCACAAATATAATTTTCAAATGCTTTCTTGCATTTAGTGAGTCATCTTTTCACTAATGAATGTGTCCATTGATGAATCAAAGTTTTCGGGTTGATGTAGTTCAGTTTGTTTCTTCCTTTTGGTGCCTGTGCTTTTGATGTGCTGTTCAAAAAGTCTCTGTCAAAATCCCTTGTCATGGGCTTTTTCTATTGTGTGTTATGAGTTTTATATTTCAGATCTTACATTTAGGTCCCCTATTTATGTTGAGTTAATTTAAGTCCATGGTGTCAGATAAGGGCCCAACTTCCTTGTTTCATGTGTTGCTATCATTTCAGTCTTCTCAACAGTATTTGTGGAAAATACTGTCAATTTCCGTGGAATGCTATTGACAGAAATCACTTGAGAACTTATTTTCTTTCATTTCTGAATTTCTTACCCTGTTTTATTAATCAACATTTCTATATTTTGTATTTGTATGACTGGTAAATTTATAGCATGGAGTCTTGAAATTATGACAGGTTAGACCACCAATTTTGTTCTTGTTCAAAATGTTCCTGAAGTTGGTTGTTTTCACATTCCCTATCATTTTAGGATGGAATTTTAAATTTTTGCAATGAATAATTTCTGCATCACGTACAACAAGACTGGGATCTTAATTAGAATAAGATCCATTCCATGTTTTTATGAATAAATCAAAATATTCTCTACTCTCATGTAAAACGAATATGAGTAAATAAAAACATGAAATAAAAATGGTATTCATGAAAAAAAGAAGTTTGGAATTTTTTTAGGGATGGAACAGAAACTGTAGATTTCTTTGGATAGTGTTGATATGTTAACAAGTTTAAGTGTTCCTGCCCATGATCATTTGATATCTTTCACTTTTTGTTGTTATTCTAAGTTTTATTGCTTGTTTTAAAGTCTTCACGTTTGATCTACTTGATTGGGTAGTAATACATTGGGTGTAGTATTACATTTTATTTTACTTGTCAGATGAAATTGTTTTCTTGATTTTCTTTTCATATATATAAATATTTATTATTAGTGTATAGAAACACAGTTTGTGTGTGTGGCGTTTTTGTATTGGCACCTTTGCTGAATTTATTCATTGTGGTGATTATTTTCTTGGAATCTTGAGATTCTCCAGATATAACTTTATCTCACTGATAAACAGAGGTTTTAATACTTCTACCTTTCCATTTGGCATGCCCTCTGCCTGTACTTCTTTCAGATTGATCTGACCAGGATTTCTAATATGTTAAAAAGAACAAGTGAAAGCATGTAAAATTGTCTTCTTTCCATTTTGGGAAGAAAATATTTTGTTTTTTTGATTAGTTAATGTATTAGAAGGTAATTTCTCATGTGTGATCTTTATTTTGTTGTTGTTTGCATTTTTCATTTTTTTCAGTATCAAGAATTGCATTCATGGTCTCACATATACTAGACATGCATACTCCCAGCAACAGAATTAAATCCTGACCCTTTTAAAAATGTTGAGACAGAATCTGGTCAAGGGGTTCAGGGTGGTTTAGAACTTATGTGTTTTCTGACTTGGACTTTGAATAGCTGGGATCACAGGTATACACTATATCATCCAGCTGTTTTTCTTTCTTCTATTTCTAGTTGTTTTCAACTTCTAATCATGAAAGATTTTCTTGCAAGATGGATGCAATGACAAGGTTTGTAGTTCAAGGTTCTTTTTGTGAACAGATAATTGAAGGAGACACTCACTAGACAGAGCATGAGGAGTTACTGAAGTGAGAGTACACTGCCTTAAATAAGGGGCAGTGGGCTCACCCATGGGAATGGGACGCCTTGAGGCAGAGAAGGAACTGGGGAGCTGGCTTTGACAAATAAAGAGACCAGATCTGGGATGCTAAAGTTAGTGATAGAATATGACTATCACTCCATAGGATATGACTACAACTGAGTTTGGCAAATAAAAATTTCTATCAATAGAGAATATTGATAGAAATTTTGTTTCTGTAGCTTCATTGGGAACTTGACTAATTTTAGATGAGATTAAGTAGAAGAATTTGTTTAATACTGCCCTACTTCTCAAATTAGAAGCCTACTGACTGCTGGGGGTAGATTCTTTATGTGTAATGATATGGTGTATACCTGTTATCCCAGCTATTCAAAGTCCAAGGCAGAAAACACAACCACTTATATGCTAGCTACTTCAGGGCTTGGAACACCTCATTTGATGAATAAATCCCTTTTCAAACTAAATGGATGTCAGGAGCCTTACCAGAAAGAGGTGAAAGACTTAATCCAAAATTACTGTTCTTTTCTGTAATTTTAGTTTTGGATGGACATATAGGATCTTTCTTTAGTTTCATGGGGTGCTGAGAATCTAAGCCACAGCCTCACCCAGTGCCAAGAGGTTGATTCAGACACATCCCTTCACAAAGCACTTTACCAAAAAACCACAGGTGAGGCCCCTTAATTTCCATTTTGAAACTGTTTTCTTGAGGCTTCACAAAGGTGTGGCCTGAGGCAAAGACCTTCCTTACTTGCAGGGGAATTGAACAATAGGTAAGAACACAGCTGGGGGACAGACTTCTGCACAAGATGTACACTATGGCACTAACAGCTCCTGATGATGCTACTTGAGTTGCTATCTAGCCAAGCAGGGTTTCTCCACTGAGACCCTTACCGGTCACACTGATTTCTGAGTTTTCTAAGATGCTTGAAATTCCTTTCAACAATCCAGGAAATGGCCATTTCACAGAGCTTCGAGCTGGTACATATCTTGGACACAAAACCACAAGCCCATTCTGGAGAGTGGCCAAAATTCAGGAAAAATACAGGAACTTAGGAACATAGTAGGTCTTTCCCATCTGCAAAGCAAGCAGCAGTCTATTCATATATTCACCAGGATGAGTGCTGGAAAGCTTTCCACTAATGCATTCTGTTTCTCAATTCTTTGTTTCCAGAGACTCAGTAAAATACTACCTGAGATCAGGTTTTGGAAGGGCACAACCAAGAGTAGGAGAGATTAAAGGCTCAGTCACTGTAATCTCCTCTGCCACCTACAAGGTTGTGAACTGCTGAGCATTTTCCATTCCAGTATGTATTCACAGATATTCTTCTTCTTCTCCCTCTAATTGTGTATAACTTGGGGTGATGGTAATGTCAAGGCATTTTTCTGGATGACAGTGGGAGGTGATCTTGTGTAGCACATGTTCATATACACATTGGATTGATTTTAATATTTTCTCTTTGAAGTATTGAATCTCTGGCCCTAACCCATACCCTACTAGACTCTGAGTACTAATCCTAACATATGCATAAAAGCAAACCTAAAATAGAGAAATGCAGAAAGTTCATAGGAGGAATTGTGTATTTTGATTTTCCTTTTGCTTTATCAAGGGAATGTGTTATATCACTAGTCACATTTTCATTCTAATGCTTCTCCATGTATCGTCAAATTTAACAAATATATAACTTATGGATTCCCTTTCTCTGTAGGTTGGGTAAGAACATGTATTGTTATATACATATAGATTGCCCTTCCTGCTATCACAGGTACATTCATGTGAGTATTCTGACTTTGGCAAATACAAATTCCATGAACAGATCACTTCCACCAAACCCCAGGGGAACTGAAAGTTCAACCAATGGTGAGCTCCATATTTGAACAAGTTTATACATAACCCTATGTAAAGTCAAATAAATAATTTTGAGATCTTTGAATGATATATATTCCATTAAGAATTTGAATTTGCATATCTATTGCTCCTTTTACATGTCTTTAATATATATTCTCTCTCTCTCTCTCTCTCTCTCTCTCTCTCTCTCTCTCTCTCTCTCTTTCTCTCATATATATTATTCTTTGAATGGAGTTTTCTCACACCTAATGGTTCCTGAAAGAATTGAGACCCACAGTGCCACCTACTTCATCCTTGAATGATGTCTAGACCAATACAGTGAAATATTTGAAATTCTCATCACCAGGAATTTCTGAACTGGAGATCCATCCGATCTCCTGTTGCTCATCATGACTGAACCAGATAGTTTCTTTATTGACTGGAATTCATGAAAATGGTGTAGAACAGAGATGCCATTGAGTTGGAGCCTCCTGGGAACTGGCCTTGGAGCAGTGGAGTACAGGTGTCTGATAAAACATCTGTGGTGGAGCCATGTGGATCTGTCATTGGCTTCCAAATAACATGTGACTGACATGGGACAGTCAGCAGACCCTTATATGTAAAGGCCTCTTGTTTTGGGGAGAGGTTTGGGGGTGATAATCAGAGTCAGATTGCTACTCTAAGTGCGAAAGATGTATGGGATAGCAGCCCAGTTGGTGTTTTCTCTTGCAAAACCTGACTCATCACATGTGACAGTAGTCCTTCCAGTGCTGTGTCCCAGTTTGTTGTAGGGACAAATGAAGCAAGGCACTGAAGATAGAAAGAAACAGTTTCATTTGGCTGCATCCAGGTTCAGAAAGCACAGCTTTTGCTGTTATCAATCAATCCCTCCAAGTTCAGGGAGTTTCAGAGTTTTATACCCAGCATGTAAGTAGAGGGGCTCAGAAGTTTACAGTCTGCAGAAGTTCACATAAAAGCAGCTTTTTCTTACACTGTTCTGGGCAAGTTAACACTTCAATGACAACACTTGAAAAGAGGAGAACTTCTTCTTCCCTTTCTTCTTCCCTCTGCCAGCTGTTACCATGGAGCCAATTTGTAACTTATCTTAAAAATGTAGACATCTCTGTGAAGCCCAGCTCAAGGCCAGAGGCCTTGTTTGCAATTTCTTCAAAGAACTATACTGGATATATTTGTGAAAATAGTAAGGGGGTGTCCAGCACCTTGGCCAGTGGCCAAGTAAACAGGGCAACACAAAAATAGAAAGTTTATATACATTGAACTCTTTTGCAGAGACTCTTTGGCTGACAGTCCCCAAATCAGCCATGGTGAAATGGACTTTTCTGTGGAGAAAGGAGGTACCACTTCATTGGGTCCCCCTCTTCCTCCAGGTAGAAGTCTTTTCTGCTGTCCTTTAATAAAGCTTCAACTTTCCACTCTAAACTTGCCTTGATGTGCTTCTCTGGTGTTATACTTCAGCATTGGGAAAGCAAGGCCTCATTACCAGTAAATAGCCATAACAATAACAGTCAAAGGACAGAGATAATGCCAAAAGTAAAGTCAACATTTAGAATTGAAGATAATAATAATCTTTAGTGATAAGAATTCCTTAATTTAATACTTTAAAAATAATAACAACATTTTGCCAGGGAGCAAACTTGTGGCATTGCAGTCAAGGGGAGAAATAAAGAATGTCCATGCATTTCTGCCCCTTTCAATTCTTTATTCACTCAAATTCTTAATACAACTTTACTCTATAGGTTCCTAATGAAGAAAACAACAATCCTTAATGATAGGCCGTGCAGTGGAGATAATCAAATAACACCAAGCAATTCTAGATTAATTAATTCCCAGAAAACAATATTAGATTAATTCTGAACATTGCAAAACAGATTTAATCATGACAGGCTAGTGACAGACATTTCCTCTGAATGCTAAGTTCAAAACTCTCAAGCCTTAGGCTTTATGTCCTGCAGATTCACACTCACTCAACAGCAGTGATCAGGTCCTAAAGCAAAACAGGCTTTTTCTGGTGGGGAATAGACGACCAGTTGAGGAGAGGGTCACAGGGAGAAGTTGCAGCTCACACAAAGGTCCAGACAAGGTGGTAGAGTTTGAGAGCAGTGAGGATCACACAGAGAATAGGAAAATGATGGCAAGTGATGGGATGTCAGTGTAGGTCCTCATCAGGCTCTCCAGCTGGAGTACATACTCGTTTAGGGTGGCTAAATCCCTGTTTTTAGCTCTATTTTTTATACTAAATTTTGTTTTTATTTTTTATTTTTTACCACACCTTGTAATTACCAGGTGCCACCAGAATTCTCATTTACCCTGAGGTCAGAAATATCTGGTCTGGTGGTCTCCATCCTGATATTCTCACCTTTCACTCTTATCAGGAGAGGAAAGCCTGCCAGAGGCTTTATTCAGCTTATCAGGGTGAGGGCAAGTAATTTGTCTGAGGCCATATTAGAGGGCTCTGTGGGTGTGCCTGGTGAAAAGTGACCTCTATTAATGACCTCAGGTTTCAAAATGGAGTTTTTAAATGGAGTGAGAAACTGATGTGACTCCATTTTTGAGAAACCAGCCACTTCAGAGCAAAGCCTGTCCAAAAGGAGGAGTTACCCTTGTCCATGGAAAAACTCAGAGTGCTCCTAGGCATATACTAACCCTGCTGAGTTGTTTGTCTGTAAATAACTAGAGAGATCTTCCATGCCAACTGATCCTGACACAGTTAAACTAGGTTAGGACCCACAGCAACCCCCTAGCTACCACAAAAAACATGAGACACAGAAAATACCTGAAACACCAGGTGACCTTCCCAGTACTTTTGTTGATTGGTAACATGATTAGGCCAGTTTATCATATACACTCTTGCAACCTCTCATGGCCTAAACCAATCGGTTCAAAAGTATCCACAACTTGAACTAACCAATCACCCTTACACAACTTGTTTCTGCCAATGAATGTGCTAATTAATGTTAAGAGTTGTTGTTTGACTTTTCTGTGATGTGAAATGATTGGCTGTGTGATGTTGTGATGCATACAATATCCCACAAAATCTATTAATCCTCAATGAATTAAGGGTCAAGACTCACTCTTTGGGACCACTAAATCTGAAATGGTTGTGAGTCCAGGCTTGAGCTTACAATAAACACTCTTGTCTGACTACATCAGATTCAGCTCCTGGAGGTCTATTGGGGTCTCATGAATCTGGCATTACAGGAGTTGCTTAGGTTCAGGCCTAAGGCCATTCTCACACAACCCCTTTCACCTTGACAGCTCTTCTGCAGATAAACAGAAGCCATAACACATAACTCCTGTCTTCATAAACTTGATCTCTTGAGTCCAGTGTCATTTCAAGTTCTGGGTTTAAAAAGACATATTCATTTTCCTTGATGTTTTCAATAAATCACACAGAATTCTTAGAAATGGCTTGGAAGGATAACAATGTTATATTGCAAAACTTCATGAACTTTCAAATTGCTTGCTGTGTGTGACTGACTAGTATGTGAAAGGCCTTGGGAATATGTGAATATATTATGAATATAATAGAACTCTTGAGACTTTTTTTTCTTACTGTACACATATCCTGAGGCCAAATGAGGCTGTTTACTAGAGGTCATTTCTCAAAGAAGAGATAGAGGAAATAAAGGAATAAATTAACCTAAATATTATAAATAAATCTAATATATATTTGATTAAAATTGAGGCCATATATGGTCATGCCAAATAGTTTGCTGAATCATTTCAATTACAGTTATTTAGTTATTTTAATGTTTTGCTTACTATCTGCATTAGAGACATAGTTGACCTGCAATTCAGGAAAACTGTTAATTCTAGCACTGAATTTATCAGGTTTTGATTCTTTGATATATTACTTATTGCCATAGGATCTCTTGTTCCTTAATGTGTATATTTATACATTTACACATTTTAGAAGTTTTTAGAAAGATAAAAGAAAATATGTATTAAAAGATTAGTTTAATAAGCTCTTTAATATTCCATTACTATGGTTATCAAATAGCATTTTCTTTTTACGAATGTATTAACCTGGGGATGGGGATGTGGCTCAAGCAGTAGCACACTTGTCTGGCATGCATGCAGCCCAGGTTCGAACCTCAGCACCGCATACAAACAAAGATGTGTGTCTGCTGAAAACTAAAAAATAAATATTAAAATTCTCTCTCTCTCTCTTTAAAAAAAAGAATGTGTTAACCAGTAATATGTATACAACAATAACATAATAAATAAATATGGTACAACCAAATAAACATAAATTAATAAATGCTATATGATTTATTTTATAATAATATTGGTAAAATATACCCAGAGGTGAAAATAAACATTTAAATAATGATACATATACATGTCCATTTTTATTAAGGTATAGTGAAATACATCTATTTTTGTAATATTCTTTTGTTCATGAAAGCATCATAACTATTATTATCAAATATGATTGTAGCTGCACAAAATTAAAAATCCAAATTGCACGTATAACAGTAAATAAATGGCTTTTAGTGACTGAAATTTCTGAGTCTGTTATTGTGAAACACAAATATTCAGTAAAATATGCTCTGAAAAAAACCTCAATTTGAAAATGTAAAACATAGAAAGGAGTATTTAGAGTTGTTTTACCATGAGATTAATTTAAAATACCTTTGATACCCAAACAAATACTCTGAAGTTTTTGCTCTTAAGAAATACATATGAAAGAATACAGCAATTCTGTCTCTGAGTAATGCAAGCATAAGAGAAAGATGATAAGAATATTAAGTAAGCCTCAAAAATCTGAGGATCATGAAATAAATAAATGCGTGGCAAGAAAATATCAATCAATTTTGATGTAAAGTCAAAACTAATAAGCATTCTAATTTACCAAATCTTAATGATTTTATATATTAGAGAAAAGAAGTCAGAATTTTAAGCAAATACATGAGAAATGGGTGTGCACAACAAGGTTTAACCTCAGAAAATTTTATACATCCCCTGTGTCTGTCCATGTGTCTCTCTCATGTCTTTCCAGTGTGACATCAAAAAAAAAATGAAGAACAAGTTTTTGAGTAATTATATTTAGGTCTTAAAAAAAGTTAAAGAAAATAATTAGCTCTCTTTATCTATTTTTAGAAGTAATTTTCCTTCGTATTTTTTCAATAATTAATGATTACCCTGTGCTTGTTACTGATAATACAGAATGTGTAGAACCACCCAGAATGAGAGCACTATTTAAATAATGTCAGAACAAAAAGTGCTACAGAAGAGTAGGAACTGAAAAACAAGGCCAAAGCCAGTGCAGGACCACACAGCATTTAGGGGTATATCAAAGAGGAATGGAGTTGGTCTTAAGAGGTCTGACTTCCCTTAGCCAAGACAAATAACTAGTACAAACTGTCTTAAAATATTTTTCTTCAAATCTTATAATTTAATGGATACATGGTGAGAATCCAGAAGTTAAATGTAAACTAGCAAATTTACATTCATTTCTGGGACACTTTTACTTCTAGTTCTATAGATTAATTAATTTTAATGCCTTCCTAGATATGGTAGATAACTTTTTCTTATTCAACATTTATCAGGTAATTTACAAAGGACTCCATTACAGAATTCGGTCATTTTTAAAAATTCATAAAGCAACAGATGAAATTGTTTAAAACACAGACACAGTAATATCACAGGATATAAAGTCTGTATTGACACCATGGTCTTTATGTTTAGCTCATAGTTTAAAGAAAGGTTGACTGGCTTGTATGTTTAGTTTTAAATCTTATCTGAAAAAACATGAAACAACTTCTCCTGTGTCTTTAGACAGAGAGACTGGTGGTAACACAGGGACAACTGTGGGTTTGGCACCTTTATTCATGATCATTTTTACTTTGTGGAAAGACTTAAAACTCTTTCAAGATTCACATTCCCACTCAGCAGTAGGGAATTTTATTTTTTCATGTTCTGTCTCCCCTTTTCCATATCTCATTTCTCTCCTTTTAGAATCATGTTAGGAAATTTAATCTCCTTGTCTAATCTTCTGTTTTCATTCTGAAGGATCTTTTCAACATTATCTTTCAGATTTTAAAATCGCCATCTATTTTTTTTTTAAAAATTAATCTTGTTCTTAATATACAAGTTCTCTGCCTTCATTTTTGAGTTTTGCACCTGGTGAGATGTGATTCATTGAGTTCAGGTTTAAAAAAATAATCTTTAAGTTATAAAGTTTCAATCATATATTTTAAGATAAAGAAACAGTTTTAAAGGTATTGCTATAATATTTTAAGTACAATAATTTTAAATTACAAATATTTAAAATACATTAAATTTCTTTCTCATTTGGCAATCCTAATGAAGGCAAAATGGCTCATTGTCTTTTTACTTATAATTTTATTCTATTAAATATGCCTTTACATTTATTATTCATGTAAAATGATTAATAGAAATTCATCACTGGTTAAGAGACATGAATCAGACAAGAGGCAAGTTAAATAAAAATTCAAGTTTGTCTCCATACACAAAATAACTCTCTAAGCATACTTTTTGCTGGAAAAATTACTTCAAGATGGCAAGTAGCACGACCAAGTGTGCTGAAGGCTGAAACTGATTCTGAAAGCTAATGCCTCTCCCAAAGCACACCATCACAAAGTGAAGATTTCTAAAGTCTGGGAGACTAATGTTGATATTTTTGATGGAAACACGTACTCTTATGATACTAACAAATTGTAGAGGAAAAATGATTCTTAAAACCCATGAAATGCAGGAACCCCAGAGTTCTGAAAACTATCTCAGATGTAAGTCACACAGTATACCTGCCTGACCATTAGATTTTGTTCACTTTAGACCTTTTAGAGTGGGAAATAAACATTGATTAAATAAATCACTGAGATGTGGGGTTCTAAACAACATTTATTTTCTCAACTATACAGTCTAAAACATTACTCATAATGGATTAAAGCACAAGTATCTGGGACATATTTTTCAAGGCTCTTTAATTTTATTAGAATATACATTTAATGTGGCACATTCTTTTCCAAATTTCTTATGGAACAATATCAAAGATTTGACTTTATGCTTGATGATACTTAGGGAGTCACTTAAAGAACTGTAGAGTCATTCCACTCACGCTAAGACAATATCATATTTACATAAAGAGTGAGTTTTTTGGTTATTTGTGGTATAAGGTACAGATTCTATTCAAAACATTAGCAAAAGAAAATACAATCATTGTCAGATGAAGTCCTGACATATAAAAATAAAATAACTTTAAAAAATTCCAACCTGGGCATGGTGGTGAATGCCTGTAATCTTGGTTGGCTGTAGAGACTAAGGCATGAGAATTGCAAGCTCAAAGCCAGTCTCAGAAATTCTGCAAGATTAAGTCTCAAAAAAAAAAAAAAAGAAAGAAAGAAAAAAGAAAGAAAGAGCTGGGGTTTGGCTCAGTAGTTTAGCACCTGTGGGTTCAATTCCTGATTTAAATAATAATACTAATAATAGTTCTAAATGACATCATGATAAACACAATAAACATTTGTAACTGAACTTCTTTTGGGTACTGGGGCTTAAACCCAGGGCCTTGTGAATGTGAGGCCAGCACTCTACCAACTGAGTTATATCCCCAACCCTTTAACTGAACATATTACTAGACTCTAGCTTCCTTCTGTGACCTTTGTGCTTTTGCTATTCCTTCTCTTATTCTATACTTTCTGCCAAAATTTTCTTCAGAAACGAAAAACTCACTCCTTCCACAAATGACCTTCATAAAGGAAAATTTCTGTACATCTTCACCCCTTTGGTAAGGATTGTCAAGTCTTCTGTTATGACTTAAAAACTCTATCCTATTCTTTAATTTGATACTTCTGCCTGTTTTTCTGTCCTTTTGTTTAAAATTGTGATTTATAAGTGTATAGTTACAATAATGGTTTACATTGCTTCCTTGCCTTAGAACAAATAAGCTTTTTGCACACTTATCTATAAACCCCAATACTCATGCTTTGATTTTTCTTTGTGTTCAGCTACATCACCAAGGTGGCTACAGGTCTTAATGCAAGCACTTTCTGTTTGATCTGGTCCTGGCTTCCTCCCTCCCATGTATGGTGTCCAATTTTTTTTTGTGCTTGGTGAGACTTTTAGTGAGGTTACATCTCATATACCAGTTTTGATGTAATGAGATGTTTTTTGCAAATGTGGTGGACGTGATAAGTGGATGTGATATTGGGACTTCATGGGGATAAGTGACTGCAGTGTGTACCTGTCCTGCTATGAGGTCTTCTTCATGGTATAGAAACATTGTCTTATCCCTTGTTTACAAAACTTGAAATGATGGAGTATACAAAACCAAGCTTCATGTAGTTCTGATCTCAAAAGTTATGACCACTGCATGTCTACATTGTATAGAGCGTTTGCTTTTTTTCAGGGCTACTTTACTTTAGAGAACTCTAAAAATTTCTTTCATAACATATAAGTAAAAAAAAAACAGGGCTGGGGATGTGGCTCGAGAGGTAGTGCGCTCGCCTGGAGTGTGTGTGGCCTGGGTTTGATTCTCAGCACCACATACAAACAAAGATGTTGTGTCCACCAAAAACTAAAAAAAAAAAAAAAAAAAAAATTAAAATTAAAATTCTCTCTCTCTCTTTAAAAAATAAATAAATAAATAAATATTTTTAAAAAAGAAAAAGAAAACAATGTTGGGCATGTTCAAATTTTCCAGAAAAATCTGAGAGCAATTATTAATGATTGACAGATAAGTAAACTGAGAATCCCCGAGTAAAGTGATATATCATAGTTTATAAAGTTATTAAGTGTGAAAAGCTAAGATTCAAATGAAATCTAGTTAAGGTTTTATACCTAAAAAATACTATAATATTTACAAAGTCTTACACCAAATACATTATGAGGCAAGGCTATTACTTTATTGGCTTCTCCATTTAATATTTTCATTTTAGAAACATTCTATTAGTAGTAATAATAGTATTTCTGATGATAAATATATAAGAAAATATTCAACACCTTCAACATCCACAATGTTCAATAGAAACCATGTAGAGTTTTTATACCTTTATATCAGATTTTTAGAAAAAGCATTTATAATCTGATAGTTAAAATCATTTTTTAAACTGTGGTAGTATAAACATTGTTGTAGCTGCATTCTTTTAGTATGCTGTGATGCCCTTCAGAATATGAATTCATGAAGAAAATGTTCTTTTTATACAAAATGGGATAATGCTCATCATTTAAGAGAATGAAATCATGGCATATGCAAGTAAATAGATGGAGCTGAAGAATATTATGCTAAGTCAAGTAATCCAATCCCCCGAAACCAAATGCTGAATGTTTTCTGTGACATAAAATTTCTGATACCTAATGGAAAGGAGGGAGAAGCATGGGAGGAACAGAAAAAACTATAGATAAGGCAGCGTGGAGGAAGGGCAAGAAAGGGAGCATGGGGATAGGAAAGTGATGGAATGAGATGGATGTCATTATCCTAAGTACATGTATGAAGACATGAATGGTGTGACTCTGTTGTGTACAAGAGATATGAAAAATTGTAGTCTATTTGGGTAATATGAATTACAATGCATTCTACTGTCTTTTATAATAAATTAGAATAAAATCTAAAAATTATGTCATAAAAGATTGTGAGCAAATTCAGAGGAAATCAAATATTTAAATACAAAAATAAAAAAGCATGTTTATATATGTTGAAATGTTGTATATATTCCATTGTGGAGTTTGTAATACTCAAGAATAACTGTAACATATTATGAAAAAAAAAACCAAATACTTTTTAAGCAACTAAAATATATTAATTTATTAAAAAATAATATATTGTCTCATTTAAATCTATTCTTTGAGATACAGAAAGACAGAATACAAAGAGTGATTATGAAAGTAAAACAAAATAGGTAGAAGTGGAAAACTAAATATACAAATGGAGAAAGAAGTCTTAATGCACTAGAGAATCCACACTAAAAATAAGAAAAGTAGTGAATGCATGATAAGACAGTGAGGAATGACAGATTATGTATCCTCTGATAAATCTCTGAAAACTTACTTTCTTGGGATAAAGATAACATATGAAACTATTTCTCACAAGTTTAGACACGATTTTGTAATTACTTATTCATGAAATTTTATTAAACAATATCAATTCTAGATACTTCCTGAAATTTTTCTCCAAGTCGATTAAATCTAATATATATTTTAGAATATGTATGTGTATGTGCACTATAGAACACTATGTATAAATTTATATATGTTTTATCTAAGGTTAACTTTTATATGTATGTGAAATAATTTGATTCTTTTATATTTTTCTAAATTTAATGGTAAATAAAATATTTTTATAGTAAATATAATGTGAGTGATATGTTTATTTTAAAGTGTCTGAATTTTTTTTACATAACTGGCTTTGTAAAGCCAGTCATTTCTATATTTTAAATAAAAGGTGTGTTTGAGGGGGCTGGGGATACGTCTCAAGCAGTAGTGTGCTCACCTGGCATGTGCACGGCCCTGAGGTCGATCCTCAGCACCATGTACAAATAAAGATGTATCCACCAAAAACGAAAAAAAATATATAAAAATCTCTCTCTCTCTCTCTCTCTCTCTCTCTCTCTCTCTCTCTCTCTCTCTAAAAAAAAGATGTGTTTGAATAAAAGCATTTTAAGAAAGCCTCCACTCAATGATGAATAAAATTCCCTATTAAAGAGTATTGACCATTTTTATTTTTTTTAGTAAAAAATGTTTCCCTTAAAGAGAAGAAATGGATGTTAGCCCATCACAGTACGCTAAATCACCTTTCATAAAAACTTGTGGCAGGGATGCAAAGAAGATTGTATTTCAAAGCACAGTGGATCTGAAACATCAAATAAAACTCTAGGCTTCATGAAATCAAAAGAAAAGATTTTACCAGCATTTTCTATTTACCACAGAGCCTTCTCTCAAAGAAGTAGGCAGTCCTATGCTAAGTACTTAATAGCATACCCTTGGTGTCAACATTTCCTATTCTTCTATAACAATCACTGGAGGTCCAGATTTCCCCTCACAGTCAGAATTCTATTTTCTTCTATAGGGTATGCTCACAAAGCAAAACAAATAGGATTTCTTGGAAAAGGACTTTTTAACTTATATTTTCCTTACTCTTTTTTCTGGAAACAAACAGAAGGCATCTGTCTTCAAAATTGCTTTCACCATAGTTTACTACAATTTTCTAATCCCAATATTGGACTGCAGGAATCTCTTTTTTGGGAACCAGTGTTGAGGGTCTTCTGCTGCCAAACAGAGGCCTCACAAGCCATGCGGAATGTGGATGATCCATGTCATGTCTTGTGAACTGCATGGCTTACACATTTGCTTTCCAAAAGAGTTAACCTGATGTGATCTAAAAGATCCTGTATTATATAAAATATGATTTTCTTTGAAATTGGCTATCTTTATTCAGCTCAGCTAGTGCGCTGCTCCTAATGGTCTCTGCATTAATATCAGTGAAACACAAAATAGCAGTGGGCCTCAACCAATATTTCTCATCTGTTTCAATACAAACATTCTTCAGGACTACTTCAGGATTTTTTGTATAAAAAGCCCAACCATCTTAAATAGGTTAATATACCAGTGGATTATAACGCCCTATTCTTATAGCTTTATGACTCTAATTAGCTTAAATGGTTATGTGTGTATGTGAATGGTTGTACCTGTGTCATTTAGGGTTAAGAATGTTACATTTTTGTAATCAGGGTATTTCTGGTTCCACTCAATCTTGGGGAAGTTCAAAGAGATTTTTATGCACACATGCCATCCAGCCACAGAGACCTGTGAACACCTCTTGCTGAGGCACATACATGGAAAGATGCACACTCATTAAAACCCTTTTCACCACAGATATCATTAAAACACCTCACATTTAGAAACAGGTGCATGACCCACAACTCACTGTCATCGCAACAAAAACACAGATGCATAAATCACCTTTATCCCTGCTTTCCCCGAATACACACACCACCACTTCCTTTCTAAAAAAATATATACATACCCACAAATACACCTGCCTGTTATCACCCAGGTACTGACGGTCATGCAATTATAATGTATACTTTCCAAATGCAGGCTTATACATTCCTATATACTCTACACTTCCTGAAGGCATGCACATGATATAACCAAACACTGAGTATGCATTCACACAGAAATACAACATACAACCCCCCTACACACACACACACACACACACACACACACACACACACACACACACAATAAACCCTATTTGTTATCAGAAGTCACATAAACAAAACCATAAGTACGCTGGAAAATCTCACAGACTTAATCCTCTCATCAGAAATACAATATACACAACACCTTGCTTCTGTCTCTTCTTGCTTTACACAGAATTTAAAATACACTGCAGAGCAGATAGGCTTAACTGAACTTTCCAACAAAAACCAAAAGACGACAAATTCTTCACAACAGTACCAACAACATTCTCCAGAATAGACAACAGATTAAGTCATAAAACAAACCTTAACAAATTTTAAAAGCTAAAAATCATTTGAAATAACTTTTTTTCTGAACACAATGTAATAAAACTGGAAACTTACAGCAGGTGGAACTTCAGAAACATCCTGCATGTCTGCGATTATAACAAAAAGCTCTCAAATAGCAGGGTCAATGACAAACAGAATGGAAATTTATAAAGATTCTTGAGAAAAATGATAGAAACACAAAATAAAATCCCTATATCATAGAGCAGAGGCAATTTTAAGATTAGATCAGTACATACCTATATCAAAAAAGAAAACAGCCAAGAATTCCTCTTCAAGGAGGTAGAAAATCAAGAACATGCCTGACCCAAAGCTAGTAGAATAAAAAATACTAAACATCAGAGAAGAGGTAAATAAAATAAAGATTAAATATTATTTTAAAAATATCAACAACAGAAAGAATTTACTTCCTTCCTTCCTTACTTACTTACTTATCCCTAGGATTGAACTCAGAAGCAACCACTCACTGAGAGATGTCTCCACACCTAGTTTGTTTTTTATTGAGAGACAGGGTCCCATAGAGTGGCTCACTGCCTTACTTTTGCTGAGGCTGTCTTTGAACTTGCCTTCCTCTTGCCCCTCCTTGAGGATCTAAACTGTTCATGTCAATGGTTAAGAGTACAGCTTTGCCATTGAACTCACTTAAGCAGTGGGAAGATCATGATGCTGTATAATATGAGCATTCCCAGACGTGATACGTACGGACATCTTCGCATTGGGTTTGTCCACAGAAAGCATGAGACTCACCTTTCAGGACTCTGCTTGGTGCATGTTTTGACTTCTTCGCTTTTTTGGTGGAGATTTTCTGTTGGAGACTAAACTCAGAACATCATGCATGCTCGGCAAGTGCTTCCCCATGGAGCTGTGCCACCAGCCCACCTTGGCCTTTCTTGGTGATCAGAGAAAGTGTCTGTTGGACTCTATTTTTAATGACTTACTGGGAAACTTCATGTCCTCTGATTCTACCTCTTCTTCAGGTCCAGTTGAAGGCAAAGGTGCTGTGGCGAGCCATCCCCCTTTTCATCTTCTTAGTCTGCTGTCAGGTCAATCCGGTCTCCTGTGCTTTTGTTGGGGAAAGGGGGAGAGGGGGGAACCATGTGCCACTCCTTTGGTTTCTACTTGTTTTCAGATCCTTTGTTTGGTATTATGGCCTCAGATTCTGTGGACCCTTTCTACTGGATGTGAGGGATTCTGGCCTCCAACAGCGGGAGGCTTAGACTCACTGTGCCTCTTTTCTGCTGGACCAGCACCATTTAGTTAAACTACAGCCTTTCTGTGGAGCTCAGAGAATGGGCAGCTCTGTGGCCTGGAAAGTCTGCATGTGCCACGTCAAATAGCATGATCAAGGGTGCATTCAGCCTGGGAACCACCATCTTCTTAAGAGTTGGGTTTGAATGCAATACAAAACCTGGAAGAGCAAGATAAGTCTCTGCTTGAGAATTTCTGAAGACTTAAAAAAACTAGAGTGTTTGAAATCCCTGAAATGAGATGGTGAGTCCACATAGAATACTCTCTAGAACTCTCTATTGGTTTCTCAGCTGCATCTTTTTCATATCTACAGGTGAAACATATGGATCAAAACCATGAGTGACAGTGGAGGGTCAAATCTAACCAGTCACCTGTGTGTCTAGAAATGATTTTTTTGTGTATGTTGATGGTGCATTTGATGAACACGGTTTAAAAATGGGGTTCCAAAGAGGTTCCAGTCACTCAGAATCAGAGCTCATCTGAACATGATGGAAAGGGAAGGTTGATTCCCAACTAGATTCAAATGTGCCAGCCCCATCTGCAGACTCAGGAAATGATTGGAATGTTCTCCAGTTTTATGAACTGATGAAGGACGGGCCTCTCTGTCCAGCCAGAATGGATCTGTCCATGGGGATGGGAATGCAGTAGGCTCTTGATGGGTACGTGACTTTCCAAACAGAATGACATGGGGTCTGGTGGGCTCGACAGAGAAACTGAGTTGTGTTCTTATCTTCGGTTTTGGGGGGTTATGCTATAATTCCTGCCAGCAACCTGAAGCCCATCCAATGTGGAAAAGGGGTCACATTCAATTCTGTACGTTCATTTTATTAAATAATGTCTTGCTTTCTTGAGCTCACAGAGGCTTTGTGGCTGCCCGTTTCCTTAGGCACACTCATGGAGCTCGGTATCTCTGCAATGGTCACCTTGGGCCTCATCATGCAGCTCTTGGCTTGCACCAAGATGATTGAAGTGGGTGACACCCCAAAAGACCAAGCCCTCTTCAACTTGAGCCCAGAACTTTAAGAAAGATCATGGGTAAATTTCTGGTGTCCAGTTGAGAATTTGAATTGGCTCTAAAATTGGGGGCATTAAAACAGCCCAGTTTGGCCTGTGTGCTTTGCCTGCCGACCCTGTAGGTGCTCCATGGCCTGTTAGTGAGAGAGCACATCTGGGAGGTGCTGGGTATGGGGGAAGGCCAGGCAGGGCAGGGGAGGGCCGGAATGCCCCAGAGGATGGACTTGAAGGATCAGTGCATGGAGGTCACCCCTTCACCAGCCATGATTTCCATACCTCACGAAGGAGGTGACATCTACTTCAGAGCTGTCATAAGAATTCTATCAAAGCCAGATCCTGTGGAGTATGCCTCTAATTACAGAAGCTTTGGAGGCTGAGGCAGAAGGATCACTATTTGGAGGTCAACCTCAGCAACTTAATGAGGCCCTAAGCACCTCAGTGAGACACTGTTTCTAAATAAAATAAAAAATGGCTGGGGATGAGACTCAGAAGTGAAGCACGTCTGCTCAGTCCTCAGTATAAAAAAAAAAGAGGATTAAATTAAATAATCACTCTCACAGTGCCTAACACATGGTAGTTATTTAGCAAGTGCTATTTTTCTTCTGTATTTAAAAGGATTTAATGAGCAAAAAGATGATCCTCTCAGTCCAGCTCTGCTGTTGATTAGATTTTTTGATGTGGAAGAAATTTAGATAATAGTTCTGGAGTCTCAGTTTCTACATGCTGTTAAACTAGGTTAAGAGTATTGGCTGTATCAAATGATAGGCAGCCCCAATAATGGGGTCCAGCCTCAGAGTCAGCCAAGCCTAGCCTCTGTTAACTGGAATGTGGTATTTAGAAAACAATATTTACAATTTTCTACTCTGCCATCTTCCATACAGCATGTCTTAGAGATCTTAAGTTAGTAGGTTAAATAATTCAGTGAGAAATCCATCTAACTTAAATTGTGAGTTTCAGACACAAATCAAGATTGTAGAATATTTTTATGTATTAATGCATTAATCATTAATGAATTAAGTAATGCATTATTAAATATTAAGTAGTGCATTTATTATTCAATGCCTTAAATTAATGCATTATCCTTCTAAAGCACTAATAAGTGGTTTTCTTTTTTAAATTTTTATTTTTGACATTTTATAATATACTTGGCTTAGTGCAGTGGTGCGCACCTCTAATTCCAGCAGTTCGGGAGGTTGATCTTGGAGCATTGTGTGTCAAAGCCAACCTCAGCAACAGCGATGCCCTAAGCAGCTCAGTGAGACTCTGTCTCTAAATAAAACCAAAATAGGGCTGGGGATGAGGTTCTGTGGTTGAGTGACCCTGAGTACAATCCCTAGTACCAAAATCAAAACAAACAAACAAAAAATTTGCATTATTTTTCTAAAGCCCAAATTGGGTGTTTTTTCTCTTTCTCTCTTTGTTTTTAATATTTTTTATGCAGACCTGAAAATGGAACTCAGTGCCTCTACCACTGAGCTACAGCCTCAGAAGTTTTCTCCTTACCGTTGACAATTTTTTAAAAATGTTTTTCCATATTAAGAATTCAAGATCATTTTTTAAAAAAAAGAATTTAGGATGACTGGTCTGAAGTTTAGTAAAGCACTTGCCTATGGCAGTGTCAGTATTTATCATCTATATTCCTGCCACACTCTGCTCAAGATTTTCTTAGGACCCTAGTGTTTGGCATGATTTTCACCATCGGCCAGTCCATTATGGATGTGATGATAGGCATGGACAGGGACCCCCTCAAAGATGGGTTCTGGGATCTGCCTTCTGATCACCACTCAGGTGAACCCCCACTCTCACCCCGCTTACTGAGTGACCCTGTTGTCCCTCTTCCTCCTCAGCAGTACTCAGCCAGACCTGGGGCCATGCCAGGCTCAGGGCTAGGCTCAAGGCTAAACACTGGCCTTAGCAGGGTAAGGCCCCGGGTTGGAGGCTGGTCACCGCCCAAAAAGAAATCAATCAAATAAAGACACTGCGCCCATCTACAACGAGAAATACTGAAATCAATAAAGGCATGCTGTCCACCTGCAAACCCAAAAACAATTAAGAAACAAAAAAAAAAATATTGGGCCTGGGGCTCAGTGGCAGAGGTTCACCTGGCATGTACAAGGCCTTGGGCTTGATCCTCAGCACCCCATAAAAATAAAAAAAAGTTGTTGTGTCCACCTCCAACTAAAAAATAGATTTAAAAAAAAATAGAGAATTGAAAGACCCTGGCTTTGGCTTCTCAATTTTCATGAGGCAGATTGAGGAAGGGTCTCTTACTTGGCCCTCATAGCAGAGAGCCCTGTCATTGAAGATGGAAGGAACCAGGGCACTGGGGCCAGTAACACAGAGTTCACTTCTATTAATTAATTTATTTTAATTCCACAGTTCTTTGTGGCAGGCTTGATCGTCTTCCTTTTGCATGAGCTTCATTATAAAGGGCACGGCCTGGGCTCTGGCTTTTCCCTCTCCATCTCAAGCAACATTTGTGAAACCATCCTGGGGAAGGCCTTCAACCCCACCACCATCAACACCGACCAAGGTAAGGGCCCTGCCTCCCGTTGGGCACATCTGCTGGAAGTTTTCATGTATGCAGAGTATTCCTCTGGGGGAAAATAACTGTTTCAGAATCATTTCTTCTGAATTTTCAGTGTGCAAATGTTTAAAATTATAGCTGAGTGCAGAAGCTCAAGCCTATCATCCCAGCAGCTCAGGAGGCCGATGCAGGAGGATCACAAGCTGGAGGCCAGCCTCAGCAACTTAGTGAGGCCCTGTCTCTAAATAAAATATAAAAGTAGCTGGGGACAGGGCTCAGGGGTTAAGTGGTCCTGGGTTAAATCCCTAGTACCAAATAATAATAATAATAATAATAATTATAATAATAATTATAATTATTATTATTATAACAATAACAACAACAACACTTACAATCAAAATGATATCTAAACTTTCATGTCTTATAAGAATATTTCAAGGACAGTTAGCATGCCACAGAGTAATCCTGCCTCAAATTTCTTAGCAGGAACCTGCACTGAAAACATAAAGAAGTGTTGATTTTAGTCTATTGTCTTCTGGTGGACATTTCAGTTCTTTCTCAGTCACAGTTAGCATCGAAGTGAATATCCTTGGGCAATCATCTGCACATATTTTAGCAGTTGTTCTTAGCGAATAAGATTCTAAACATAAAATTTCTACACCAAACCACTTGTTCAGGCAAGGAGCAGTTAGTTCAATGATTACAAGTTCAAGGACAGCCTTAGCAAATAAGTGACACCCTGTCTCAAAACAGTCATGAGTAGAATGACTGTTCCTGGGTTCAACCCACAGTATTGCCATTTTGGGGAGGAAGGCACTGGGGATTGAACTCATGGACAGTTAACCCCTGAGCCCCGTCCCCAACCCTCTTTTGTATTTTATTCAGAGACAGGGTCTCGCTGAGTTGCTTAGAGCCCCAATTTGGCTGACATTAGCCTCCAATTTGCAATCCTCCTGCCTTAGCCTCCAGAGCCACTGGGATTGCAGGCATGCACCATGACACCTGGCTTACAAATCTTAATAAAATAAAAATTGAAAAACATGTGAAACTTCTTAGAAGAGGGAAATTGACTTTTTTTTCTTTTCTTTTTCTTTTGGCCTCTGATCCCTGAATCTGATTTTTGCTGGGAAGTCTCTCATGGAAAATATTTGTGTGCATTTTTTGTGTTTTTTTGCAATTGACTGTGGAGCTGGTTCTTGGCTTTCAGTGCCATGACATCAAATTGAGGAAACTGCAGATGCGTCCCTGTAGGGTGCCTGAGAGATCCCATGGGAAAGACTGGACCCCAGGTAGGAGTGTCGGTGACACTTACAGAAGAATAGGCAAAGGTGACACGAGACTCTTCCTAGAATTTCAGAAAATCTAAGGTGAATTGAGGATCTGGGGGCAAAGCAGCTGGGCCCCAGCTGTGGATGTGGCGGTGAAATCTGGGTAGGAGTTTAGGAGTCTGCCAAGACCTCCTGGCTTTGGCGGGGGGCTGCCTTCAAAAAGAGTGGGAGCAGTGGTGACCACAGGGGACCAGTCAGTGAAGGCTTGGTCCATGGCAGCCAGCCAGAGGATCACTTTGCTCTGGAGCAGGATGGTGAGTGAGGGGACAGTTTTGAAGGAATGATTTGCTGTCCCTTGGAGACAGGCTGAGAAAATGTCTGGCAAGGTGGCAAAGCCATTCAGCCTGAGTCAGCCAGTGTGACATCAGAGTGAGGGCCTTAGGACTTAGGGAGAGATGAAGGCCACAGACAACTGAGACATGGAGGTGGCTGCCTTGGCCACCTCTGGTACCTCGTTGGGGCAGAGATCTTACCTGGGGGGCTTTGAGTGGTGCTGTAAGGAGCCAAAATGGTGGAGCCACGGGGACAGCCCCAGGACGGGCAAGAGGATGGTGGAGCAGGCTCAGGTAGCTTTCAGCTGAAAGGCTTTCCTGTTAGCAGGAGTGCCACCACGGCTCAGCTTGTGACCTGTAAAGTGGGGTGTGGAAGGGCCCCTAGAGTGGAGAGTGCAGTTGGTCCTTCTTCCCTGAGGTTTGGGACAGTCCAGGCTGGGAGGGAGGTGGACAGTACAGATGTCACATGGCTCTTGCCCCCATAACACTAGTGCATGAAACAACCCATTTCCTAGAGATCAGAGGGTAGTGATTTTCAAGAAATGACCATGTTAATCATTCAGAAAGCTTCTAAGGCCCACACCCTGACATTGATGTCACCCACCTTTCATTTCAGACATTTGTCAGTAAGGTGCTGTTAAGCACTAGGCGCTTCTGTGGGTGCTAATAATACAAAGGGATACAACGAAAGGTGTGTGAGCGTCAGTGTCATCCCAGGGCCCCGGGGTCAGAATAGAGCAGAGAAGGAAGATGGGGTGACTGGGGAAGAGTGATACAGGTCCATCTAGAGAACCTGGCGGGTGCAAAGGCCCTGGGGCAGAGATGAGTTGGTCTGTTTGAGGGTCCACTTATGGCTCAGCGGAGCAAGTGCAGGGATTCAGAGAGGTCATTGGTGGCAAGAGGATCCAGGACAAGTCCCTACTCTCTCCTAATGAGATTGCTGAACTTCCTCCTTTACAAAATGCTCAAGGTTTCATGTCTCCAGATTCTTTACCATAGAAACATCAGCGGTTGTCCTACACAGCCACAGGTGGCAGGGAGAGGGGCTTTAAGAAGACCACCACTGGTATGCCAGGGGGCCAGGGAAAGCTAGTACAGCGTTTCTGTCACAGATATCCTGTCCATGTGGTCTACAGGACTAATGGCCCATCTGAGTGGCCATCCAGAAGGTGACACGAGTCCTGCTGTTCCAACTCTGGGGTAACAGGAAAATGCAGTCCCAGGGAGAGACTGGGACATCTGAGTCCCCAGCTATTAGCCACTCTGCCCACAGATGCCACGTTTAGTAAAGCACCGACCTGGGCTGCAGGGGCCATGGTGACAGCGTTTCCCACTGTGTTCTTGTTCTAAAGTCAGTCTCATGCCATTTCTGAAGTGCTCAGACCTTCGTGCCCTGTGCTGCAGTGTCCCTGGCTGGTCTGTTGCCTTTTCCTCAGGCCAGGCCCCTTTCTGCCTGTTGCTGAGGCTAAGGTAGGAGGATATCAACTTGGAGGCCAGCCTCAGCAACAGCAAGGCCTCAGCAACTCAGTGAGATGCTGTCAGTGAATGAAATACAAATAGGCTGGGAGTGGGGCTCAGTGGCTGAGGGCCCCTGGGTTCCATCCTTGGTGCCAAAAAAATCCAGATCATCACCCTGTGACTGTTGGTGCATGAGTCTCCTGGCTGAGTCTCCTGGCTTATTCTGTTCTCCTGCCTCTGCTTTGGCCAGGAGGAGGCCCAAGACCCAGCGGAGTCCAGCCCTTTGTTCTTCCCTTCATGTTTGTATCCTACTCTGCCAACAGGCATGGAATTGGAGGTCGCCATCTTGCACTGTTCCATCCCTGGGCCACGAACACAGACAAAGTCCCAGCCCTTAGAGAGGTTTTCTCCCACCAGAATCACCTCTACCTCAGGAATCTCATTGCCTCCATCTTTGTCATTGCTGTAATCATCCATTTCCAGGTATGTCCAGCAGGAGCACAAAAAGTCTGCATTTTTTTTTTTTTTATTTTTTGGTACCAGGAATGGAACCCAGGGACATTGAACTCCTGAGCCCCATCCCCAGCCTTTTTTTAAATTTTATTTAGAGACAGACTCTCACTGAGTTTCTGAGGCTGGCCTCCAATTTGCAGTCCTCCTGCCTCAACCTCCAGAGCTGTTGGTGATGACAGGCCTGTGCCACTGTCTCTGGCTTCAGTATAATTGTTTGTTTGTTTTTTGTTCTGTTTACATATGAATGGCTGTAGAGTGGAGTCTATTATATTTTGAAACCAGTTTTTCTGGGTTCTTTCTGTGTGTTCCTCAAGCTAAGTGGGAGTGAGGGAAAAGGCAGATGCTCTCCAGCAATGTCAGAAAGTTAGTATTCAATATTTTAAATAAAAGAAAAGGCAGGAATATTTAAAATAGTTTTGATTATTAGATGCATATAAAAATTAATATGTAGTGTCCAGGCCTGATGTGGTGGTACATACCTGTAATCTGAAAAATCATAGAGGCTGAGGCCTTGAAGGATCACATCTTTAAGACCACCCTTGGTTACTAAGAGAGACCAGTTCTCAAAATAAAATATTGAAGAATTGTGAATATATATGAATGATAAAGCACCCCTGGTTTCAATCCCCAGTACCATATAAAACAGTAGTTTCCATACTTTAGACCCAAATCAGCATCCTCCACTCTATCTGCAACTATTTAAAGTTCTAAAAGGCAATAAATTTAGCCATACATACTACTAGTTGACTGATATTGACCATAATCTTGAAATATATACATAGAAACTTGAAATATGTACTTGAAATATATACATAATCTTGAAATATATACATATACACAATGTATTAGGTGTTCCCATTATTTTTTCCAATAGCAATGAGAGAGGGAGAAAAACCAATTTAGCTTATGGGGCCACTTCTCTCTTTTCAGGACTAATGAATCAAATATTAAAAGGCTTTAGTGTTTAATTGATTATCATTTATGAAATCAGAATGATATGCATTCTGTGATTTCTTGCTTAATCTACATTGGAAACTTTATTTTTTCTGAGTATCAGCATCTGTACACACCACAACACCCCACTCTATTTTTCAATAGTTACAAGTACCTGTGTTCATGCTTCATCAGTTAGTTATTCCCTTTTAAAAATAATTATGTGTTGCATTCTTTGTTTACAGAAAATTTATGAAGGTTAAAAACCAGTAATAATTTTCACAAATTTGACTTTAAAATAGATTTCATCACAAAACACACACAAGAAGTAAGAATGCTTTCTTTCTCAAATTTATTAGCCTTTCTAACATCCAATATCAGGACATGAATGCTGCTCATGGAGGGATGTTCTTACCATCAAGAACAATCAATACTACTTTCTTCTATCCCATCAAATATTACAAAAAGTGCACATTTTACTGTGTTTCATATGCAGAACTTGACTTTCCATTATTTGTTTAGTGGGTTTTTGCTTTCTTTTTTATCACTTTGTTTTTCCTGTATTTTCCAATACTCATTTTTTTGTGTGAGAGGTATGAAAAATAGATCACTAGAATTTTCTAACTTTTGCTGTATTCAATCATTTGATTACTTACTAGCTAATATTTCTATTAAAGCATCATTTTAAAGGTAGGACTGAGGTAAGCTAACAAAACTATTTTCAAGGTCTACTGCAGAATCAGCATAACTTTCTTGAGCTCTGTAGTTAGAACCACAATTTCTGTCCACAAACTGTGCTATTTTTGTTTTATTTTTTTTCTATATTGAGTAACTCTCTTTGAAATGAGGCACAGAAAATTGCTTTTTTAGAATTTTATCATTAATGAAAAATCTATTATTATTTATCATTAATTGACAGTCTGCTTACGATTTTTTCTTTAAATCTTGTGGTTATTCTATATGTATCATCTATAATCTATCATTAATGATAAATACTTGGGTTCTATTCTTGCTTTATTGAAGCTGACCATAGTTTTTTTCTTTTAAGGATATTCTATTTGGTTAAAGCATAACTTCTTGAGAAATTCTGTAGATATGTTTAGCATGTTTAAATATTATTTTCTTGAATATAGCATTCAATCAAAATGGAATATTTCCAGACCAGATTTTCTTTCCAGTATATACATGAAAGAAACTGGATAAAATATGGAAAATAATATCCATGTTTTTCAGACACTAAAAACAGGCATAGCAGGTGAGTGAAACCATAAGCAATAAGTGTAGACTGGTTAGGTGAACTATAACTTTATTTTTAAAATTGTTCTTAATAAGTGTAGTTTGATAATCTGCTGTTAAAAATTATTGGTAAAGGGGAAGTAAGAATAGTTAAATTATACCAGTGTAAGAAAAACTTGAGGTCTGGCAGCTGAGAGTAGACTGTGGAGAAAAATTCATGTTATAATAGGGAAGAACATCCCACATTCTCTTCACCCTGTCACCTACTTAATCTCACCAAAAACCACCAAGACACTCAGAATAAAATGTTTCAAGTTCAGTAGTCACACTCTCTCCAAATACAAAAAGCAGTTACAATTCAACAGAACACAGAAGCTTGTGTGCAAGTTACGAGGATCTGAGACATTTTATAAAACGTTAGGTTAAAGATGATTCTGGTTTTTTTTCTTTTTTTTTGTATGTGTGTGTTTTATTTTGTTCTGAGGGTGTGGCTATTCCTTGGTTACCTTAACTCAACAAAGAAACTGTTATATTTTGATGAAATATCAGTGGCTGACCCACATTAAAAAAAGAGAAATATTTTCAAAATTTTAAAAAAGCCTAATTACAAATATATATATATATATATACTGCTTTCTCCCTCCACATTATGCATTTTAACGTTTTTTTTTTAAGTTTTTATTTTATTTTCTATTTTTAGTTCTGAAAATTAGACAGTAAAAAAGCTTCTGGGAGAATTTACAACCAATTGCATGAGGGTCTGGGAAGCTCAGAGCCTGGAACAGGGCTGGGAGGAGCAGACAGAAAGGAGTCTTCCTCTTAGTCACTGGAGGCCAACTATAAATAAAAAGAGACAAAAATCAATTATTGTTTGTAAGCCAGGAAATGACACAGATTATCAAGTTAGTATGAGTTATGAAAATTTCATATAATCAAGAAAATGGAAAAATCATGAACAGGATTAGAAAAAATAGGTGTAAATTTTATTTTTAGAAGTTTATTTGTGAAACACAAAAAATAAAGATGAATTTTATCTTATGACTTTAAATGGAAGGTAGAGAGTTATGCAAGTCATAAAGTACTTCACAAACCTTTCTTCAGTTACAAAAGCATAATAAATGTATAGTCTCTACTTATTTTACTCTTTATCATCCTTTGCATTTCGCTTAGGGCCACACTTGTAGAGTGTGACCACTAACTAAGCAAATAACTAATCAAGAAGATAATCACGAAGTTACACTTTTCTCAGAAAACCCCAATAAATTTCAGAGCAAAGAATTGATACAACACCTATTCATTCCCTTCTTTGGGAAAAGGTCCCTTTATAAATCATATAGAAGGAGAAATTGGCCATCTTTTAACAAAATGTTACTGGAAATAAATATGAGTTAGCTTCATTTAGAAGTAAATGGAAATAAAATAGCATCATTTTACAGTATCTTTCAGGGTTAGCCTTGAAAAATGAAAAGTGGAAAAAGCTCTTTCTAAAGACAAGAATACTTTGCAGCACACTTCACCCTTAATTACACTGTAAAAAATGTTACCTCAGCTAAGAAGGTACATAAACTTATAGGAAGAAATTAAGACTTTTCAAGAGTCTAGAAGGAACTTTTGAAGACTATAAAATTTTGGGGGTACAGTAATCGGGATGGATCTCTGAAAGAGATAATGCAGTGTAAATATCATGAGATTTCATGCTATCAAATACCAAAGCAAATATATCATGGACATTGTACAAGACAACCAACTTGACAACTTGACTTCACTAGTTGTATTTATCCAGCCTCTGAAGATGCACAGGATGAATGAGGACTGAGTACCATAGTGGTTTCCAGTCACTGCATTTTATCTATCAAATACTTCTTACAAATATCCAGCCAGTTAGGAAGAGAGGTCTATTCCTAGGTTCTTGTGACAGCATCATTCTTTTCATCATTCTCTCATCATAAATTAAAAAGTGGACCTCTTTTAATGAAGAAATAATTTTAACAAGAAGAACCCAAACTTTTTTTTTTTTTTTTTTTTTTTTTTTACATTTTGCTTTTAGGGACAATAAATCCTAAGCACGCACCATTAATAAAGTGCCAAGGGATCATGCATAAAAGTGAATGAGACCACAGTTAACAAAAACAAAGATATTATATGGGTCTATGACCATGTTATTCACTGTATTTTCACCTACAAAAAGAAATAAATAAAAAGGTACTGGCCTGGTAGAATTCTGGAACAGGTGATGATGTTGCTTATACTTCTTAAATTACATAACATTATATCAGTTTGTGTTACCAAGAGATAGACTACATAGATCCAGGAGCTAGACTGTCACAGTTGAAGATTCTTCATTCTCTATCACTCCCATTAACCCACTTGGCAATTACATTATCTTACACCATGCTTCCGCATCCTCTAGTTTTAGAAATCCTAATTATTTAAGAGGACACTATTCCACCAGGATGTCTAACAAGATTCGAACTAAAATTTAAACTGTACCTGAGGAATCAAAATTCCATGTACTAAAAAAAAAAAAAAAAAAAAAAAATACAGAAAGCAAGAGGGGAAAGTACAATCCTAGCTAGGTCAATTCACTCTCCTTATCAGAAGGACATTGATTCCATGTTGCAATGGAGATAAGAACTCAGATGATTCAATTTGAAAACAGATGATCCAATTCTCTTCTTTTTAGTACTCACTTTCCATACAGGAATTGTAAAAAGACCAGTGAAGTAGTTGTGTCTTGAGAAAATCATGATGAGGAGGCTCAATTGATTTGGGCATATGTATGAGTTTCACTCAATCAGCTAAGTTGTAGAGACCAAAAAAAGTCCATTTAGGGGATCTAAAAAGAAGAGCAGAAAAAACACAAGATGACATTAATTTGACATTCAGTCTACACAGCTGTCAAAACTGTAATTAATTGCCCTGTTTTCCTTTTTATAAGTTTTTTTTCTTTCAGGAACAGACTCTCACCAGTATCATAAACTAAGTACAGAACTTTGACTGAAAAGCGAATTTTTGTGGTGTCACTATAGGGAACTGTGCTTTATGGCACCATAAGGACAGAAAGATTCATTTCCCAGACAATTGCTGAAAGTGGTCTTTTCAAAATATTTTCATCAATAGAAGAGAGTTTTTCTGGCTATGACCATTCAAGGCTTCCAACACTCAAGACTGTTTGAGACTCATGTAAATCACACTCTATGTCTCAAGTAGGACCCAATATGAGAGTGCAAGACAACTCCAAAATTTTACTTGGAGTAAGCAGAAGCCTCCTTTGAGATAAGACTGCAAACCCAGATTCTGTGCACCCAAACAAGCTCCCTTCCCTTTATTTCCATTGTGCTGATCTGAAGCACCCTACCTTAGAGACTTCCAAGATGCCTAGTCATGGTCTTAATCTCCCTCTTTGGGAGCCCTAATTAGAACTCAAATGCATCCTTCATCTGATTCCATACTTTCTGTTTTCCAGAAGTTCTTTGAAGTCTTTTGTCACTGGAGATCACCTCCTTTTTTCATTGTGAATGTTTATCTCATTTTATGCTTCTATTTTACTGTTACTTTAATTTATTGTGGGTAAAATAGAATTGTATATTTGAAGATCCAGGTCTCTAAGTAAAATAGTTAGCTTAGTTTATGGGTTTATAATACACAGTCAAAAATGTTCAATACATTTTAATATGAATTTAGATCCATGATTAAAATTGGAGGAAATAAAATAGGCTTTATAAGGATGTAATTCTGCACTACAAAATTATCATTTTGTTTCACAAAGGATGAGAATTTTGGAAGATAACATGACACCAAAAAAAAAAAAGAATCACTATTTTTTATATATAGTTGTGCTTGAAAGAGAATAAAAAGTCACTATAAATTGATAATATAATATAAAAAAAGCTTTATAACCATGTTCTTTTTTTTTGACAAAAAATATTTGAAGCAAAAATACCAAATCCATTAATCTCCTCCAAATACAATACAGTGAATAGCATTTCTACAGAAAATATATAATTATAATGATATTGTGTAAATTTTTCAGACATAGATATAGAAGCTAAAAACACTAATATTCTTTCTCAAGGAACATTTAATTTGAAGCATAGTTCCATAAATCTGCAAATATAATTAAATTTTATTTATTATACACAGATCAGTACATCAAAAATGACCAAATACCTGGAAATAATTCCTTTGATATTTCTATTTCCTAGACAATAAAGCAAGCTTTAATATAGTATATCTTCTACCTTTTCAGTGACACATAATTTTGAAATTTTAAGTAAACTTCTCCTTTAGGCTCAAAAATCACCATATAACTATGGTACTAATACTATTAGTGATGGATATTAGAAGAAAAATTTTTAGTACTTTTAAGAGAGTTGTTTGAAATGAAACACTAGATCAACACATGATCCTTCAAACAAATTCTGATAATGCATGCACAGCAATAAATTTGAAATAAAGAAGGTATAGACATTTATTAGCTACAGGACTTTGAAACCTCATGCTTTGGACCCAAAAGACAATTATTTTGCTTTGTCATTACAGCACTTTTCATAACTGTGTGTGGAGTTTTAGGACCATGTTTTTGTTTTGTGATCTCACATGCTTCATTTATTCAGATGTATTAATGTAATATATGCTTATATGAATAGTTTGAAATTATATGCCTCTTTCTAATTATAGAATTGTCTAGAAATTCTTGTTCCTCACAGTTTCTAAATTAGAGAGCAATTACCATGAAAGCTAGAAAATGCATAGTGGCTTAAAGAACTCTTCATCCAGGTTAAATAATTCAGTGAGAAATCCATCTAACTTAAATTGTGAGTTTCAGACACAAATCAAGATTGTAGATATATTTATGTATTAATGCATTAATCATTAATGAATTAAGTAATGCATTATTAAATATTAAGTAATGCATTTATTATTCAATGCCTTAAATTAATGCATTATCCTTCTAAAGCACTAATAAGTGGTTTTCTTTTTTTAATTTTTATTTTTGACATTTTATAATATACTTGGCTTAGTGCAGTGGTGCGCACCTCTAATTCCAGCAGTTCGGGAGGTTGATCCTGGAGGATTTTGAGTCAAAGCCAACCTCAGCAACAGCGAGGCCCTAAGCAGCTCAATGAGACTCTGTCTCTAAATAAAACCAAAATAGGGCTGGGGATGAGGTTCTGTGGTTGAGTGACCCTGAGTACAATCCCCAGTACAAAAATCAAAACAAAAAAACAAAAATTTTGCATTATTTTTCTAAAGCCCAAATTGGGTGTTTTTTTTTCTCTTTCTCTCTTTGTTTTTAATATTTTTTTTTTTGCAGACCTGCAAATGGAACTCTGTGCCTCTACCACTGAGCTACAGCCCCAGAAGTTTTCTCCTTACCCTTGACAATTTTTTAAAAATGTTTTTTCATATTAAGAATTCAAGATCATTTTTTTTTTTTGAAAAAAGATTAAAGATGACTGGTCTGAAGTTTAGTATAGCACATGCCTACCGTCCGAAAGGCCCTAGGTTCAATCACAAAAGCCACAAAAAAGATGAAAGGTGCTTTCACTAGAAAGCCTCTGAGTTCTCATGAGCTTTGACGTGTGACAGTTGGACACTCCTCAACAAGGTTTCCGTGGGCAGTGTCAGTATTTGTCATCTGAATTACTTCCAGTCTCTGCTCAAGATTTTCTTAGGACACTAGTGTTTGGCATGATTGTCACCATCGGCCAGTCCATTAAGAATGTGATGACAGGCATGGACAGGGACCCCCTCAAAGATGGGTTCTGGGATCTGCCTTCTGATCACCACTCAGTTGAACCCCCACTCTCACCCCGCTTTCTGAGTGACCCTGTTGTCCCTCTTCCTCCTCAGCAGTACTCAGCCAGAGCTGGGGCCAGGCCAGGCTCAGGGCTGGGCTCAAGGCTAAACACTGGCCTGAGCAGGGTAAGGCCCCTGGTTGGAGGCTGGTCACCGCCCAAAAAGAAATCAATCAAATAAAGACACTGCGCCCATCTACAACGAGAAATACTGAAATCAATAAAGGCATGCTGTCCACCTGCAAACCCCAAAACAATTAAGAAACAAAAAGAAAATATTGGGCCTGGGGCTCAGTGGCAGAGGTTCACCTGGCATGTACAAGGCCTTGGGCTCGATCCTCAGCACCCCATAAAAATAAAAAAAAAGACATTGTGTCCACCTCCAACTAAAAAATAGATTTAAAAAAAAATAGAGAATTGAAAGACCCTGGCTTTGGCTTCTGAATTTTCATGAGGCAGATTGAGGAAGGGTCTCTTATTTGGCCCTCATAGCAGAGAGCCCTGTCATTGAAGATGGAAGGAACCAGGGCACTGGGGCCAGTAACACAGAGTTCACTTTTATTAATTAATTTATTTTAATTCTGCAGTTCTTTGTGGCAGGCTTGATCGTCTTCCTTTTGCATGAGCTTCATTATAAAGGGCATGGCCTGGGCTCTGGCTTTTCCCTCTCCATCTCAAGCAACATCCTGGGGAAGGCCTTCAACCCCAGCACCATCAACACCGACCAAGGTAAGGGCCCTGCCTCCGGTTGGGCACATCTGCTGGAAGTTTTCATGTATGCAGAGTATTCCTCTGGGGGAAAATAACTGTTTCAGAATCATTTCTTCTGAATTTTCAGTGTGCAAATGTTTGAAATTATAGCTGAGTGCAGAAGCTCAAGCCTGTCATCCCAGCAACTCAGGAGGCCGAGGCAGGAGGATCACAAGCTGGAGGCCAGCCTCAGCAACTTAGTGAGGCCCTGTCTCTAAATAAAATATAAAAGGAGCTGGGGACAAGGCTCAGGGGTTAAGTGGTCCTGAGTTAAATCCCTAGTACCAATAATAATAATAATAATAATAATAATAATAATAATAATAATAATAACTATTATTACTATTATTATTATTAAACAAGCATTGAATAACCTTGTGCCTTGATCTTATACAATGTGAAAAATGAGTGTCTGTGGCTAATAAACCACCCAGTCTACCATAAATTATTATAGCAGCTTGATGAGAGTAAGGAAGTGCACCATGTGTGTCCTCACAGGATAAATTGAGAAGTTTCTTTGCAGCTCTCTTTTAATAAAGGACAATAATCCCATTCCATAGCTCTACCCACATGACTGAGTAACCTTCAAGACCCAACCTTTTTCTGCCTAGGCTTGTGATAAACTACCACAATATTACAATACATATTCACACAGGGTCTAGGACTGGTCATTTTGCCCCAAGTGTGTATAGCCAAGCTTCTGAAATCTGGACCTGGAAGTAACTGTCAAGTCCTCTATGTGTTCCTGGCAATAAACTTTCAAAGAATTCTTCAGTGCATATTAATAGTCGTATCTGTGTATTCACCAGGCTGCTCACTCAAGATAAGAAGTGGCCTCTTCCATTGTAAACTCCAGTCTAATGGAGAAAGCATAAAACCCATGTTGTCCCTTGCTGCACTGACACTAAACATTGCATATGAATCCTGGGATCCTTTATGGCTAATTACTGATCAGTAAATATTACATTGCAACAAGCATGTGGTAAAAAATTTAGGTAAAATATTGTTCACATTGGAGAAAAAGATCCTGGAAATCATGCAAGCTTAGGAAACTAATTAGGGGCTGGGTATCTGGCTCAAGTGGTATCATGCTCATCTGGCAAGCGTGGGACACTGGGTTCTATCCTCAGAACCACATAAAAATAAAATAAAGATGTTGTGTCCCCTGAAAAATATGTATATATATATATTTTTCAAAGTTCTCTCTCTCTCTCTCTCTCTCTCTCTCTCTCTCTCTCTCTCTCTCTCTTAAAAAAAAGAAAAACAAAACGATATTAGTCACCAAATAATGTGGTTCATGATTGAGTTTTCAGACTCTTACCTGTTGGGCTTGATATTTGTTATTGATTTAATTCTGTGTTTTCAACATGGTTGTTGTTTATGTGGTTCAAATATAAACCCATGTTAAAGACTCAACTCTATTCCATCCCCACTAATCTTTTCCCATTGCCCTTCATGAACATTTGTTTTAATTGTTTTTAGTATATATTCTTACTGTTTCTTGTTCTGATAGGAGTCAATAACAATAATAAGTTATTAGGTAAATTTCTTTCTTACCCAAAAGGGAGTGCTCCTGTATAACCTGTCTGCCCCTTATTTATCACTCAATGAAACAACCTGGAAAACAACCCACATATGCAAAAATCTTACCTTTCCATGGTGTAGATAGACCAAAGTTGGAACTAAACAAATGATGGACATTTGGGCTATTCCTGAGCTTTATGTATTAACAATATTTCTGTATTGAATAGCTCTGGGAATCTATTTTATATTCTTGCAAATGTACATTGAATGTTCAGTCCTGCAAGAAATATTGCTTTATCAATGGCTAATTTTTATAATTTCAAGTAATAAAGCCCAATTCTTTGAAAGGTTAGAACATTTTTTCTTTCTGCCAGAAAGTATACAAGTTCATGCTTTCTGTAGATGTCCCAGTAGACAGAGGCCACATTTTGGATATTCTTTGCACTATTACAGAATGCTGGTAATGCCTTCTTTTTCTGTGGGAACCATTTTCTCTTTCTGTAATTTATTTTTCTTTTTACATATGATTGATACCATGTCATGGTTACAGAAGAAAACATCAGTGTCCTACCCTTAATAAATCCATGGCCTGGTGAGAGTCCAATGCTGAAACCAATAATTTCTTCCCAGTACAATGATCACCAAGGATACAATGCATTTTGGTAGTTTGTGTCTCCCGAAAAATTGATCTTTGTAATCTAAGTCCTTATACCTATGGGCTGAGAGATTTTAATATTATTTATTTATATTAATGTTTACATTTTAATAGTGATAACATCATTTATTTTTTAGTTAGAGGTTTTTCTATTTATTGAATTTTAGAAAGACCTGAGAACATGAACCCTATAAAAAGAATTCCTGGAACATCCCAAATATTTAAAATAAATGCCTTAGAAAGTAATGCATCTGTATAATTATTCAGCATACAGTAATAAATATAAGATCATCTCAGGTCACATACATGCAGAGTACCCACAGAAAACAAGGAAGGAACCACAGGCTCTGATGTGAGAATATATGGTTGAACGTTGCCAAGCAAGAGCTCTGGGGCTGAGGTGTATGTCATAGAGAACACTCAGCAGGCAGATGGTAAAAATGGAGGAGCCCCCTCTCCAAACCTGTGAAAGTAGATTATTAATTTATATTTGATGTCATCTCCAAAATTCTGAGACAAAAACATCTGTAACTATAAACCCCATAATTATCAGCATCCCTAGATATGTTACGGCCAAGATACCAATGGTAAAGTTCTTGGGTTAGATCTTGTGCTAGAAAAGGCACGTGAAGTTGCAGAAGAAAATTACGGTGTTAGCTGAGATCTCAAGATGAACTTCAGAGGAAATCTTTCTTATACTAATAAAATAATATATTTTGTTGATCTTTATTTTCAAATTTCATATTAATAGTATATATCTTAAGAGAAAATGAAGCAGAACCCCTTAATTCAAATAGTGTCATCTTTATCAATCTCAGCCTATCCTATTACTAGGGATATATGTGGATTCACCCAACACACATTTTTCCCACTTCAATTATCAACTCTCTCTACTATTCTCCAGGTGCCATTCGAATATTATTACCAAATCATGTCTGGATTGTGTAATAGTAGCTGTGCTCCCACTGTACATAGCCTTTCTTATAGATTCAGAATTACCATATATTCTCAAAATATTTCTTGATATTATCTTCTTTTGAGATTTTCTGAGGTAGAGTGTTAAGTTGATTTTATCTTTCTCTTCTTGATTAAGCAGTAGGAATATATTGAAAACTCTACAATTTTCAATGAATTGAAATGGAATGATTGTACAAAAGTAAAGAATTGCTACCTTCTCAACAAATGAATCTCAATCTAGTAGGTGTGCACATAGATGTATTTTTTAGATCTATCTTTTGACCATTTATTATCAGACTTAATGCCTTTAATATATCATCTAAGATGGCACTGAGAAGCAAATCCTCTAAGATGATTTTTTAATTTGTATTTGTAGTCTTTTATTGAGTTCAAGTGTTATGTTGGTGCTAAATCTGATCATTGTGTATTACATATATGGAGTCTTATTACATATATTTTAGAGCTATTGTGTATGAAAGAAGAACAAGGATCAAATATGTATGTGTTTCTGAAATAAAAAGTACTCAGTAGAAATGCTGGCCATTATCTTTTAATTATGTACTTCATCATCTATGTGATTTAATAGATTTAAAACTTTTCTTTTCATAATGGCTACATATGTTGTGGATTCAAATTATTTTCATGATATTAAAATTTTCTAGCAATATGTGTAGAAAGCTCTTTGACACTATTTAAGGCCTGTCTTTGAATCCCCAATGTAGCTATCCACCTTGCATATATGCTATTATCATGACCAGAAAAACTATCTTAAGTGACCAAATCCAGCCATTGAATACCAGTAGAAATATATTATTATTGTTTTCTCCTTAGTCATCTGGAATAAAGGTGTAATTAAAGTCACAGTTCAGATAGACTCAAAGTCATTCCATTGTAAGGTTTCTAAATTAAAGGACAAGAATTTGACCCAAGCCTAAAAGACAAACTTCCATAAGAGTCCCAATATTCATCTGCTTGAAGTAAGCGATGCATTTCTCCAGTAAAGAAACCAGGCATAAAATTGATACAAAAAATTTGATGTTAATCTGATGGAATTTTTTTTTATACAAGGCATGTTGGATTTTAAGTCAAGTACCTGAAATAGTAGGTATGTATTTTAGCTTTTTTCCAGCCACATATTAAAAAAATACCAGTCATCAGGGCTAAGATTGTGGTTCAGTGGTAGAATGCTTGCCTAGCACATGTGATGAATTGTGTTCAATCCTCAACACCACATAAAAATAAAATAATAAAATAAAGTGTAAACAAGTTTTGAAAATTAATAACAGTCATCAGAAATCCATGTAAATAAGTCTAAATCATTCCATGACTATTTAGACCTTGCAGATCTAAAAGACATGACAGTAAGGGAAACCAAAACAATGAAACATTCATGAACATAGGATACTATTTAAAAATCTGAGGTAATGTAGATATTTGGCTAAACCATCAAAGAATTTACTTCTATTTATTTTTATTTTTACCTGGAATCTACTCTTTGTACTTGGAAATGAGACCCATTGTTATAACTCGGCATGTGTTCATAGTGTGTAATTATCAGATCAGGGTAATTTTCATCTCATTAAAATTATTATTCTGTGTTTGAAACTTTCTAAGTTCTGGCTATTTTGATTTATTTAAGTAGTTATTATACAATGTAATCACCTTATTGTGCTCTAAAACCTAAGAGTTACTTTCTGGATTTAATTGTTTTTTGCACTCCCTACACACAATCAGTCAGTTTCTCATTCTTATCATAAATCCGGGAAGTGTTTCTGTTCTCAGTTTCTGTGTGATTAACTTTTCAGCTTCAACACATAAATGCTCATGCAGTATTTGTGGGAAAATAAATGCCACTACTAGAAAAAACTAAAATATTATTCTCAATTAATAATTGTGGAAATTGGCATAAACCTCTGCATTCACTCATTCAGTGTTTAGAACTTGTCTACAATAATAAATATGGAAAAAAGAATAAAATATATAAATCAAATGTCCATATGTGTTTAACATTTTATGGGTCATATTTGGTCACTGGGAACAAGTGTTGTGACATCTATTTTTATAAAAATGACATATTCTAATTCTTATAACTTTATTTATAATAAGGTAATATATTATAAGTATGTTTTTATATTGTAAGTTTCAACAGATCCATATTACAATGGAATAAATAACTTTAAAAATTGTATAAGAGTTGGCTCAGTGGTGCAGGCCTGACATCCCAGTGGAAAAAATATTTTATGAAAAAAAAATTTTAAAAAATGGGGATATATCTCAGTGTTTAACCACCCAAATGCACTCACCCTCTACCCCTTCTCCACCTGAGATGCCCATCACAACACATGAAAGAACAGTATCTCAGCCTGCCACCTATCCAGCAATTCTCCTTTCACAGCCCATCCGAACCCATTCCTCACTTGATGCTCATCTTTTCATGCCACCCTGTGAGTATGCATTGGGCCTGAACTAAGCCACACCAGCACAACTGGTTGCTAAGGTCCAGGTGGCAGGTATCCCTCATTCATCCCACTGGGACCTTATATTTTTTTGAAATGGGTTGCTAATAATTCAAAATGACAAGTTTATGGCTGAAATTTCAGCTAAGTAGTAAACAAATTTCACATGTGCCTGGCTCTGTGTTCCAACTCCCGCACCTAAAAAACACAGACAGGCCTAATGGCACATGCCTATAATTCCAGTGACTATAGAGGCTGATGCAGGAGGCTCAGAAGTCTAAGGACAGTTTCAGAAATCTAGTAAAGCCCTAAAAATCTGTCTCTAAAATTTAAAAAGGGTTGGGGATGGTTATTCAGTGATTAAGGAATCATAGATTCAGTCCCCACAGCCAAATACAAAAACAAACCCAAAGTAAAAGTGAAAAACAACTGTATTCCCCAATATCCTTTGCAGGTAGGGGTCTCTGTGATTTTGTGCTGGCCAATGAGATAACATTGGAAGCAACTGGGACTCTAGCTCTTTGTTTTTTTCCTTTTTCTTTTTCCCCCGAATTGCTGTATTAAATGGATCGCACAATGAAAAACAGGAAGGGCCCTGGGGCATGATGGAATAGCCGGATAGCCATAGCAGCCCAGACTACCAATTACTGGGCTTTTTGATTTTCAAGTAAAAGGAAATATTTTCCAGTATTTGATGGGTTTACTTTTCTAGTATTGGAAAGACTGATGCATTGATTTTTCTCCTTGTTCTGCTTACTGTTCATTGTCTTCAGGTTCAGGAACAATGTAGGTAAAGAAAACCAGACATCTTTGTCACCAATTGTTTTTCAGGTCTCTGGGGATGAAAGGAAAGTACATCACAGAACCTCTATAGTACCTAATCTGAGCCATTGGGACAGAGTTAGGCCTGAGTCATCTCCAGGGTCCCTCATCTGCTGCAGAATGTTCACAGAGAGTATCTATCATCTTGACGCCAACACTCAAGTCCAAAATCTCAGGCCTCCCATGGTTCTCCTGAGAACTATTCCACAACAGGCTGACACTGGTCCCAATCTCCAATCCTGCACTGATGGGCCATTGGGAAAGTGAGTTTAAGCAAGCTTTACTGTCCCCAATTTTCAAGTGTGTCTTCTCCAAAAAAAACTTGAAACTTAATGAGCACTGAAGGAACAAGTCAGGTTCCAAGGACTGAGGAAGAACCCTGCCACCAGGGAAACCTAGGATTTGAAAAAAAAATTCCAATTTAAGTGAGGTGGCAGGTAAATTATAGACCTTGACATAAAGCAATAGCCTTACAGCAAAAGGTCACGTGTGGGCATGGAAGTATGTATGAAAGACTGACTTTTCACAGCCTCCACAACAGGGGAACATGAATGCTAAATTTGTAACACATAACATAAGAAAAAGGAACCACATTTTTTTCTTACTTGCCTATTTTTCTTTCTTTATTCTTTTTTTCTTTTTCTTTTTTTCTTTTTCTTTCTTTTTTTCTTTTTCTTTCTTTTTTTCTTTTTCTTTCATTCTTTCTTTCTTTTTTTGTGCAAGGGTTTCAAACTAGGGGAACATAACCACTGAGCCTCATCCTCAGATTTTTTAATGTTATTTTTTAACTTTTGAGAAACATTGTTAATCACAATATTGAGGTATTCTTATATCAAACAAGCCATACTACAAAGGTTCCAGAGCTAGAGAGAAAATCCTGCAATCCCAGAGTGTTAAATATGTCTGTGGAAGATGAGCTACATGGACACAATGTAGAAGATCAAATGGGTGGAGTGGGCATGGCTCTGCAGAATAGTGCAGGTAAGAGGCCAGATGCTGGGTGGAGCATATGAAAAAAAGGGGAGAGGACATAGTGGGGCTTAGTTGTTTGGCAGAGTTGGTGATGCAGAATCAGGCTGAGTGAGTGGATCCCAACCCATTAGAACAGTGGATGGGGAGAAGACAGGGGAAGCACGTTGAAAGCAGCATCCCACCTGGGACCCCTTAGGTGAGCACAGCCTAGGAACCAGGAGATGCAGTGATGAAGGAGCAGAGGGCATGGTGGGTGCATCCACAGGAAGCAAAGGGAGTCAGGAGAGGCATCCAGTAATTCTGTCAGAAGTCACTGTTGACCCAGTGGGGAAGAAGGGTCTTAGGGCTCTGAGATAGATATGTGACCTCAGGGTCTGCTCCACAAGGGGCCTCAGTTTACCCTCTTACACACTGAAGCAATGGAGGGAGGCTGAAGATGCCACAGCACAGCCTTTTTTGTTCCTCCATCTTATGGGATGCAGTGCACTTTCCATTAATTTTTCCTGTTCTTCCAGGTACAGGACAGTACCTAAATCTGTTCTCTAGACAACGATATTTGTAATAAACTCTTCAAAACCTTTTGGCAAGAATATCCTGGGAGAGCACTGTTTGGCTCACAGGAGCAAATAGGTAAATGGCAGAATATGAGCCACCAGGACCAGACACTGATTTATAGAGAAAGATACTTTCCAAGAACCTCTCATGTTATCCTGACTCGGTGCCAAAAAATTATCCCCAGGTCCTACCATGAAATCCTGAACTGAGGTCCCAAACTGGTAACCAGAGAAGCGCACCTAGCTCCAGGTTATTGTTGGTTGGTTGTTCAGGTTTAAAATTTGCTTGGGGTCTGGGGCTGTGGCTCCGCGGTAGAGCGATCTCCTAGCACGTACAAGGCCCTGGGATTGATCTTCAGCACCACATATAAATAAATGAATAAATAAATAAATAAATAAATAAATAAATAAATAAATAAATAAGATAAAGGTATTGTGTCCAACTACTACTAAAAAATAAATATTTAAAAAATTTGCTTGGAATTAGAACGCAATTCTTTTTTTATATTTATTTTTTAGTTTTAGGTGGACACAATATCTTTATTTTATATTTATGTGGTGCTGAGGATCGAACCCAGTGCCTCACACATACTAGGTGAGCCCTCTACCACTCAGCCACCACCCCAGCCCTAGAACGTAATTCTTAAGATTCAGGAAAGTTTGCACAAAAACTCAGGTTTCTAACTGTCCTTCAAAGTCACCAGGAGATCTGGCAGCCCCAGACTGAGTTCTTACACAGCAAGGATCGCTGGCACTGTCCTGCCAGTTTCCACGACTCCGGAGTGCAGCCGAGTCCTCTTTGCCCCTTTTGTGTCTGGCCTTGGAGGCCTTGAGTGTTGCTAACACACTAAGGGTTAGATGAGCTGGGGCAGCAGGCAGGAGTCAGCATGGAACTTCTGGTCCAGCCCTGCTTCCTGCTTGCTGTGTGACTTTGCTCCAGTCACACCACCTCTTTGTGCTTCAGTTTCCCTATCTGTCTGGAGGCCAATAGACTAGATCAGTGGTTTCCCACTTTAAGCCAAGGCAAGGCTGAGAGGTGGGCTGCCTTGTCCCCCTTCTCTCCTTTCTGAATTAGGCCTGGGCATCAGATTTTGCTTAGGTGACTCCCTGTTTATCCAGGGTTCAAAAATTTCTGGGTAACTACTTGTGTTAACCCCATAGCCAGGGCCTTGAGGTGTATTACAACAGAAAAGAGACAATACCTTTTTTATTTTTATTTCTTTTGTGGTAGTGGGGATTGAACCCAGGGTGCTTTACTGCGGAATTCTATCCACAGCCTCCAACTTCTTTATTTTTGAGACAAGGTCTTCTAAGTTGCTGAGGCTGGCCTCAAAATGGTGATCTTCCTGCCTCAGTTTCCTGAGCTGCTGGGATTACAGGCATGCGCCAAGGCTTCTGGAACCATAATGTGTTTATAGATAAGAATGATGGAATTTGATGAGCAGCATTATTCTCCTACAAAGAGAGGCTCTCCTCCCCTGTTTTACAGATGAAGAAAGTGAAGTTTTGAGAGGCTGAGTAACTAGCCAGAGGTCACACAGCTACAAGTGGCCAAGAGCCCATGTTTGTGCCATTGCAGACAGTGAGGCCCTAACTACTTTTTCTGTCCCTTAGGTGGCTTGGGAGGAGGTGGGTGTAGAGAGGTGCCCTGCACCAAAGGGGAGGCCAGTGCCCTAGGAGACCCTGCCACCTCTTCCACTAGCCCTCCTTGCAGGCCATCGGCACACACAGGGAATTCCCCCTCTGGCTGTGTGCTCAGGACCAGGCTTCCCTCCCCCAGGGCTGACCCGGGCTGGGCTCCAGGTGATCAGGAGGTCTGGCAGCCCTGGACTGAGTTCTTGCACAGCAAGGGTCAGTGGTCCTGTGCGCTGCCTTAGGATGGGATAGGAAGATGCACGCGAGGCCCATCGAGTCAAAAAACCCTTGTGGTTCTTTGCAGGTGTAATAATTGCTCACCGAGCTCCACAAGCCACATTTTGCAGCCCAGACAACTTCTGTGGTTGTTACGAGGAACCTGAAAAATGGGGGTTCTTGTAGTTCTCAGGACCCAGCGTGTCCTGTCTGAGTCTTGGTTCTCCCATCTGAGAAAGAATAACCCCTGTCCATTCCCACTCCTAGCCTGAGTCCCTTTGATGGAAAGGGCAAGTGTAACCTCCTCTGCCAGGCTCTCCCTGCAGCTCATCCCTTCTGCAGCTCCTCTCAGGAAAGGGGCTGAATCCTCCCATTTACAGGAGATATCTGTAAAGGTTAATGTTATAGGCTCTGGCCAATGTCCTCAGCTGCTGAGGGCTGGGCTTGTGACTGTTTCCAAGGCCTCGTCCATCCCAGGCCTGGGTTCCCAATGGCTGGGGGAGCCTGGAACCAGCCAGGAACTCCTGGCAGCCTCTAGCCAGTCCTTGGGCGCAGGCTGCCCTTCCTGCACTGGCTGCTTCCTGAGTGCTCTGGGCTCCTGGGAAAAAAAGTGGGTTCTCAGTGAGCCCCACAGCCCTCCAGGAAGAAAGAGATTGCTTTCTTCCTCCAGGTGGGGCCTGGGCCTGACTCTCCAGGGCGGAGTGGAGGGCTGCAGGCTCTCGGGCCTGCTGAGATCACCCTTCGCAGGTGGCTCCTGGGTGGGATGTGTGTGGAGATGTGCTTGGTCTTAGTGGCTGTCTTAGTAACAGGGCGCTCTCCTGTCCATCTGGGTTCAGGGTGCACATGACAGAGGTGACAACATAGGCCCAAGAGGGATTTCCTGGCCAGGGAGAGATGCTGGGATAAATGGGAGGAGAACTAGGGCTTGGTTGGCTCCAGACCCTAGGGGACCAAGGAATGGACCACCCTCCAGGGAACCCCATTGTGGGGAGAGGCCCTTGTCCTGGTGTCGCTGTGTCCCTGGGCTGCAGAACAAGGGCTTGGGGAAGCATATGCACTATCCTGGGTTAAAAGGGAGAGTCCCTCAAGGTCCGCACAGGGAATAGTTGGGTCTTAGGGTACAGTCAGGGTGCTGGTAGCAGAGGCGGGGCAGAGGCTGCCTGGAGGCGGGGACACCTGCCCGAGCACTGCTGCTGTTTGGGTGTGCTGTCCCAACATCTTGGGAGGCTTCAGCAGTCTAGGTCGAGGTCGTGGAGTGGGCTGGGTGGAGAGGTTTTTTGCACATCAGACCAGCTTTGGGCCCTGGATTGGGTTTACCAAGTCACAGAAAATGGGACATTGGGATGGGAGGGGTCTTGGGGGAAACCTGGTCCAGTCTCACCTTGTACCACAGGGAAATGGGATTCCAGAAAGGCCAAGAATTTCTCCAGGGCCCCACCACCCAGCAGGGACAGGTTGGAGAGAGGGGGTCGAGATGGAGCACCACAATACCCTGTCCTCAAGGGAATATGGGCACCATGGGGATGGGGCAGAGGGTTGTAATGAGGACACACACACACTTTTAAAAACACTGACTGCTCATGAATGCTTATGGGACAAAATTAAAAACAACCCTCAGCCACCCTCCTGCCTTTCCCAGAGGCCACCGCCATTCTAGTTTCTGATGCCTGGTAATAGGCAATTGCGTGTTCGACCACATGTGTGAAAGACACAGACATCTTCCTCCTGTCACTTCACCACGCTGTGGTCTGTGCTGGTAACAATTCCAAACCTGTTCATTCAGCACCACTTCAGGACTTTCTCTTTCCCTCCCTTCCTCTCTGCCTCCTTCCTTCCTTTCTCTCTCTCTCTTCCCTCTTTCATTTTTGGTACTGGATGTGAACCCAGGGCCACACCTGCTTGAGAAGCACTTGACCACATAGCCACACCCTCAGCCCCTTCTGTTATTTTGGGAGGGGATTGAACTCAGGGGCACTGCATCACTGAGCCACCTCCCCAGCCCTATTTTGTATTTTATTTAGAGACAGAGACTCACAGACTGCTTAGCACCTCCCCGAGGCTGAGGCTGGTTTTGAACTTGGAATCCTCCCATCTCAGCCTCCCACACGTGTGTGGCCCCTACTGTTTTTGAGACAGGGCCTCACTGAGTTGTCCAGGCCAGCCTGGAACTTGCGATCCCCCAGTTTCAGCCTTCCAAGTCACAGGGATTGCGGGTGTGTGCCACCACATCTGGGACTTTAGTACTTTGTAAGACAATTTGTTTTTGTTGACACTCGAAACACAGAAAAGTCCACTGGCCACCAGTGTGTTCCAATGAGGAACAACAGGTCAAGCTTCCCAGGGGCTGACTCTGCTTCACCCTCTGCCCGAGGACAGTGGCTGCCCTCACTTGCACTTGGAGGTTTTAAATGCTATGTGTTTTTTTAGTTGCTTTGTGTTTGAAAAACCAAACCAAACCCCAAACCAAAACAAAACAAAACAAAAAAACCCAGCCGGCACACCCCACTGGAGATTTCCCATGGAGGATTGCTTGGGATGGCAAGTGGGGTGCTAGGACTGGGGCACTGATTCTGTGACACAGGATGGCTTAGGCTTCTCAAACCCAGTGATGACAGAGGGAAAACTGGAGGCCACAGGGACCTTATTTTCTCCTGCTCACCCTCATTCCAGTCCCACCCCCTAGACTGTCCACACACAGTCCACCATGCCTGCAAGACATGGCTCATCTGTCATGCTGCAAGACACAGACTCCCAGGACAAGTGGGGAAACTTAGGAAAGTGGCTTAGCCTCTGCCAGTGTATGTGTCCCAGCCTCTACCAATAACATGGCTCGGCCCTCTATCCCCCCTGCACCGTCAGAGCCTTGCGTGGGATAGGTGGGGGTCATGGGTGGAGCACCCACAGCGTCTTCTACAGAAAATACCCAGCCCCAGCCTCCACAGCTTCATCTGTTAAATTGGGACATCAGAAAAATCTTGCTTGTTTGTTTTTTTAAATCATGTTGTTGTATTTTTTAAATGTTTATTTTACTTATTTTTAGGTGGTGCTGAGGATAGAACCCAGTGCCTCATGCAAGCTAAGAAAGCAGCTCTACCACTGAGCCCCAGACCCAGCTCTGGACAGCCTTGTTTAAAAAATAAGAAGCCAGTCATGGTGGCATGACCTTGTTGTCCCCGCTGTTCCGGCTGTACAGGATGCTGTGACAATGAGAATCACTGGAGCCTAGGAGTTGGAAGCCAATCTGGTCAACATAAGCAAGACCTCGCCTCAAACATAAGATAAAGCCAGGCATGGTGATGCCCACCTGAAATCCCAGCTGCTTGTGAGGCTGAGGCATGAGTATTGTGAGTTCAAAATTGGCCTCTGCAAAAGTGAGGCGCTAAGGGTTGGGGTTGTGGCTCAAGTAACAGAGCACTCACCTAGCACATGTGAGGAACAGGATTCCATCCTCATCACTATAAAAAAATAAAGATATTATGTCCACCTAAAACTAAAGAATATATATTTTTTTTTTTAAAAAAAGGTGCTAAGCAACTCAGTGAGATCTTGTCTTTAAATAAAATACAAAATAGGGCTGCAGATGTGGCTCAGTGGTCAAGGAAATAGGCTTTTTCCCAATTGTCTTACTAATGAGTACATGCCATTTAGAAAGTGGTTTTTCCACTCTACCCTTCTGTCATAAATGTGCTTTTCCTCACTCCTTCCCTAAACAGGCTGTGAATTCTCCATATTTCTCTTTTAAATTATACATTTCAGCTTTACATTATACCATTGGTTCCAAGTTCTATAGAATACAATTGAAAGTAACCAGGAAGGAGCCTGAATGCTGTTTTGACTACATATTTTCTTCATTAGATATTATAGTCCATCACTTCTAGATTTGGCCCTCCATAAGCTTTAGAACATGGACACAGTTCAGCCACATTCACAGCAGAGGTGTGACAATTGTTGATTCCAGTTTCCAGTAGAATAGTCTTCATTTGCATCTGAGTTCTCATCAGCATGGTCCTTACTGTCTGTATTTCTATCAGCATTCTGGTCATGGCCATTTATCCCATCTTTCAGATATTTCAGATCTTTACAGGTTTAAGGCTCTGAGAGGAGTCCCTCTTGGATGCATCACAACATGGAAGGCGCCATGTTGTGTATCTCTCAAATCTATATCTTATCTCTTTCTCCTTATAAAACCACCAGAACTCCATCAAAGGGGCTCCATCCTAATGAAGTAATCAAACCTAATCATTTTTCAAGGGCCCTACCACTTAACACCATAGTCCAATTAGTTTCTACCTTCTTTAATATCATTGACATAAGATTTTTGTAATTAAATTCCTTCATGAGTTCAGAGAGACAACCCATTTTCATACATAGCCTCCAACGTATATTCAATTCATCATGAAAGAATTACTTAGACAACCTCTATCATACAGTCTTCCAACTATACTTTTATTAAAAAGTGAAGAAGTTTTTAAATAATCTTCAATTAGCATTTTGAAAAACAAAAACCATTAATCTGATAATAAATTCACCTGTATTTTAAGTTTAAAATGGCTTGTATTTTAGTGTTTTATCATACATCTGTATGTAAGGTGTGTTTATGAAGACTTCTGTTTAAATACAAAAATAGTGTAAATTTAAACTTATATGCTTATATGTCTATATATGACCAAACACCCAATGAACATATTTTATACTTTTTTAACTTGAGCATTTGTAATCTAATGTCTCTGCAGATCAATAATCTTCAAAAATATTTTGAAACTATTTTGCCGTATACTATCATAGTAATAAGGTGTAAGATATTAACCAATAGATTATTATTTATAATTAATACAAATTAAATTATAGAACACATTTTTATATAAATATTTAACCTGAATATCAAGAATGATTGAAATTGGAATTACTAGATCAAAAGTATACAGTTTAATAAAAGTACATACATACTCCAAAATTTTGGCAAATTTTTCTTCAGAAAGTTTAGGAAGTGAAAATTCTTATATCAGTTTAACTTTATTTTCATTTTCTTTAATGATGGTTAAATATATATGCATATACACATATATTTATCTGCATATATAAAGAACTGAAAGTTGATAGCTTAAAATGGCAACAAAATCTTGTTTTACTCAGGGGCTCAGGAGGGTGAAGCAGAATAATCACAAGTTCAAAGCCAGGCTTAGAGACTTAGTAAAGCCCTAAGCAAATTAGTAAGATATATAAAGATATATATATATATAAATTTAAATTCGTAAGATATATATATATATATATATATATATATATATATATATATATATACACATACATATATAAATTTATGTAAAATATTTATTTATTTATAGGTTGTATTTATGGAAAAGGTATAAATAATGTCATATATATATATATATATATATATATATATATATATATATATATAATATATATTATCTATATTTTTTATTTCTTTTATTCCAAATGAGTATGTTCAGTGATTCTAATGTTGTATTATTTATACTGCAAAATATAATAAACTTGTGAATTTCTCCTCTATTCCTAGTCTTACAACCTTCTTCTCAATTGCAAAATTAGTTATTCCAATGTTAGTTATCCACACCTTTTTCTTTGATTTCACTTCTTTGATTCTAATTTTGTCATCTAAGTGTTGAGTCTTCCAGATGCAGTGACACACTCCTGTAATCACAGCTGGTTGGGTTACCCCCCAAAAATGTTGAATCCATCTGGGATTAATAATGGTATGTTATCAAGATCTAATTTGATTTTCAAATGAAGCAAATTTGTTCATTGAAAAAATCCTCTTCTTTGTATTGAATTGCAATTCTCTTTATTTATTTATGTATTTATTCATGTATTTATTTTAAATATTTTTTAGTTGTAGTTGGACAAAATGCCTTTGTTTTATGTATTTTTATGTGGTGCTGAGGTCTGAACCCAGTGCCTCATATGTGCTAGGCAAGCATACTACCACTGGCCACAACCCCAGCCCCTGCAATTCTTTTTTTTACTGTGTACATGAACATGCGTACACACTTGGACATGCACATTTGTATCCACATCTAAAGTAACATCTTCTTTAAGATTATTTGTTTGTTACCCATTTTTTAGGTTTTTAAAATGAGTTGTTTATTTCAATGATCTAATTCAGAAGCTCTCAAGATTTATTATCTATTATCTCTATTTCAAATAAAATGTAAAAGCATTACTTTCAGTAAAAAGACTCAGTGAAAAACAATAAACTCTAAACCTGTTGATCTCTTAAAAGTTGAGAGTAGAACAGTGGTTAGGCAAGATTTAGAAGGGGTAGGGAAGTTGTCAATAGGAATAGTTTTATAGTTAAAAGGAATAATTTCTGGAGTTTTATTGTAAAGTAGAGTGACTTAGCAATAATGTATAAAGAATTGAAGAGAGAATTCTGAAGGTTCTTACTTTAAGAAATGATAAATATTTAAGAAGGATTTGTTGTTTACCGTGAATGTATGATTAAACAATGTATACAAGTGTTTAAACATCCTATTATATCAATCAGAAATAAAATAAAACCTAAAAAATCTCAATTGTTATATTCTCCAATCTTGCACAACTCTTATAAATTAATTCTCAAATAATTGACATTTATGCAATAATTAGTTTTCCCATGTAGGAATAAGACTCTGAGGAATTATATAATCATCTAAGGAACTTAATAATTGCAAGAGTATGGCATCTTTGGGACACAGAGAAAATAAATATTACTTTTGTCCTGAATTAAAATGAAAATGATGGTATGATTTATACTGAATCTCTGACATTCACCTTAACTTATTAGACAGTTTTTCTTCTCTGTGGACTAGGGCTATCTCAGTGGCAAAGTGAGCTTGCAAACCTTCAGGACAGATCTGAGTATTGATAAAACCATTTTTTTAAAAAAATCAAATATAATATAGAGAGAACACATTCATTCTATTTGTCTTCATTCTCTTATGCACACTATACTCCCCCTCCCATTTTCTAATATTGATCACTTTAGTTAAAGAAGAAAACATTTTATATCATGGAAGTTATTGAATCATTTTGCTGAGGTAAATTTTAGTTTATTCAAGTTTTGAATGTTTGCTTTAGAACTGAAGGAAAAGGCATTGAATAGAAGGTTTCAAGAACTTAGCTAGGAACACTGGATGGGCAGTGATGTCAAGCAGAGCTCATTTTTCCTAACTGGGTGCTTCTGGGAGTCCACCAGGAGGTCAGTGCCTTCTTTGGTTTTCATGCTAACTGTCTGAGTTCAAGACTGCTACAATTTCAGTTCTCAGGGTTCATGAGGCTTTCAAAACTTATATTGGCAGTAATTTTAGATTAAGTGAAGAAAAAAAGTCAATGAGTGTTGGAACCAGGGAATAGGATGCATTTTCCTTCTGAAAGGGAACTTCATGTGAGAAGTGAAAGTTTATCTGTGAAACACTATATTGATATAGGCAGGAAGGTTGATAAGGGCATGCTAACTCAGGTTGTTGAACAGAATAAAATTGAAAAGTAGTGTTATAATGTAATCATCAGTTATATTTTAAAAATATTTTTAGTTACAGATGTGCACAATACCTTTCTTTTATTTATTTCTTTTAATGTGGTGCTGAGGATTAAAACCCTATCACTGAATACCACAGCCCCACCAGTTATTTCTTGCAAAGGTTATTTTTGAGCTCATTAAATGAATGAGGTACATTCTAAGTGCCAGGTATTTAGCAGTTAACAGGCAAGTGTTTTCAGACGTGCGAGGGGGTAAGTGGTTCTTACAGTTGCCTGATTTATAGAAGATGTTAAAATAAATGTCATTATAAAAAAAATAATAAATGTAAGATCAAAGAAATCTTATCACAGAATATATGTGTGTGTATTAACATTTGTATTTGACTTTTTGCAAATAAAAATAAAAGTTAATATAAAGTGCTTGAAAATTTTTTCTGATCCTCATGCAATAAGTAATCACCATGTTTATACTAGCAACATGTCATAAAATAACTATAGATTAGAATAAGCTTTTTTTCCCACTTTTCTCACAACCTCTTATATGTAATTTTGTATAACAATGAGGGTCTCCTTCCATTTGCATGCAATTTCCCTTTTCTCTCCCTTTCCCTCCCACCTCATGTCTCTGTTTAATGTTAGTCTTTTCCTCCTGCTCTTCCTCCCTGCTCTGTTCTTAGTTGTTCTCATTATATCAAAGAAGACATTTGGCATTTGCTTTTTAGGGATTGGCTAGCTTCACTTAGCATAATCTGCTCTAATGCCATCCATTTCCCTGCAAATTCCATGATTTTGTCATTTTTTAGTGCTGCATAATACTCCATTGTGCATAAATGCCACATTTTTTTTTATCCATTCATCTATTGAAGGGCAGCTGGGTTGGTTCCACAGTCTAGCTATTGTGAATTGTGCTGCTATGAACATCGATGTGGCAGTATCCCTGTTGTACGCGCTTTTAAGGTCTTAAGGGAATAGTCCGAGAAGGGCAATAGCTGGGTCAAATGGTGATTCCATTCCCAGCTTTCCCAGGAATCTCCATACTGCTTTCCAAACTGGCCGCACCAATTTTCATTCCCACCAGCAATGTACAAGAGTACACTTTTCCCCACATCCTCGCCAGCACCTGTTGTTGTTTGACTTCCTAATGGCTGCAAATCTTACTCGAGTGAGATGGTATCTTAGGGTGGTTTTGCTTTGCATTTCTCTGACTGCTAGAGATGGTGAGCAACATGTCAGAAAATATCTATAGGTTAGAAGAAGCTTATGCTTGTTAGTATTTTTCCTAGTGTAATGATTCTAGTAGCACCAGATTCAAACTATAAAGAGCACTGCTTTTAAATAATAGACAATTATGAACAAATATTTATTAGTCTTTTAAGTTGGTTAATAATCATCTGCTATTTAAAAACATCTAGCTCAGATTTGTGTTTCTGAGGTTAAGTACAAAGGTCTGCGCACAAATCATTAAAAATTCCTGGGCCATTTTATATTTTTTGTTAACATAGTATTTTTTTAATTACTGGATCATAATCTTACCTGGAATTTAAATTTTAAATTTCAGCTTTGCTTATACACTTAAATTATCCAGCTAAAATATTTTACAGAACATTTTCAAGAATGTGTGAAAGTATATAGAAATATTTGAATCATATATATATATATATATATATATATATATTATATATATACACACACTCACACACACATACACACATCACACATACACACAAAGCTTGAAAAAAATAACTTGGTTATCTATTGGCTAGACAAATGGAAATTTAAATAAATTTAGCCTCAAACTTGCCATGTAAATTAGAAATAGTTATACATAGTACTGATTTTCTTGTCATTTTCTATGTAACTGTATTGTTACTACATGTCATATTCAATTATAACACTAAGAAATTTTTAATCAGTATGAGCATATCATTAACAAAAATCAATAATATCAATAATACATTATTGCATTTCTGTGAGTTTACAAATCTCCAGTCCTTCTTAGAAAGACTTACTATAGGCTTGGAAGGATTTATAAATTTAACGTATTACTGCAATGTGTTGTTGGGGTCCATTACTAAGAAAATAGATATTTTCTAGATGGCTTTGAGATACATCTCTAAAACTTTGATGAAAGTATGGAATGCAAGCTGGGAAAAAGAATAAAAACTACCTCAGGCATCAAGAACCACAGGAACTCAAGCACCACAGCAGCAAATTATTGAATGAGCACCGCACAGTGCATCTTAGCCATACTCATGATAACCTGGGAGTTCACAGCTATCAGACTGAGGGAAGATTGAATAATAGAGAGTTTACAATTCATGTTAAGAGTGAATTGGACCCAATTAATGGTCTGCCCTCAGAAAATTAATGTTTTTAAGGTACACGTACAATAATATCCACATATACCCAAAATGAAAATTGTAATTTGTTAAAACACAAAGACTATATAAGTCCTGTTACGTTTTCATTTTTACATTTAATCATTTCATTTAGTTTACATGGCAATCTCTAGTCACATACTAGCTTACATATTTTTATGTGTTGTCAAGTTCTTTTCATCAATTTCAATACTTAAAGATGAAACTAAACAATTACATCATTATATTTTAAGAAATTACCACCATGAAGAATATAGACAGGAAATTCATCTTGTCCTTAGTTTACTTTGCTTTCTTTGTGTATCCTCTTGCAGTGCTTTTTATTTATGACCTTGAGAAAGCCATGGGAAGGTGAATTCACCCTGTTGCAAAAAAACAGAGAAATGTATTATAGAATGTTTAGTTGTTTCCTGGTGGTATCTTTTTCAAAAGGTATATGGAAATGACATTATAGACAATATCAAGTTACAGTTAAATATTTTTCTGTCAAGGAGAGAGGAGATTTCAGAAATATGAATCTTCTCCTCTTTGGGCCTATCTTGAATTCTGGCTCTTACACCCAGCCAACTGTCAGGCACAGATCTATGTAAACATGAGTTCCTCACGGGTGGGCCTGAGATCTTTCAATTCCAGTCTTTAAAGCTAAAGTTTCTTGACAGATGATATTTTAGGAAGACATCTCCTGAGACTTTCTCACTGTTCAATTAGGCATGTCTCGATTTGTATAGAAAAATCTCTGCATTTGCTCTATTTTTTCTTATAAGAGAGAGAGTGTGCTCCCAATGAATAGACACATTAAGATTTGCCTTTATAGAAGGTTTATCCATGATTGTTTAAACATGATATTTATGCATTATTATTTTTGTGGGATAATAAATTCAACATAAAGTATTCATTCCCATTTTAAAATTACAACCTTGGTTTCAGACTTGATAAGGGTATGTAAAATTTTCTAAAGAAAATATTTTATATAGAAGAAATCATTTAATACCTTGAATTTCAAAGAAGTTTCACATTTGACTGAACCATCATATGGAATAGAATATATCTGAAAAGTCCAAAGTACAAAAACTACATGATAAAGGGTCCAGAATATGTAGGGATCTAAAACTATTTTTTTGTATGAAATACACTTAATGGTCTCTCCAATTTTACAAATTCATTGATAGCTTATAAAACAAATCTATTGAGTTACATTTACCTTTGCAGATGCAGAAAACTCACAACAAAAGTCAGACAGATATTAAAATATTCCAGCCTTCCCATGAGATGATATTATTTCCATAAACTTTATAAAGCAAAATTAAATTCTTCTCTAATTATAGCTAAATATATTCACAAATCTTTAAAGATAAATAATGATTTAAGAAATTTTTAAGAACTTAAGAATACACTTAAGAAACGGTCCTGAGTTATTGTAAAAAAAATATTTTAATGCTCTTTTGTTTTAGGCTTTACATAATAAATTTGCAAGAGAAAAATAAATGCTTTTTCATAATGATATAATATGTACTTAAGAGTATGCAGCTTAATATGTGTTTCTTTGTAGTGACATATTTCTAATAGTAAAAAAAAATTAAGAATTTAAATACTTAAGTGATTCTGTTTTTGTATGTTTTAGGAAAGAAATAAATGTGATGAGCTTATAACGGATATTATCTCTGAAGATCAAGTTCATATCCATGAAGAAATTACAACTAAAAAAATATGAACTACTTTGTAAAATGTCCAAGTTACATATTCAAGTTTCATTTAAAACTTTTTTTTTCCTTTCTCTTTTCTGGGAGAGCAAGTGATCCAGTATTTGCCTCTTAGGAAAATTGAATTACTAACCAGTAATTACAGTTCTCTGAATGTAATATTCTCAGTGGATTTGTATCAATTGTCTTGGGGCATTTTGGCATATGAGTTCGAGTAATGTAACATTGTGAAATAAAGAAAATTAAGTTCTCATAGATTATATCTTAAATTTGTCTAGTATATTTCTATGAAGCCACTTTGAAATTTTTTTTTCCAACAGTCTTGTGAAATAGATTCAGTTAACCCAAGATGTAGTTCTTTAGCACACAGAAAGGTGAAATTCAAATCCAAGATCATAATGTCATTTATGAAGATAGAAAAATCTGTGCATGATGAGGTAGCACAGATTCACTCTGCTATATTGAGTCTGCAATTTCATTTTTTTAAATTATGTAGCAAAGCAATATAAATGGGAGATACTAATCTTTAGAACATTTAAAATACCCTTGCTATCATTGTCTTGTAATTTTTAAGCATTTAATTCATTATAACATGCTACATATTAAAGTATGAATTACTAATTAATATGTGTATTTAAAAACTGAGATAAATGTAGAAATTCAATTACTAGGAGAGTTTTTGAAAATACAAGATATTATAATTTAGAATCTAAAGTGAAAATGTTTAAGCATAATTATTATATTTCCAGTTATATGAACAGTAAGAAATATCTTACCATTTTAGAACCCTTAAAGATAAAAATACATATTTCATTGAATCAGGATTTTGTTTTAGGGTATAATGTAACTAAGAATGAACTAGTATTTTTTTGGAGAACAGAAAGATAAAAAATTTACCTTATGTAATCTTGATTTTGGGAAATTTTGAAGAAATACTTTAAAAAGCTTAATTTCCTTTAAATTTTAAATGTTTCCTTCCTATTGCCAAATTAAAAGATCCTACTTTTCCTTGACTTATATTCAATCAGTAAGGTTAAGTATTATTTTAAAACACATGAGTTTTCTTATTAACTAAGAGGTATGAAAATGAAGAAAGCTATTATTTTAGATATTTGGATGGTAAAAATTGCTATTATGCAAGGGGAATTTATCTTAATTATTCTGGAAGATGATTCAATTTATTTACATTGCATATCCTAAAATTAGCATACATGATTTATTTATTCATATGATTATCTGGAAATAAATATTGAACTAAGAAAAGATTAAGTTTTAAAATTAAAAATTTGGCTCTTGCCCTCTGAGTCAGTCTGAGTCAGGGGATAGGGGACTTTTCCAAAGAGCTTTGCAACTCTAGGCCACATAACCTCCCGATCAGGGAGATTAATGAGACCAGTGGAGGACAGAAAGCCAATCAGTGCATTTGCTGTGAAGAGGAGGGTCATCAGAAAATGGAGACATCCCTGATGCTTCCGAGAGAAGCCACATGGTCAAGCAAGGCCTGGACCCATCCTAGCACAAATGACACTAGCAGATCTGAGAAGCTGCTGCAAGTTCCTGAGGACTCCCAAGGAAACTCAGCTGACTGTTAACAATAGATAGAAACAAAAGTCAGTTTGACTTGCTTCATCTTAAACACTTAGCAAAGACAGTCAAAGCCAAAACACAGTTATTCCTGGGCATTTTAAATAAAATAATAGTTAAATGTAACTTCCATAAATAAGTAAACAGGAGGCTTCAAAAGAGATTCTCAGACAGGAATGCCTGATTACTATCAAAAGAAACTGCCAGAGTAGTTTTTAGTTCAAGGCCTTTATTTCTAACCTACGCAGGTAGGCTTAATGTTTGCTAGTATGGTTATCCAGCCCTAAGTAACAGAATTAAATATTTCTCTATTAGACACAGAGGTCATACTAGTAAAAGGATTTTGCAAGCTCAGATGACATTAAGTTATTAAACTGTATCTTAAGGAAAAGGACATCTGTAACCCTAAAAGTTAAATGTTGTGTTTACACCCCTGATAATTCTGGCAATGTGACGAATATCCTTAAAGATTTACATGCTCAGATAGAAGCCATGTCCTCAGCAACTTCGTCATGGAAACAATATCTTAGCTCCTGGTTCTTGGTACTTCCTGGTGGAAAACATTGTTAGTCTTTGTCTTTGCCATCATACTCATTGGCATATTCCTGTGCTATGGGATTTATTGCTGCATCAATCTGGTTCCAGTACTAATTAATTCTTGTTTCTCTTATAGGCCACCCATCACTCAAATGGCCTTCCAGTCTATTACTTCTCAATCATACTTCTATCATGGACCCACTCGATAGACCCGATTTTTAAAGGGAGATTCCAAACTGCTTGCCCCACACTGTCCCTTTTCAGCCTGAAGAAGCCAGAAAGATTTTCTTCGGCCCCCTTGCTTACAGCAGTAAGGAGTTCCCAAATTAGAGGGGGGAATGAATCCAGATTTAAAGTTAGGTAGTCAGTGTAGTTAGGTAAATCGGGTCTAATATCGAGTGAAATCTAAAATGGAGGCCATGCTGGGAATGACTCAGGGAAAACGCAGGACAATTCATGGAATGTTAATGAAGTCCTGAAAAGGCCCTAGGCCAAAGTCCACCTCAAAGAAATGTTAATGGAGCTCAGGAAACAGCCCCCAACAGTTTTGGAGATAGCCATTCCTAGAGAAATGATAAGCCCATCCCAAAAGGTGATAATTGGGCCCACCTGTATCCTAACCCCTTCAACCTATATTCCATCACCAAAACTATAAAAATGGAAAAAAACAGCCCTTCCACGGATTCCCACCTTTTGGGTCCCCTTCTTCCTCCAGGAGAAGTCTTTTCTGCTGTCCTTTAATAAATTTCTAATTTCTACTCTGAAAAAAAAATTCATCTTGTAATAAGCATATTTTGTTATTAATGACGTACATAACAGATTTTTTAAAGAGATTGTATACAATACATATATTTGGGACTGGGAGTATACCTCAGTGGTAGAGCATTTGCCTAGCAATTGTAAGGCCTTGGGTTTAATCCTCACCTTCACAGAAAAGGAAAAACAACCACAACCAATTATTCCCTAACACTTTTGTCCATATGTTTGTGAGTATAATATAACTTGTATTTCAAATGAAGGGTTGTGTTTCTTATTTAAAGGAATGAGTAGTTCAAAGTTTCCAGTATCAAATATGACTTCCAGGTAGACATGTTTGTCATTGCCATGAGAACTTGTTGCCTTTTTCACTACCCTAGAATAATATGTTAAGTGGAAAATACAATAAAAATTGAGTGAGTATTTGCCCAGGTCCAAGTATGAGTTAAAGGTTTCGAAATATTTTATTGTCAAAAAGAGTACAAAGTGTGAAATGTCTAATAGTTTGTAGGTTGTTCATTTTATTAAAATTAGATTTTAAGGTAATAATAAAAACAACTATCCTTTGAAACTAACTATGAGTGCCAAGTACCTTGCAAGCACTATTGTATTTGAGGTTTACAACACCATTGTCTAGAGAGCTGTGTTCCTTGTTAAGTACGAGAGGCAGAGATAGAATTCAGACTCAGAAAAACATAACTCTAAAATGCAAACTTTCAACCCATGTACTATATTCCCTTCTGAGCCCCAAAGTTTTTTTTTTTTGATTACTAAAAACTAAATCTATTCCAAGTCTTAATTTACTTTTAATTGTATTAAAAATTTTTTTGAAAGGGAATATTCTTATTACAAAAGTAGAACATACCGTGAAGTCTATAAAAAAGGTAAATCAAAGAAAAAATTAATTACCCATAGTCATAATACTCCCAAATTATTTCATTCAATAACTGTAAATTCTGTAGATTTTTTAACATTAGGTATCTGTAGGCCCACATGACCAAAGACTAGTGATGGTCTTCTTCTATCTAAAACTTAGACCCTAAAATGTGAAGGCATTAAGATTAAATGATGCCTCCCTGTTATTATATAGCAAGTGATAATGTTAAGTGTAATGTTTAAAAAATATTTTTTTCTGATAACATTATAGTTTATTAAATGTTCATGTTTTCAATGTTTACAACATAATTGATAATAGTTCATGGTATTCCAGTAAATATGTAAGTATTTTAACACTTAGTTTCTTTAATTTTTTTTTTACCAACTATTGGTGTTTAGTAAAATTTTACCATGTTTATTTTTGTTTAAACTTGAATCCATGTACTTATGCATTATGCATGCCTACATGATTGCAGGAATGCATTCCTTCTTTCTTTATTTATTTATTTTTTTGGTACCAAGGATTGGACTCAGTGATGCTTAACCACTGATCCACATACTCAGCCCTTTTTTTGTATTTTATGTAGAAACAGGATATCACTGTGTTCAGTTGCTGAGGGACTCGCTAAATTCCTGAGGCTGGCTTTGAACTCACAATCATCCTGCCTCAGCATCCCAAGACTCTGGCGTGTACCACTGAAACCAGCTACATGAATTCATGTACAAGAGACCACATTGCAGTTAAATTCTCCAGGTATATTAAACATATTATCCTTAAAGTAATTTTTATGTAGGCAATGTGTGGGGGGATATATATATATATATATATATATATATATATATATATATATATATAAATTACTTTAAAGAATTTTATATATAATTGTATACAAACATATATAGGTATAAAAACTTGAAAAACAAGATACTTCTTTCCACTCTTTATTAGGATTATAAGATGATGGAAGAGGATTTCCCTATAGGAAGTAAAAGGTCTCAGTATTCATATTTTTCAGGAATACCACCAAAGAAATTTTGAAGTAAGACTGGTAACAATGTGTAATGGTTTTCAGTCTATTGAGAAAACAGTGGATTGAGCAAGACTATATAATAGCACTATTTTAGAGTAGAAATTTTTTTTGAGACAATTATTCACTCAAAGAAACTTGAGAAAATAATACATTTTTTGCCTTAGAGAATTCAAAAGATGTGTTTTCTACTGTGCTGATAGTATGATACTATTTTCACAAATTAAGAGCCCTCAATAGAGAAATGGCCCGACTCTCTAACTACTGTCAATGGTAATAGCTCAAGATCAACTATTTTAAAATTAAAATGACAATTTATTTTTTTCAGCTCTTCTCTCCTGTTTAATTGTCATCTATTCAAAAATTCCATACATGGGTCAAATTATTTATTTACCTAGAAATAGATTCTGCAATGAATTTACACTGGAGCCTTTTAAAGTGAGTTGTGGTGCAGAAAATTAGATGTCTCCTGGGTAAAACATTGTGATTTTCAATAAATGCAATGGTAGATTGGTAACATCAGTTTTTAACATTTTTGAAAGAAAATTATTCATGCTGTTTCTCTGCAGTGCTGAAATTTGAGGATTCCTATAATCATTTGACCTTATGTTACATGAAGCTGACCCAGATTTGCATGCAGAGAAAAAACATTTTGGCTCAGACAGCAATCACTAAACTCACTTAACTGAATAAATTGGTTGTTCAGTAAAAAGTCTTGGTTAAATTCCTGTATACTGAGAGATTGGGGTTTTGATGCTATGTTCAGCTTGTTAGAAAAGAAAGATATATAAACTTAGTATTACTACATAAACAAAAGCACTATTTTACTCAGGTATTAATTGCCTGAAACTTTTGTTCAATTGATTGGTTTCTATAGATAGTAACAATTAGATACCTAACCAAGCCAGTAACTATAGATAGTACCTGAATTTACAAGTGTTATCTTTCTGACAAAATTATGGCTTTCTTCTTATACTGTATTCAATGAGTATCTTGCTTTAGGCTAAACAGTCATAGTAGATGATTTATACTTTAGAACTTTTGATTGAAAAAATCTGGGTCAAATCACCATTTCACCCAGCTATTGCCCTTCTTGGACTATTCCCTGAAGACCTTAAAAGAGCGTACTACAGGGATACTGCCACATCAATGTTCATAGCAGCACAATTCACAATACCTGGACTGTGGAACCAACCCAGATGCCCTTCAATAGATGAATGGATAAAAAAATGTGGCATTTATACACAGTGGAGTATTACTCAGCACTAAAAAGTGACAAAATCATGGAATTTGCACGGAAATGGATGGCATTAGAGAAGATTATGCTAAGTGAAGCTAGCCAATCCCTAAAAATCAAATGCAAATGTCTTCTTTGATATAATGAGAGCTACTAAGAACAGAGCACGGAGGAAGAGCAGGAGGAAAAGATTAATATTAAACAGAGACATGAGGTGGGAGGGAAAGGGAGAGAAAAGGGAAATTGCATGCAAATGGAAGGAGACCCTCATTGTTTTACAAAATTACATATAAGAGGTTGTGAGGGGAATGGGAAAAAAACAAGGAGAGAAATGAATTACAGTAGCTGGGGTAGAGAGAGAAGAGGGGAGGGGGGATAGTAGAGGATAGGAAAGGTAGCAGAATACAACAGTTACTAATGGCATTATGTAAAAATGTGGATGTGTAACCGATGTGATTCTGCAATCTGTATTTGGGCTAAAAATGGGAGTTCATAACCCACTTGAATCTAATGTATGAAATATGATATGTCAAGAACTTTTTATTGTTTTGAACAACCAATAAGAAAGAGAAAAAGAAAGAAAGGAAAAAAAGAAAAACCATAATGTGGTGAAAGTAAACTAACAAACATTGTTGAAATTGTAATACTGAATGGAGAAACAATTTTAAGTATGACTAGCTTCATAATAAATATAAGTTCAAACTATGGTGATGTTTTTTTTTCATTAAAAAAAAGAATGACTGTTCTTTATAGGTATAGCATCTCTGTGGTTCTTATTAACTACTATATAATAAAATTACAAATTATTGTTAGTTATACAATATTTTTATACATGTCCAAAATCATTATACATGTCCAAAATAGATTTTTCACATTTAAAGTACTTTATACATAATAATGATTTTTAATCACTTCCCACTGAAGAAAATGATCACTATCCCCTTATTTTAGTGATTAGACACAGAGAAGTTTACCTTCTTGCTTATTGACACATGAATATAGAGACGGAGGTCAGGGTATTCATCTAGATTTGGATCTCTTTCATTCTTGGCAAATGTCATTAGTAGTTTGTTTGTTGGCTTTTTTTTTTATTATTTACTTTTAGTTTTTGACGGACACAACATGGGGTGCTGAGGTTCAAAACTGGGCCGCCCGCATGCCAGGGAGTGCTGTACCATTTGAGCCACATCCTTTCTTGGGTGGCTTTTTAATGCAGTGCTGGGTGTTCAACCCAGTACCTCACGCATGCTAGAGAAGTGCTTTACCTCTTATCCATAATCCTAGTCCCCAAAGTCCTTTACTTATTTTTTTGGGGGGAGTAGAGTGTGTGTGTGTAGTGCAAGGGATTGAATCCATGGCCTTAATCAGCAAAACAAGCACTCTACTGACTAAGCTATATCCTCAGCCCTGATCTATAGTCTTTTAACAGTGACAATGGAGCAGCCTGTCATTCAGTTTTTGATTCTGCACCCACTTGGCTCAGGTTGGAGGCAGGGCATGAAGCCTTCACCAATCAGTCTCTTAGGTGAGAAATGTCCAACCCTCATGCAGCCAGTGATGCGGGGGAGGGCGTCCACAATCTTCTGTTCCCTTGATGTCTGGAGCCCACCATTTTTTCAGTCTTTTTGTTTGCTTCTGTCCTGGATCCAAGAGCAGGTGTCTGTGCTATGCAGAAACTGAAAACAAATCACAGGGAGAACACTGAGAACCCTGAGAGCCAGGAAATGGTAAGTGTGCCTTGTTATCTTGAGACTGGGTAGGAAGGTGGCTTAAAGCTGACAGAAGTGGCAATGGTGGAAACTGGTAGTCATGGCTAGGGAGTCCTCATGGTCCTCTCCAGAGTCTTGTGGCCAGAGGGTCTCTCTGTGGTAACTTAGCGTTCACCTCCCTCTGACTAGTCTAGTGAGGCTTAGATCAGCAGTTGAAAACCTGGGCATTTTGTTCCATAATTGTAAGGTGTTTCCAGCTTTTTTCTAAAGCCCTTTGTGGGCTTCCATGTCCCATGATTCCAGCATGTCTCCAGAATGCATAATGAAGACTGAGATAATTACCAGGAGAGAACCAAAACTACATTTGTTGTATTCAAGCATGATAGAGGCTGCTGATTTAGGGCTTGTTACTCATGAGGGTTTGTTCATTTGTTTGTTTATTATTTTTTGTGTGTGTGCGTGTTTGTTTGTTGTTTACTTTTTGGTACCAGAAATTCAACCCAGAGGTGTTCATCCACTGATTCACATTCCCATCCTTTTTTAATATTTTTATTTAGAAACAGGGTCACTTTGATGTTCTTAGGGCCTCACACATTTGATGATGCTGGCTTTTAACTCATTCTCTTCATGAGTCCTGAGATTTTTAAATGTAGCAGAAGCAGTATCTCAAATCCAGAACAAAAACCTGAAATCCAGAACTTCAGCTTATCTCTCCGTAGGTCTCAGAATAAACCCCTAGTTTTCTAACTCTCTGTTCACATATCCAAAACTAGGGTTCTCTGTTCACAGAGAATAAGTTTAATAATGACCATGTAATGCAGATAATGGGACTCACTCAAAGACACCTGGTGGCTAACTGAAAGATGTTAATGATCACCATTAAGGCCTATTTCAAAAGTAAAAGACCTTGAATCCCACTTGTGGGAACACCTTCTACAAAGTCCTTTGTCCCAGGAGTGATTTCTTATTGAATTTGAAGGAAAAAGGATGGGTCACAGAAAGAATAAAAGTGAACCCATATGGTAGTCAGGATGCCTTTTCCAAAGCCTATTTTAAATGCATTATGCTCCATGTTCTGCCCAAAACCATCAGTAAACTTCTAAGATGGCACACAAAAATGATTTTTTTTTCTGATATCAATCCTCATACAACATGGTGGCCGTTCTATTTCTTCTTGCTTAAATAATTTTTTTTCTTCAAAATTTATGAAACAAGCACCCAGATTCATGGAAAACTGAGAAATTTTGGTTCATCTAAAAACTCCACTTTCAGCATTATTAATCATTATTTCCCCATGTTTTATTTCAAATGTATGCATCATTTATAATGTTTTTCTTCAAGAACTGGAGGGCATTTTTAAAAGATTTTCATTTTTCATTCTGAGATTTTCACATGAGAAAAAAGCAGAATAATATTAGGTGACATTAAAAAGAATGAATCTCTCCTAAATGAGGTTTATGTGTCCCATTTAAAAATTTTTTAAAAACTGTAATGGGTCATCAGTTGAGGGTGTATTTATTTATTAATTAATTTGTTTATTTACTTATTTATGGTCAGACCATTTCATTAAAATAACCCACAGAAGGAACTGGGGTTGTGGCTCACTGATAGAGCACTCACCTATAACATGCAAGGTCCTAGGTTCGATCCTCAGCACCAAATAAAAATAAGTAAATAAAAAATAAATTAATAAATAACCCACAGAAACATTCCAAACATTTCAAGAAACACTTTTATTCTGGTGTGGTAGGAAAAAATAGAAGTGGGACTAACTTGAATTTAAATTACATGCAAGTTCAATCTTTCTCTCTCTCTCTCTCTCTCTCTCTCTCTCTCTCTCTCTCTCTCTCTCTGTACTGAGGATTGACCCTAGGGCCTCATACTAAGAAGGCAAGCACTCTACAAGCTGAGCTATTTACTCAGTCTCATTTTTTTGGAGGGGAGAAACCAGGGATTGAAGTCAGGGGGCACTCTACCACTGAGCCACATTCGTACCAATATTTTGTATTTTACTTAGAGACAGGGTTGCACTGAGTTGCTTAGTGCCTCACCATTGATGAGACTGGTTTTGAATTCATCAATTTTATTTCTCAGTCTTGTAAACAGCTGATATTACAGGCATGCACCATTATGCCTTGCCAACTTCAATCTTAAGGGCTAAAGTACAGTCAAATTAGATCAAAGTCCATGTCAATATCTTGGTACTATATATATAAAGGTGTTGATAGACCTTATGTTTTATTTACTTATATGTGTATCTGAGAATTGATTCCAGTGTCTCACATGTGTCAGACAAGAGCTCCACTGAGCTCCAGCCCTAGCCACCTGGAACATATTTTATTGGGCATATTGGAGATTGAACTCATAAACACTTCACTGCTAAGACAAATCCCCAGTATTTTTGTTTTGTTTTTTACTTTATTTTGTGAAAAGATCTCACTGAGTTTTTTAGCACCTCGCTTCTGCTAAGGCTGGTTTTGAACTTCTGATAACTCTTTCTCAGCCTCTTCAGCAACTGGGATTACAGGCTTGCACCCACACACCCAGCCCCTGCTACATTTTTAATAGCTGTTATAGGTAGATTTCAACCAGTACCCTTAACTTTTCTCTAATATATATTTGATTTGAATACATAATAGTGAAACAGATTCTATTTTTTATCTCCAACACTGCTTTTGGTTATGACAGTGTCTGAGTTAAGATTCCCCATTAAAGAATTTACTGTGTGTTGTGTTCTCATTCTGACTTCCCATATGACCTAGTTCTGAGTTTTAGAATATCTGAAACAAGGATCTCAGAGATTCCAAATTTTTTGGAGTATTTAGAAAACACCACTATCTGAGTCTTGCATTCTAGGGACCAGTTTGAATTTTAAGTATGTAGCTTCTGAAGGGATGGACTAATTGGATGCGTTGCAACTGGAAGGCATTTTATGATATACTTTCTATCTAAAAGGTACTTCATTTGTTTCTTTTTATTAGATACTGTGAATAAAGTTACAATAAAAATAGATGTGTGGCAATATATTTAGCAAAAGGATTCCAAATTTTTTACATATATACCCAGAGTTATTATTAGCAGATTGTATGGCATTTTTTTTACCAAGAATTATTATTTATATTTTTTTATTTATTTAAATAATGGAGATTAACCCCAGGGAATTTTACCAGTGTGCTACATACCCAATCTCCAACACTTTTATTTATTGATTGATTTTTGAGAGAGGGTTTCACTGGGTTTCTTAGGACGTTGCCAAGTTCTTGAGGCTGGTCTTTAACTTGAGAATAAACCCCTAGTTTTCTACCTCTTATTCTCCTAAGCCACTGGGAGTACAGGCATGTACGACCTTGCACTTCTACCCCAAGTTATTACTAGTGGATTATGTGCATTTTTGTTTAGGGCTTTTAAAGAATCTTTACCCTTTTATAAAAGATATTTATTAAATTTATTTAAAATATATTTATTAAATGTATTTAAAAATGTCACCAACATTTTTACATATTTGTGTACTGTGGAATCCCTATTAATTATGAGATATTTGCTTGGTTTTGTATGGTTTGGTGCTGAATATTGAACCCAGAGTTGCATATCACTGAGATACATCCACATTCTTTTTTATGTTATATTTTGAGACAGGCTCTCATTAAGTTGATTGTAGCCTTGTTATGTTAATGAGGCTGTCTTTGAACTAACAATTCACCTGTTTCATTTTCCATAGCTTCTAGAATTTCAGGCATATGCCACCATGCATGACAATTTTAGTTTTTTATAATAGCCATTCCAACAGAACTGCATAGGCTGCAGAAAATTTTTTGATTACTGCATTAAATCCCTGAGGCAGTTTATGTGAAGTAGCCAGTGTAGGAGTGTTGAGTAAAGATTAGCAAGGATTGTAGAATGTGATAGACATTATTATCTAAAGTACATGTATGGGGCTGGGGATGTGGCTCAAGTGGTAGTGCGCTCACCTGGCATGCGTGCTGCCAGGGTTTGATCCTCAGCACCACATACAAACAAAGGTGTTGTGTCTGCCGAGCACTAAAAAATAAAAATATTAAAATTCTCTCTCTCTCTCTCTCTCTCTCTCTCTCTCTCTCTCTCTTAAAAAAATAAAGTACAAATATGAAGTCAGGAATTGATGTGAACATACTTTATATACAAACAGAGGTATGAAAAAATTGTTCTATATGTGTAATAAGAATTACGATGCATTCTGCTGTCATGTATTTAAAAAATAAAACAAATAATATTTATATGTATTGCTGAGAATCAAACTCAGTGCTTTTGCACATGCTAGCAAAGTAGTCTACCACTGAGACACAACTCCAGCCCATGTAACCAGCTTTTTATACTCTCTTTGTAGTAATCAGAAACAACTTTAAAAATTGAAATTGCATTTATATCACTTTTCCTAGTACAGTAATGCATTACTAACTAAACTTATTCTTAGTATTTTTTTAAAATAATCTAATGGATGACTGTTATTTCTTTCCAGAGACTATTTTATCACTTCTTTAGGCCTTGGTGAAGGGCCTTTTTTTTCAGAATATAGATGTCTTCTATTATCAAATGGGTCCATGCTAAGTGTGTTGAAAATAGTGATTCTAAAACTTCACACAATCTACACATTTCCAAGACTATAGAAGAAAGGGAAAGACAATATTCATAACCAAGAAACCATTTCCATTGGAAGCATAGTATCAGTGTTCAACCTGAAGTATAATCCAGGTCTTTCAGTGGTAAGGTTGTTTTAGAACCACAAACATAGGTTTTTGGGATCCTCTAAAGTACACTGAATGGCTTTAAATCATTACTCTTCTTCAAAATAAAATTTCTGCTACCTACTTAAAAATAAAGCACTATGAATGAGAAAGGTGAATGAGACATAAGTTCTGTGGAGGTACTGATGTTGACCTTTAATTATAGTTCATAAATAGTCAAATAAGAAGGGCCTTAGGGTGGTTTCATCTTTTCCAACACATGATATGGAATACTTAGATGAACTGACATGAAATAATAAAAATGCATTTCAGGAAAGTGATGTCACAGAAATTTTCAGGGTAGAATCTTAGAAATGTGGGAAAAATATATTCATATTCATATGCATTTCTATACAAAAAATAAGTGATAAGTACATGAGTAGGGTAAATTCAGTATACCTCATGCATTGTAGGTTGAAGGTAATGATAAAGTAATAACTGAGGAGATCCAGAACTCTATAATTGTGGGAGACATTAATAGCAATTTAGAAAAAGAAAATATAGTTAAATCCCTTTAGATTTGCCTCAGTCATCTGTTCCTCTAATGAATTTGATTCTGTCAAATGAGATTATGTGGGTATGGTTCTCTCTGAATTTATGTTTTCTCTTGTTTTTATATTTTGTCAGCTATGTCATGTAAAGCCCTGTCTAATCTCCCTTTGGGGATCTTTTACCTCCTGTTCTGGACTGCAGAGCAGAGATCCACCTCACTCATTCTGTGCAATGAATTGAATTTTGTAAGTCATTGCCAACAATGGTTGGAAGAACAAGCATATTGGAGGGTCTTTCATATCCTGCAATATGGTTGTCAAACCTTGTGGGTTAAAGGTAGTTACTTGCTATGTTAGCAACATCTTCCCTATGAGAAGGGCTTACCTATATTGTTTGGTTTGGAAGCCCCGTGAACACAGAAGAGAAGCATTTATGCTCACAAACAAAGGAATGCCAAAAGCCATTAGATGTGAGAAAATACATAAAATAAAATCTTCTCTTAGAGCTTTCAGAGGTAAAAAGTTTATTTCTGTTTTCTATAAGAAAACTAAAATTTCTCTTTGGCCTGACAATATTTTGATGTTTTAAACTTGCTTGCAATTTCTACCTGTGTTTTGAATTCACCTATGCCTGGCTATCCCTTACCAGATAGCAACCCTCTCTAAAACTTTACTGGTGCCTCATAAATTCTGGCTCCCACTGACCCAATAACAATTCTCTCTAAATCTCAGTGGCAGCTCATAAATTCTAAGTCTGGAGCTGAATTTATTCCCTCCCTTGAAATGTTAGCCATGTAGATCCTTAACCTGCTATCTGCCTTTATATTATGATTTTCAAAATCTTGTTAGCTGTAAGTACCTTAGCACCCACCTCCTTTGTAACTTTTTGTGCTGTAAAAATATTTTCCTGAAGATCAGGGGGATGATCTCTAGCATGGGGTCTTGTAAGAGACAGTCCTGGCCAGCTTTTGTCTACACAATACAATCTTGATTTAATTTGATTTAAAATTGGAGTTGGTGGTCTTTACTTTGTGTTTTGGTTTAAGATTAACCTTTTTTTTAACTTTAGTGTAAATAAAACCAAAGAACACAACAAAACTCCTGTAAATGAGCCAGGTGCATAAGAATAGTCATTCCTTACTGAAAGCACAGTATTCATTATAGAAATGATATAAAAGATCTCTCAAATATCAAGAGAGTTTAGGAGGTAGAAATTTTATTTCTTTCAGAATATAGGTAGTAAAATAGTACAAAAGAGAAAATGTGAAGCATGAATATATTAAGTAATATGCAAAAAAGTCACCAAAATATTTATTACAAAAAATCATATCTACAGAAATGGTTCAAAGAAGCTGTCTTTTTGTCAGGAATAAACATTTGGATAAGAATGGAAGTTTTGGTTCTCTTTTTAAGTAGTTTTACTCACAGTGAATTATCTTTACACTATTTCTGCATTTTACTGGTTGGAACTAATTATAATTCATATATCTTCAAAAAAGGTACTGAATGCAGAAAAATATTATTGCTCATGTTTGAATCACCTACATTATTTGATCTTTCCCCTTTTAAACCAAAAATCTGCATAAAACCATCTCTTAATAAATATCTCTATCTCTGTATATTAGCAGCAACTGAGTTATAAAATTTGCTATGATAACTTGTCTCTTCATGTACTTAAAGACTATGAATTTGCTGCTTAGCACTTAGGTATAATTCTCTATGGTGTTCTCTAGTTATTTTTGTCTCTATGTTTTATACCAAGCTCTTAGTATGTGCCTTAATTACTCTGTGTAGCAATGTAGGATTTATGTCTTATTTGTGACACTTTGTTTCCAGAACTGTGTCTAAAGGGAAATATTTACAAAATGATTATCGAGGAAAAAAATCTATTTAGTATTATATTTTATTTTATATTTATTTATATGTTTATGTATACATATTTTATTATTTAGAAACACACTTTGATCTGAAACTATAGTGCTACTAGTGTACGTTAGCTTGAATTGGTTGTGAGAAACAAACTAAAAAGACATTTCTCTGTGTTGGTTGGTGATTTCTGGAACCTCAGGAACCTAGTGAACAATGGCAGAAATAAGTAACTCTCTAGTTTGAGACAGAACCACCAAACTAGATGATGTTTTGCTCCTGCTTTCTATCTTGATCATTGGAATCATAACTTTAAATATACATGGAAGACTTTTGGAATTCTGTACTGTTACTTCTTTTAAAAAAATCAATGAAAGTGAAAAATAATGCAGGAAAGATAGATAATTAATTTCAAACTATTCATTTGTTAAAATAAATAATTTTTTTAAATCACCAGAAATTCTGAAAAGTTAGAAAAGTTGAAAGCTTTAGAAATAGCCTAAGGCAATTTCTCTTTTCTCAGGATAGTAGACTATGTTTCTCTTTTCTCAGGACAGTATACTATGTCTCCAACTCATTCCTCTATAGAATTGGACTGTGTGCAAATATGAAAAATAAGTGCTAAGATGCCACACATGGCTTAAAAGTTTAAAATCCTGACAGAAGCTCAAATCTGCCATTTTTCTACTTTACAGAATAGAAAATCTTAAATTTATAAACTTCACAAAAATTTGAAGAAGTGTAATTCAAAATGACCTAAAAAATGAAAAAAACATTGAAGGATGACCCATTGAACATGAGGACTTACAATATTGAAGCCCTTATATTAAATGTCTTCTTATCATTGTCAAAATTTTCCATGTTCATATTATCAATATATTAATCAAAATTTTTATGCATTTAATAACAAATATCAAATTTCCTATTTTATTCTGTCTTTTAAAAAATTAGTAGTAATCAATATTAATAATTTAATGCTCATACTTTTAAAGTATGAAACATATGCTTTAAAAGCTATGGCTATAGCAAGTGAAAAATCCAGCCTAATTTTCATTTAAGACTGGAAGCCATCTCATCACAAAGGCATGAAAAGTTAATTTCTGCTTCATTATAAATTACCTTGATTTGTAACCTTGCTTGAAATGCCTTCCAGTGCCTTGAACTCATCCATGTCTGGTTTTCCCTGATGAGATAACAACCCTCGCTGAAACTTTAGTGATGACTCATAAATTCTGGCTTTCCCTGACCAAATAACAACTCACTCTGAAACTTTACTGGTGCATCATAAATTCTGATGTTGTTATCTAAATTTACTCCCTGAGTGCTGAACCATTTAGACCATTAACCTACTACCTGCATTTGTATTATGCTTATGAAAATTCTGTTATTCGTGTAAGTTCTCAAGACACCCCCCTTTTGCAACCTTTTGTGCTATAAAACTACAGTCCTAGAGAACTGGAATGGTGTCTTTTTTCCCCATGGGTTCCAGGAGAGACTGTTATGCTCAAATATGGGACCCCCAAAAGACCACCAGAGACCAAGATCGATGTAAGCACCAAAGAGATGTTTATTGCAATCTAGCTCAGTCCTCCACACATAAACCAACTGGTGGCTTAGAGGCCCTGAGCCCAGGGTTAGCAGTTTTATAACTCTTTTGGAAGGCAGGAACCCCACATACATTATAGCATCTCTTAGCAAATCATCACACACCTTGGGAAAATCATAAACAACTGTAAAACATGATTAGCACATTCACTGGTGGGAACAAGTTGGGTAAGCGTGATTAATTAGTACAAGATGGGTATTCATTTGAACAGACTGGCTTAGGCCACAAGGGGAGTGTATGCTGAATTGTATGGTTTCCCAAAATGTTATCAACCACCATAAACTACTGTAAGGGTCATTTGGAATCCCAGGAATTTTCTCTGCTTCATGCTGATTGGTGGCTGCTAAGGGGTTGCTATGGATCCCCACCTAGCCTGACTGAGTCACAGACACCAGGCCCAGCAGATGTCATCTGTTATTTGTAGATAAACAACTCAGCAGGTTGGGGATGAGCCTAGGAGTGCTCTGTGTGTCTTTCCAAGGACAAGAGTCAAGCCCCCTTCCTTCAACAGTCTTTGCTCTGAGGTAGAGGGTGGTTTCTCACCTTATACCTTATGGTTTTTTAATGTATTTTTTTTTAGCTGTATCTGGACACAATACCTTTATTTCACTTATTTATTTTTATGTGGTACTGAGTATTGAACCCAGGGTCTTGCACATGGGAGGTGAGCACTCTACTGCTGAGCCACAATCCCAGCCCCTTATGTCTTGTTTTTATTGGGCATTTTTACTTTAGGGGGTTTCTTCCCAGTTCAAACTTCAATCTGTCACCTAAAAAGAACAGAGATCAATCAATCAGTCAATAAAATTTTATAATTATTGTCATCATTTTATATTAATTCCTGAATAATATACAAGCATATGTAATTCATAAACTGAAATGACTTTATATGTAAGTTTAAATTTAAAGTAGTTCCCACTTATGGGAAAACAACTTTGTCTTAAAATAACAGCAGCCTGAGACACTGGGGTATATTTCTCAGATTAAAAAAAAAAAAAAAAAAAGCACTCAATGACCTGAGATTCTAGCCCTTATTCTTGCCTGGATTGGATAATATTCCCTGTCACTCAAAAAAGGGCTCACTTCTCTCAGATCCAATGTTCATGATCTGAAGTCCCTTCCAATCAAGAGAATTTTGTGGGAACTGTCCAATCCTGTGTGTCATCAGGGAGTAGGATGGTGGGCTTTCACTTCTTATCTCCTGAGTCCTCCATTTTTGCCATCTGTAGTCTCATACTTCAGAGTCACAGGTTGTTCTGCTTTGCAGGAACTGAGGATCCTAAGTAGCCCTACTTCTGAGAACCATGAAATGGTGAGTGTGCATTGGCCTAGCAATGGAGGCTGGGGGAGGAAGACTATTGGAACCACAAGACTGGCTGTGTTGAAAACAGGAGCTAGCAGATTGGGACCCTGGGCAGTCTCTGGAGTGTGCAGGCTTAAGTCCTCCACTGGGCCACTATGTCCTAAGTCCTACTGGCCAACCATGTGGGGAATATGTCACTTGCAGAGACTCTTTGCTGCCTTCCTTAAGCTCAGAGGGCATCCTCAGAATCTGCATAAAATACTATGTGGCAGGTGTGTTCCTGCAGCCCAGTGTCTTACCAGATGCTGGAGATTGACAGGTGAAATTATTATCAAAATCAAATCTCCAAGGGCAATTTTCCTGCAGGAGAGGGGCTGTCATTTTGTCATTATGGTACCTAATTTCCTTTTGGGCCAGCTAATTTTTATTTTGACATTCTTTTATTTTTACTTTCTTCATTATTATTATTTTGTAAAAGTTATGTGAACTCAGGGATACTTTACTACTTAGCCATATCCTTGGAAGTGGAGCCAGATTTACAGATAGGTAGTTAGTGTATGTAGGTAAATTGGGTCTAATAGCCAGTAAGATCAAGAATGAACACCATATTGAGGATGGAGTCAAGAATAAGGGGAATTGAAAATGTCCCCAAGGCCCTGAGCCCATCGCAAGGAAATTTTAATGAAGCAGCTCACAGCAAACATAAGGATTCTAATCCAAAAGCCCTTCCTGACCAGATTACTCCTTCAGCCCACCTGTCCTCCACACTTTGGGTCTTCCAACCTACATTCCAACACTGCAAGATAACAGAACAAAGGACAGGAATGTGATAGGAATGAGGGATAGCTGAAGGAAGACCTTAGCTATAAAAAAGCTAAAAAGACCTTAGTTTTTTAAAAAAATACCTTTCATGGATTCTACCTCTTTGGCCCCCCTTTTTCTTCTTGGGAGAAGTCTTTTCTACTGTCCTTTAATAAAGCTTCTACTTTTCGCTCTAAACCTGCCTTGGCACAGTTCTCTGGTGTTATACTTCAGCATTTGGGAAGCAAGGACTCTTCACCCATAAACAGCCCTAACAGGTTTAAATTTATTTTGAGAAAGGTCCTAGCTAAGTTGCTGAGATTATTTTTGTTATGGTTTGATTTATCTAGAATTTTCTATTGCAATAAAGCATACTGTTTTTACATATATATGTGTTCATATGGGGATCTTATTTATATTGTGATTCTTTGATGATTATTGTAATATTATAATTTCACAATATCTATGAATAGTAGGTCATGATAAGTTCGTTTTTTGCTCTTATAATTGAAAAGGTTTTTGACTAAAGTTACATATAACTTTGTAGATGAATTTTTAAAATTTATGCTTAATGCATTATTGCTGTATTTAATAGTCAGGTTTATTTTGACATAACCATAAAACGTGGAATATAATTTGCCCCCCTTAGGTATCCAGTAGTTCCCGTTTGCCTATTCTCCTATTTTCTTCTATCTTATATTTATTTATCATTTTTTAAAAAATTATTGCTTCATAGAATACACATAAAAGTAGACTTCATTTGATATGTTCATATTTGTACATAGAAATTTGGTGAGATATATTGTTTAATTTGAAAGAAAATTATCATCTTTATAATGATGAGTTTTATCCTCTGTACATGGGATGTATAATTCAGTCTTTTATGTGCTTTTTGTGACTTTCATTTTCTCATAATTTCTACATATTTAGTTTCTAAAAATGTACACATATGAAATACCACTTGCATAAGGCACCTATGTAAAATTTATGCATAGTGTTTTATGCTCTTTTGTAAACTGGATATATTATGGAATGTAACTGGCTCTAGTTACCAATTTTTCTACAGATTATTATTTATCTCTTCCATGATCTATATTGTATTGAGCTGTGTCCTTGGGCTTCAAGTTTTTGGGTGAGTACCATTGAGTACTTATATGTTATTATGATCACATATGCTCTAATTTCAGTAAGTCTCTGTGATGGGGAGTATCATGTATATTCAATAGCAAAATAGTTTCCACAAATAGATACTAATTTAAACTCCTTTTGAGTTAATGATTATTGATTTGTTTTAAATGTTTATCAATATTACTTAATTTTTCCCATGATGAGTTTTTATTTTGTATTTCTTAAGTTTCTAAAGTTTTTGAATTTTATACTTAATAAACATATCTCATGTATAAATTTGTAGTTCAAACTTCTGTCATTTATATTTTTTGGCTTAAAAGATGAGAAAAGAATCTAAAAATGCAGCTAGCGATTGATTTCAAGAAAAAGAAAAAGTTTTAAATTATTTTTTTTAAATTGACATTTTTCTTTCCTCATCTTTTATTATAGATTTTTTTGTATGATTGTAAAGGTAGGTTATTTAAAGTGGATTCCAGGGCTTATCTTTGTTAATTACTACAGGAAAAATAAATAAGAAATTTCTCTACACTATGGCTGCATGAAAGTGATAAAATTTCTTTAAAATTATATGGTAATAAAATTGTTAAATGACATATTTACTAAACATCCAGTCATTAAAATTTTTTTTCTGTAATATTTTTGGCAGTGAATCATGAACTCTATTATCTGGATTTTGGAGTTTAATATAAAATCATATGGAATAAAATTTGGCCACTCCTAGAAATATTTATACATAATTTGTTGTTTTTTTAATGACATGTTGTGGAGATAGCAACTAATGAACATATTTATTTTTAGAAATACTTACTTTTTTCCTTTTCAGTTTCTAAAAAGCCTTTTAGATTTATTTCCTTACTGAGTCACTCAGGGCCACTGATGTGGTTTTTTTTTTTTTTTTTTTTTTTTTTTTTTTTCATTTTGTAATCTCCAGGCATTTACCCTTCTAAGAAATCTGTCTTCTGAGCTCTGTTTCTGAAGATTTTCTTAAAATGACAGAAAAAAAAGTATTTGTGTTGCCCCTGAAATGTATTCTCAATGCACTCTCTTCAAAATGGAGAGGAAAATAATATTTCCCCAGACTGACATCCCTGTGTCAGGAGCTAAATATACATTGATGATCTTTGAAGAAATTTCTACAATTCTGTCTCTGGGTAGTTTTCTCTTGTCTGCTGAATTGCCATGTAGTATCCACATACACATGTTTTTTTCATATACTCTGTGAATAATTTTAGAGGGTACAGATGAATAATGCTCTTCATGGACGCTATGAATACCTGTGTGTTCTGTAGTGCACAGCTGAGAAAGCCCTGGGAGACACTGTGCAGATTCTAATTGGTTAACCATTATCTGCCACTCACATGAATTTTCTTTCAAAAGCTTGTATTAATCTTTTCACTTTAGGCATCCATGTCATCCACATTCCCAAGTATAAAAGTTTGAATCTTTCTTTTCTGAACTCCAGGTTCCATTTCTTTTATGGTTCAATGTGGTGCAAATAATTATGTTTTTTGTCTTTTACACTGTGTTTCTAATAAAAACGTTCTCTGCTTCAAGCCAATATTTTCCATGTTCAGCTATGTTTAGAAAATGACATAGAAAATTGTATTTAATAATTTATAAAGGAGAGTTGAGAATACTTCTTTCTTGTATTCCCCTTCCTTAGAAACTGAACCAGAACTATGCTTGGCCTTTTGAAGGGGACACCATAACCAATCAGATATATAGAAAAAATGTTGATTGATTGTATATTCTCTTCTAAGAATTCTCTGTTCAGATTCTTGGCCCATTTTATGATTGGGTTGTTGTTGTTGTTATTATTATTATTATTATCATTATTTGCTTAGCTTTTTGAGTTCTTTGTGTACCCTAGAGATTAGTGCTCTAGCTGATGTGTGATGGGTTAAAAAAATCATTCTAGGATGTAGGCTCTCTCTTCACCTCACAAATTGTTGCTTTTGCTGAGAATAAACTTTTTAGTTTGATTCCATCCCATTTATTAATTATTTGTTTTAATTCTTATCCTATAGGTGTCTTATTAAACAGTTTGGGGCCTAATCCCACATGATGAAGATTAGAGCCTGCATTTTATTCTGTTAGATGTAGAGCCTCTGGTTTAATTCTGAGGTTCTTGATACACTTTGAGTTGAGTTTTCTGCATGGTGAGAGATAATGGTTTGTTGAAGAGGCTATCTTTTCTCCAGTGCATGTTTTTGGCACCTTTGTCTAATATATTATAATTGTAAATTTGTGGGTTAGTCTCTGTGTCCTCTATTCTGTACCATTCGTCTACCAATCTTTTTTTTTTTTATTGCCAATGCCATGCTGTTTTGTTACCATTGCTCTGTAGTCTAGTTTAAGGTCTGGTATAGTGATGCCACCTGCTTCACTCTTCCTGCTAAGGATTACTTTAGCTATTCTTGGTCTCTTATTTTTACAGATATATTTCATGGTTGCTATTTTTATTTCTATGAGGAATGCCATTGGGATTTTGATCAGAATTGCAGTAAATCTGTATAGTGCTTTGGTAGCATGGTCATTTTGATTATATTAATTCTGCCTATTCGTGAGCAAGGTACATCTTTCCATCTTCTATGGTATTTTTTTTAATTTTTTTTCTTTAGGGTTCTGTAGTTTTTCTTGTTTAAATCTTTCACCTCTTTCATTAAGTTGCTTCCCAAGTATCTTATTTTTTCAAAGTTATTGTAAATGGGGTAGTTATCTTCATTTCGTTCTCAGAAGATTTTTCACTAATATACAGAAATGCCTTTGATTTATAGGTGTTGATTTTATATCCTGCTACTTTGCTAAATTTATTTACTAGTTCTAGATGTTTTCTGGTGTAGCTTTTTGAGTTTTTAGGTGTATAATCATATCTGGCATTTGCAGGTAAATGGATAGCATTGGAGAAGATAATGCTAAGTGATGGTAGCCAATTTCAAAAAAATGCCAAATGTTTTGTCTGATATAAAGAGGCTGACTCATAATGTGGTAGGGAGGGGGAGCATGAGAGAAATAGATGGATTCTAGATAGAGCAGAAAGGTGGGAAGAAAAAAAGGGGGCAAAGGATTAGCAAGGATGGTGGAATGTAATAGAGTTCATCATCAAAAGTACATGTATGAAGACACAAATTGGTATTACCATACTTTATATACATCCAGGGATATGAAAAATTGTGCTCTATACATGGAATAAGAATTGTAATGCTTCTGTTATCATTTATTTAAAAAATTGAAATAATATGAAAAAAGTTTATAAATTATATATATTAAATATATGCATGTTATACATAGAATATATATATATATATATATATATATATATATATATATATATATATATATATATATATATATATTTATGTACAGATCTAGGAGAAAGCAAGTCTCTTTCCTGAATTTTTAAAAATCAATTAATTTATGAATTTGTTATAATTTGCTATTAGAGCAGAATGCAATTCACTTCATAGTACACAAGTGGAGCACAAAATTTTATTTCTCTTATACAGAAAGTATAGTTACAAAACCCATGTAACTCTGTGTACAAAATATTTCCATCTCCTTCCACCATCTTACTTACCTCTATACCATTTACCAACATCTCCCTCCCCTTTGTCTTATTCAAAGTTTCTTCATTTCTTCCATGCTACCTCCCACTTCACTCATTGTGGATCAGCATCCACTTAGCAGAGTAAACATTAGGTCTTTGGTTTAGTGAATTGGTTTACTTTCTTTAACATGATATTCTCCAACTCTATCCATTTACTTCCCAATTCCATAATTTTATTCTCTTTATGCTCAGTAATATTTCGCTGTGTATATAGACCATATTTTCTTTATCCATTCATCTCTTGAAGAGCATATAGATTGGTTCTATAGTTTACCTATTGTGAATTATTTTGCTATGAACATTGATGTGGATATGCCACTGTATTATGCTATTTTTAGCTCTTGTTGGTCTAAACTGAGGATTGGGATAGCTGGATCAATTTTGGTTCCTTTCCACGTTTTCTAAGGAATCTCCTTATTCTTTTCGAGATTGGTGTCACCAATTTAGAGTCGTCACCAATTTGAGGGTGCTTTTCCAAAAATACATCTACTTTATTAGGAATATTTTAAATACATAATGGTGATTTTCACATAGTGGAAATTATGGGTTATACTATAAAATTCAATTTTTACTATTTTTATATGAATTCTAAAAAAAAATAATTAACTTTCCACCTCATATAATTTTAATGCTCAATCTGTTTCCATACAACAGAAGTTAACTGAAATTTTAAGGGATTGTCACTGTACTATTTTCCTCCAGAAATAATATATTTACATATATAATCTACAAATTCAAAAGGCCTCATATGCAAGTTTAAATGCAAATGCTTTCTGGGTTGGCTGGATTTTACTTCTCCAAGGATACCTAGCCTTAAATTAGCTGCAGCCTCAAAAGAAAAAAAATAAATGAACAGACAAGACCCTACAATTGTGACATCATTTATTTTTAGATTTGATGTTATCTCCTGTCACTCAAAAAACTCACTAGGCTCAGATTGAGCATATGATGACATAAGTTGTGTCCAATCAGGAGCCCTTATATAAGCATTGTCCAATCCACACATATTCAGTAAAGATAAGCAAGTTTTGACCATCTGGTGTGAAGCCTGCCAGTGTGGGTATCCATTTCTAGGCTCCCTCACTTATGTTCAGTGAACCTGATTTTTTCTCCTGTATAGGTACTGTGTGATTTATAGAGAGGACACTTGGTTCCTAAAAATACAGTAAATGATGAGTGTGCAGTGGAATCCTCAGACTGGATGGTGAGTCTGGTTGAAACGGCTGCACTGACTATGGTGGGAACTGGCAATGGTTGGCTAGAATCCCTGGTGTAATCTTTGGTTTCTCCAGTCCTGTGTCTTCTTCTGAGAAAGGTCAGCCATGAATCTCCACTGGCCAGTCAACTGGACCATATATTAACAGTAGACCCTGCAAGTCCTATAGTATTCTATAGAATATCTTCATCCCCTACTTTAAATTCTATTTGAGAACATTTGCGGCAATATTTCCGAATCTTCTCAGATTGTGTTATGGATTCTGGAGTCAGGAGATCATCACAATCACAACTCCATGTATTTTTTTCCTCCAGGAGAGGGATGAGATACTCTATAGATATCTCAGTTTTTCTTTACTCCTGAATTCATTCTCCTTCTTTTTGGATTTGTGGTATTGTGGATTAAGCCAGAGGTACTGTACCATTTAGCTACATACCTAGTACTTTTTTTTATCTCCAGACAGTTGCTGAGTGTGAATTTAAATTTGTGTGCCAGTATTGTGAGTTGTATTTATATATAAAATTTTAGCTTACTGTTCAATGACAACTTCCCCCTTTCCCAGTATTATCAGTTACATTATTGCAGTATTATCAGTTACTTTACCCATATTATATTTCAAATGAACATGGTATTTTCAATTGTTATACCAAAAACTGGATGAGACTTTTAAAATAATCTTTTTTTTTCCTCTGGGTGCAATGATACATGCATATTAATTCCAGAGAGTCAAGTGGCTAAGTAAGAAAGATTGCAATTTCATGGTAAGCATCAGGAACTTAGGTAGACCAATTAGACAATTAGAAAAACCTGTCTCAAAATTTTAAAACATGGCTGGGTATGTTGCCCAGAATTAACATGCTCCTGTTTCAAATCCCCAGTACCATGGACAAAAATCAAAAGCAAAAATTTTGTTGTTGTTGTTTATGAGCATTTTACATGATTGAAAAGTAAAGAAGAATCCTTTGATCTTGGAAAAATCATGTGTTTCTATTCTTTCTTTATGTCTCCAAGGGCAGTCAACCTGTCAGAGTGTCTTTATGCTCAGATTTTCTTTTGTGAAATGTATATGAGAGCATTCTCATTCCCTACTCCGGTATTTTCCTAAAACTGTGTTTCAGAACGTATGTAATATGAGGATCCCACACCTGTCAAATCTAATTCCTCTCATAAGTCCAGACCAGTATTAGGGGCTTATTTTATTCAAAAGCAGTATAAATGTAGATAGTTTAGTTTCTCAAGGAAGTAACTGAGAGAACTCTCAACTTCCATTTTTTTTAATGTCCACTAATTTTATTGTCTAGCACAGTGGACAATACCATATCAATACACTTGGAGTACTATGTACTATTTCACTTTTTGAGAGTTGGCATTCTACCATATCAATACACTTGGAGTACTATGTACTATTCCACTTTTTGAGAGTTGCCATTCTAACAGATGTGCTAATGCAGAAGATCTTATAGTTGGCCTGTGCACTAAAATTCTGATGTAAGCTTTTTAGATTCCAGGGTGCCTTATGCTCACTGGAAAAAAAAAATATACACATATTAGAAATAAAGAGGTATCTGTGATTGTAACCATATTTTTTCCATAATATTTGAGATTTTAGCCCATTAGAATGTTTGCACACCAATGTGAAACCACTCCTTTTTGATCTAGGGATATTTGCACCTGCACAGTTATCAGAGCTTTCAATGCTCTGAGGTTTCAGATATAGTCTATTGAATGGAAAAAGTTAATATCGGGAAAAAATTACTTACAGAAAGAATTGATTAGTTCTGGTGTTATTAGTAAAGTGAGCTGGGTGAGAGAGCTGAGGAAGTGCTAAACTGACACTTCGGTTTTCAGTGGTGTTCTGTATTTCCCTGTTAATTTTTTGGTACTATCTAGATAAAAGTTGAACTGTCAACAACAGCTCTTTGCATTTTTAGAGAATGTTGGCAAATCCCTCTAAGGGATTAAGGAGTTTCCTTAAGATTTAACATATTTTTCACTCTAGTCTAATGGAATAAAGCCCATGGATCTTGCATGACCATAGAAAACCACTTATTTTTCCCTCTGGAGTTGATACTCATGTATATCTTATTTCTTCCTCTCTGTGTACAGATAAATTAGCATTTAAACTACAGGCAATTTAGAGTTATATAATATATTTCAAAACCAAATCAATCTTCTTTTATTTATATTAACACTGGATTTGGGCATTTTGTTCCAGTAATTTTGCATATTGCTCAAATCAGGAAAATCTTCAAGTGCATTCTACTTATCTCTTGGTCGATTTTTTTTTTCAGTTTTCCAATATGTGTGCCCCTAATTCCTTTACAGTTTTAAGAAGGCCTCAAAACAGGAGTAAATATTTATTTGGTGTATTCATAAACAGAGGGAGGCTTATATTCTGATTTTATTTTTATTTTATTTTTAAAATTATCTCTTTATATCTACTGTTTGGTGGATGCTTGTGTATAATTCCAGTGTCACACACATTCTGCACACAAGTCCCTACTTGTGATCTGTGCCAATGGTTCTAACATCTGCATTGAGGTTGGATTGAGGTTGAAATGAATACCATTTTTTCACTTATATTAAATATTTTATTGATATGTTTTGATTTATATACTTATTATACTTAACAATAAAAAGATATTTGCCTACATATGAATTTCCCTATGTAGTTTCCCATATTGTGATTTCTTTATCTTAAAATTACTACACTGTTGCAATATTATAACATGTATTAGTGTCAGGTAATAATCACTAGTACATTTGCTGTTATATATGAGAGAGTTCTTGGCTAATTTTGTATACATTTAAATTTCCAGGAAAATCTTAGAAGTTTTTGCTTTGATTTCTTCTTTAACAAAAACTAAAGCATGGTAAAATTTTGACCAGTTATTATTATAGGTTAACTTGGGAAAATGGTCATTTTTACAATAGATTTATCCTTTGTAAATATGTTAAATATTTGAGTCTTTTATATGCTTTTCTATATTTTTATTTTCTCAAATATTGCATATTCATTTTCTAAATATACTTGCATATGAAATGCAATATTCAAGTGACATTGGCATAAAACATACATGGTATTTTGTAGTTTTGTCAAACTGAATATAATACATCAACAATAATTCTAGTTCTTTGAATTTACTATTTATTAAATTTAATAATTATTTCTTTATCTGTAACCATGCCCGTTGGTTTCAACACTAGAGGAATATGGCTGTATTCTCATATGTACAGTTGTTGTAATTTTAGTCTCTGTTTCTTGTGTGGGTACATCATATACATTTGATTACAAAACAGTTTGTACAAATGGATAATAAAAGCTTAAATTATTATTTCCCACTTTTGTGAATGCATTCATTCCACATATTCATCAGTACTATTTAATTCATCTATATGATGTGATTTTATTCAATGTTACCAAATTTCTAAAGATTTTGAGTTTTTATGGTTCTTGAACACTTAGATATATCCTTTTAAAAGTGTCTCTTCAAGAATTTATTCTGCTTTTCTTTTGCAATCTGTTTTATATTTTGTTTCTTGATTATATGAGGAAAGTAGATTTTTTAACCTTGTCACTTTTGTACATTTAATGTAATAATTTGATGAATAGATTTTTTATTAATATTTTGTAATTCATAAATTTACACATATTATATTGTATAATTTTTAAAACAAAAACTATTGTTTTTCTTTTGTGATATTAGGGATCAACCAAAGTGTCGTATTTCTGAGCGTATACTCAATTCTGTTTTAAATTTTATTTTCAGATGAGGTTTGCTCAATTTCTTCAGTTGGCCTTAAATTTTCAACTTCATTTCTTAGACTCCAGAATAGAAGATATTTAAGGTGTGCACCACCATATGCACCCTATCTTTTGTATGAAAACTTCTGAGCTTTGTACTTTCTTATATATTTCAGAAATATTTATTAATAACTTATATTCAGAATTTAAAGTCAAAATATGTTGTAATATTTAATGAGTGAAGGCATAAAATAGCATTTTATTATCACATTGTTTTTCCCAATATCCGAGCATCGTTCTTTGAAATGAATACCATTTTTTTCTCTTCCTTGCACTGTAATCTTCATTATGTATCACTGCCTAAATAACAAGAGACTTATAAAGAGTTTTGTTGTTCTGGTTTTCTGTAGTTCCACCATTTATTTTATTATGAGGTTTACTCTGATTGATTTAATTTCATAAAATCAATCATGTGGCATCATGGTAGTTTGGTCAGGAGGAGACTTTATCTACAACAGTGGATATAGCAAATATCTTAGCCATGTACTAGTCTATACCATCTAGATTCTTGGCATTACACTCAGAGAATTGGAAAATTGCAGAAGATTCTTAGGAGAAATTTTCCAGAGTGTATTTCCATCAAGTGAGAAATTAGTATATAGGCATATTTTTGCAATTATAAACTGTATAATTGATATAATTTTTATTTGTTGAATTTTCAAATTTGCTAGTGCTTTTTAAATTGTATCTGCTTTTATTTATTTGTACTGAAGATTGAACTCAGACGTGCTTAGCCATGAAGCCACATCCTCAGTCCTTTTTTATATTTTATTTAGAGACAGAGTCTTGCTTAGTTGCTAAGTGCTCACTAAGTTGCTCAATACTATATATATATATAATATATATATATATATATATATATATATATATATATATATATATATATATATATAATATTGTCTTAGAACTTATGATCTTTTTTTATCCTCCTCAGTCACTTGAACTAAAATTATCTATCACTAGACCTGGCTCATTTGCTTTTTAAAAGCACCAACATGGATATTGCTAACTCTCTCTCTGCTATGTTCATCTTTAATACCTTCTAATTTTTCTCGTTTCTTAAAGATTTTCTTACTTTTAGTTTATAAAATTTACTTTTTATTGGGATGGATGATTTGATAATAAATTCTAGTCATTTTACGGCTTAATTTTTTTGTATGTTTTATTTCAACCTCAGGTTTAGATGAATTTCATTTTTTTAGCTGTATGGAGGTCTAAGTGAAACATAATAACCTGTATGGATATTGTTAAATAAATGGAACCTCAATTTTGCCCATATTTTGACTGTACAGTATATACCCAAAGAACATAAAACCAGCATACTACATTGAAAGTGTCACATTAATATTTATAGCAGCACAATTCACAATAGCTAAGCTATAAAGCCAACCATTCCATGATAAATGGGTCCATTCAGTGATGACAGGATAAAAAATTGTTGCTTTATCCTATGTACACAATAAACTATGAATCAGCCATAAAGAAGAATGACTTTATGACATTTGTCAGTAAATGGATGAATCTGGAGATTTTATTGCTAAGTAAAACAAACCATTTCTTTAAAACCAAAGGTTGAAAGTTTTTGCTGATATGTGAAATCTAAAGCTCATAAAGCGGAAAAGGGTAAGAAAAAAAATCAGTAGATTTCACAATGGTAAACAATGAATAAACAAATAAAAGGGAAGGGGATAAAAATATTAAAGATATATATATATATATATATAAATCCTACCATGATAGCCACCAACAAGAACAGGATTTTATTTAGGATAAGATATATCCTATGCTTGCATAATGTCATAAAAATTGATTTTACAATCAGGAAGAATTAGAAAGAACCAATAAAATAAAAAAATATATATTTGTTTGAAAAGCTATATGTATGTTCTATTATAAACATCATACAATATATACAGCAAACAAAGTTTTTATGCATATGTATATATTATTTTGTATGTTATAAATTGTTAAAATTATAAAAAGGAAAATCCAAACAGGATTGCTTTTGCTATTTTTTATATTAATAACATACATAAGTACCATAAAATGTTTGAACTTAAATTCACTGTTAAATATTTCCATTAAGTGGACTATCTACCTTGTTAAATTTCAAAATTTCTCTTATACCATTGTTAGAGATCTCACTACATATTCAGAAGAGCCAGCTCCATCAGAGAAATTACAAATAAGATTCTACACTTTAGTAAATCTCTGATTAGTGGTTGTACAATTAAAATTTGAGGATTCCCTTTTTTAATTACCATAATTTTCTCATCTGAACAATATGTATATTTTAGATCATAATATTTAAAAATTACAAAATGTGTATTTTTGTAGTAATGTCTGAGTTTCATATTGTGTTTCATAAATGCGGATTATATATATTTTTTTGCACTTAAATCACTTTATCTGCAGAAGTAGATAATAGTATCATTGTGTTCCAAAACCACCTACATGATAGTCTACTAACTCTCATTTCAACTTCGATTACCTTACAGACTGTGCAAAAGTTCATGTGATCAATGTGTTATTTATTTACATATTCTTATTTCAGGTATCATTAACATTCAGGGATATAGCCATTGATTTTACTGAAGAGGAGTGGGAATGCCTTCAGCCTGCTCAGAAAAACTTATATAAAGATGTGATGTTAAAGAACTATAGAAACTTTGCCTTCCTTCGTAAGTTTAATTTTTTAAAAAAATTTTTAATTAATAATTATTATTTAATTTACTTATCTTGTATCTTCTGGGAACTTCTCAATAAGAATGAGTTTCAGATTTGTGTTTCAAAGAAAAAGGGCATTTTTAGTATAGATATTTTACTCTTTAATATATATTATTTTGTACTTTAATCTTTCTCTTTCTCAGTGTGTTATACATCCTTCACTTTAGATAAATAGTACATAGCATGATTTAGTGATGTAAACTATTGTAGCCTACACATAGCAGGGGACAGAGTTGAGAAGTTCAAATGGAGAAAACCAAACTAAAAAATGTTGAAAGAGTAGTTATTCAGCAGAAAACAATTTTCAGAAGCTTAGCTTTATTTCTTTTGATTTTAATCATTGAACACATACTGCCCAACATTTATTACATTTTCAAATTCTTTGTACTCTTCGGTTTTCTTCTTTACTGATGTCCCAGTTCATTCAGATTAACCATCAAAACTTACCTTTTGTTGTGAGGGCCAGCATAATCAGTTACAAATCTTGTGAGAAAACCTGTAAAGAAGCTAACAGAAGAGAGAGACACACTCACAGTGAAAAGAAATAAGGAAAAAAATACTGGCCACTCCTCTTCATGGCTGCACATAGTATACTCCAGAATTACATAGCTTCTGTTACCATGACTACATTCTAACCTAGTGTTATTTTAACCCCAAGTGCTAGCTAACCATGATAAGGTACAGTTACTACAAACATAGAGCCCCTTCTCCCTAACGACATTACCAGAGAAACTAGATAGTGCACCTGTAGAGTTGTCTCAATAGCTTCAGGGAGAAACTATCCACTAATTGTGGATATCACAGTGCCAGTTATCATCACCCCCGCACTTTCCTGTCTATTTCCAAGGTCAGAATACCTACAGTCTTCCCTCCTTTTTAAAGGCCTTTTGAATAAATAATATTACTTATCTTCTTAATGCTGGTAGGTGCAAAAAATAAGGCAGCTATAGACAATAGCAAGTGCCAACATCAGTAAATATCCACCTATGAATATTTTTTGACACAGATGAAATTGAATAAACATGAAATTATCCAATCCATGAAGTCTAAACATCAATCATCTTGTTGGACCTTATTAATGATATCTTTAAGGTAATTGAACCCTTTTCAAATAAAATTACTATTATCACTTAAATTGAAGGAACACATGTTATTAGCTTTGAATATCCATTATGGTGTAACAATACCAGACAATCAATTGCAGCATGAATGTCAAGTATGGCTTGACAAGGTTGTTTTTGTTCTTTATTAAGCATATTAACGGCCATGGAGGCATGGCTAATACTTTTTATGATAGCATAAGTGAGTTTCATAATAGTTCTCTAAGCCCATAGAGCTAGTCCAGGGAAACCCTATAAAGAGAATGCAAAACATCAAATTTTGCCTTAGAGAGAAGGTTTACTGAATTATCACAGTTTTTATCAAGAGGAATAGCTCTTTTATAAACAAATTTCCCAGGATGGTGACCTATTAAATACTATGATAAGGAAACAGTTATTTTGCTAAGACAACAAAGAATACCATGAGACATTTTTTCAGGTATATAACAATTCCATTCAAGTGAGACAAGATATTGTACTGGGTTATCGAATTCCAGGATATGTCAGTACTGAATTTCCCATAGCTGGTGTAAAAAAACAGAGCAACATTATTATTAAGACCAAAACATTTACAGAGTTTTGTGTGAGTTTAGCAACCAAAGCAGTAACTAATTTATCCAAAGTACATTCTAACCTATTTGAGCCAACATCTTTTGAGCTGAGGCTGGTAATGGTTTTATGTCGCGACCCTTTGCCCGCAAGGAAGACGCAACTCAGGAATCTTCTTTCAGCAGTTTATTCAGGCCTTGATTAAAGTATCTTCTAGTGACCCCCCTTCTCCCGAGTGCCCAAGCACAGCCTAATAAAGCCTCCCATGAACCAATCTTAAGCCGCCACGTGGATCTTTCTTATAGGGTGGCAAGGGATAGCGTGCCAACTCTCCATAAAAGGATCTGTTTACCACAGGCCACAGTGGAAGCCGGTGCCATCTTCTAATGGTGGCCACAATCTACAACAATGGCTTACCACAGTTTTATATCTCCCCAAGTACCTGGAATTAATTATAGTATCATGGGTTCCTCTTATAATGTTTCTCCTCATTTGAGGAGAATGATTATTCTCTCCTTTGAAGGGACTCTTCTCTTCCAGGGTTAAATGAAACTTATGAATCAGCTTAGAAGTCCTTGATTTACATGTATAATTGCTATATTTCATACATCAAGCTAGAGTCCAAACAGGACATGTTGACATAAGTGTAGCAGTCTATGCTTTTCCCCAGGTGATCAAAGGCATAGGATCTTATCATGCTGGTCAGGTGGAATCTTATATATTGCATACTTTATTTTGGTAATGACTTTTTCAGAATAGAATGTCTATTCAATGCAGATGACCAACTTTGAGTATAAACTTTATGTTGTATATTGAGCATAGTAACAGTAAATAAAACAATATTTAATGCATATTAAAATGAGAGAGGCTATATCTTTGTTTGTATGTCTCTGTTTTAAAAGGCAAGTATTAGGATACAGTTTGCTCACTCAAAAAAGCTTGTCCAAAAAGATTATGAGAAATTTTATTATTTAAAAATATATCTCATTGATTAAAAATTGTGCAAAATGATGAGATGCAAAGGCAGGGTCATTACCCATCTTTAAACAAATAGGGCTTCAAGGAGTAGATCATGCTTGGTTTCTCTCCATGCTCTCTGTTGGAATTGACTTGGCAGATTTTTTTTTTTTAGATTCCATTCTATTAGTCAATTTTTTTCTTTTGTTTTGTGGGTTGCAATAATGCATTAATAATCATAAATATTTTGAAGTGAATACCTCATTATACTTTTCCTTTGTAAGTTGTTTTCTATATTTCTTATTTTTTTAATTTTTATTAATGATTTAATTTCTGGATCATACTTGGATTCTTTTCACACTTCTCTTTACATAGATAGATAGATATAGATATAGATATAGATATCTTCCCTTTATATATCCTACAGGTTTTTAATTTTTACAGTATTTCACAAGTTGGTTAGACTTGTCTTAACCTTGGTCTTGTTTGATAAGCCTCTCCCATATTGGTAGAATTTCAGCTTTGCACACTAGGAATCCCCCTCTCATTTATTCTTAAGGAATTATTCACATACACAATTTGTGCCTAATTATATTAATATTTTTTGTCTCAATTTTACTCTCTAAACTTTCTTTAAATAGTTATTTAGAGTTTATTGAGTAATTAATAACTGTCAATATCCTAATATTCAGTTCTTAAAGTTTTTTTTTTCTTCTTTTGTTAATTGGATTAAGCCATGCTTCTCTTTCTTTATATTGCTGTACTATTTTTTATTTGTTCATTAAAGGAGTCAGCAGTAGATTATATAGTCCATTTTGGGGAAAAAAGTATAAAAATATTTAAATAAATAAAAATACACAAGAACAGTGCTGTATCCTTGTAATATGTGAGAATTGAGAGGCCATCCAAAATCACTTCATTTTTGAGGGAAGTCGCAGAAATTTAGAAACAGCATGACTCAAACAAATTTTAAAAAATTGTGTTGTAGTTCAGGGATATAGAATTTTGGGGGTTAATCTCAAGCACCACACATGAAAAATTAACAGTTGGATGACCTAAAGATTCAGAAATGCCAGTACTAAATATGTATCTATGAACAATTAAATTAGCTAATTGAAGTGATACCTCTGCTTTTGTGATTAGTGCAAACATTGTTCTAAGTATTAAAGCTAGGGACTCAATGTGTGTGCCCATCAATGATCAAATGAGTAAAAATATTGCACTTATATACTATTATTATTTAGTTATGAAAATATTTTTTCTCATAAAGTTTTTAAAGAAATACATGCAGGACTTTGCATTAAGTGAAATGTGACAGGCAGGGATTAAGTTGCAGGAACATTTGATTTGCATGTGGAAGTAAAAATTTAAGTGAGAAAAATTGTGCTCACCAGGTACTGTGTTTTTTGTATGGTTGATATTATAGTCAAAGTCTCCATATTTTAATTTTATTGAGCATAAGAGGGTCAAGAGTTTTTTTTTTTGTTTTGTTTTGTTTTGTTTTTGTTTTTGTTTTTTTTACCAAATGTTGAGTGTATTATGTTCTTCATTAATACTACTAGTAGAAGGAATACAATACCTTGTAAGACAAAACTGATATTTATATTAAATAATGATTTTGTTAATCAGTTCTGTTTAGTCATTTTACCTTTTATATATAGTATGAAATACCATGATACATTTAGAAAATAAAGTAGTATTTGTCAGTGAAAGAAATCATCATATCAAATGAATTTAAAAATATGAAAATCAATTTATTATACTTGATTGTCAACTGTTGACTTCAGCCAAGTATTATGGCATAGGCTATGCAAGGTTTTTATAGTCTTTTAAAATGTTTTTATGGAAAATTTTAGAGACATATATGTGTATATTTCTTAGTAAATTTTTTGTTCATATTTCTTGTTAAGAGTCCATAGCCTCTTTACCCTTGTTGACTATTTGTGGCATTATCACACAAAATCTGCCAGTTATTTTCACATCTCTATGTCATGGTAGGAAAAAAACAGTTTTTGGACACTCTTTGAAACAGCCACAAATGTTTGTATATGTTTTACATTTCTCTTATTCTACTGAGAGTAAAGGTAGCTGGTAGATATTTCCTAAGTATGTAATGCTATATTATGAAGAACAAAAAGCTGTGGATGATAAGTGTAACATACTTTCCTTGTCTTTATTATAATACTCTTCTTAATGATGTACTCCTCTTGGATACTGTGGTCTCTAAAAGAATTTTGGTAATATTCTCAAATTAATTGTGTCTGTACATTTTTAATGAACTGATATATTTTTGAGTTTATGATGACTTTGAATGTACTAATCTGTTACACTCCTGATGTACTTATTTTACCTTAATTTCAAGTTATGTATGCAAAGTATATTCATCCTACTCTAATAGGTATTGTTATTTTTATTTTTTGTTTATTTCAGCCATGACTCCTCAAGATATTCAAGAATATTCAACAGAAAAGGGCATAAAACATATGTTCGCAGTGTGATAAGTGGAAAATATAGAAGTTGTAATCTTGACTGTTTACAACAAGAGAAAATATGGAAAACTGCTAGTGAGAGTGAACACCAGAAATCATATAAAAATTCAGACCTTGTTCACTACCAGAGAATTTATACTGGAGAGAAGACCTACAAATATAAACAATGTGGCACAACTTTTAGTAAAATATAGGTCTTATTTACCACAGAAAAACCCACATTAGAGAGATGTCCTACAAAGGTAAAGAGTGTGGAAAAGCTTTCAGTCAAAAAGTAGGCCTTACTTGCCACAGAAGAACTCACAATAGAGAGAAGCCCTACAAATGTAAAGAATGTGGCACAGCTTACAGTAAAAATCACACCTTATTCGCCACAGCAGATCACATACTGGAGAGAAGCCCTACAAATGTGAAGATTGTGGCAAAGCTTTCAGTCAAAAAACAAACCTTATTGGCCATAGCAGACTCACACTGGAGAGAAGCCCTACAAATGTAAAGAATGTGGCAAAGCTTTCAGTTGAAAATCACACCTTATCGGCCTCAGCAGAACTCACACTGGAGAGAAGCCTGATAAATGTAAAGAATGTGGAAAATCTTATATTGAAAAATCACACCTTATTGGCCACAGCTGGACTCACACTGGAGAGAAGCCCTACAAATGTAAAGAATGTGGCAAAGCTTTTAGTCAAAAAGGAGACCTTTTTAGGCACAGGAGAACTCACACTGGAGAGAAGCCTTACAAATGTAAAGAATGTGGCAAAGCTTTCAGTCAAAAATCACACCTTATTTGCCACAAAAGAACACACACTGGAGAGAAGCCCTACAAATGTAAAGAATGTGGCAAAGCTTTTAGTCAAAAACCAGACCTTTTTAGGCAATGCAGAACTCACACTGGAGAGAAGCGCTACAAATGTGATGAATGTGGAAAAGCTTACAGTCAAAAATCACACCTTATTTGCCACAGCTGAACTCACACTGGAGTGAAGCCTAACAAATGCAAAGTATGTAACAAAGTTTTTACTCAAATATCAACCCTTATTTGCCAGAACAGAATTCACACTGGAGAATAGCCCTACGAATGTGAATGAGTGCCAAAACTTTTAATAAAAAATAAAAATTTATTCACCACAGCAGAAGACACCCTGGTGAATGTGAAATGTAAATAAAGTGATAATACTTTTAAAGAAAAACTAAACTTTATTAACAACAGAATTTATACAGAAAAGAACCCCTACAAATGAAAACAAATTAGCAAACTTTTTAATAAGAAATCAATTCATTTTCACCACTAAACTATTTATTTTGGAAAGAAGACATAAATGTAGATAATATAGAAATATTTTAAATTATGTATCACATATTATTAGACATCAGAGAAAACACACTGGAGAGAAGCTTTACAAATGAGACCATCGTACCATTTCTCTAAAATGAGTCAACATTTAATCCTCACCACAACAACCATAGAAGAGACAAAGTTTTGAAATGTGAAAATTGGCAATTGACAATGCTTCCTAATTTATTCACCAATACTCAGTACCTGTGGATACATACTAGTTAGAGAGAATACAAATGGAAAAAAACATTTCATAACCACATGTTTCTTTAACACTACTTATTTTTGGAGGATTCATTGTGCCCAGAAACCCTAAAAAGTTAAATAATGTTTTGAAAACTTATTCAAATTTTAAACTCATTGAACATCTGAAAACAGTAGTGAACATTGAACAGATTTTGTCCAAAATGTATACCTTATATAAAAATGAATCATTTATAATAAACACTTTGACAAATATGAGAGTATAGTAAAGTCATTATCTCTACATTACACCTTGATGTATATGAGGATCAGTAAAAGACATTACTTATTTAAATATAGAAAATAAGTAGGTGTCTTTAACTTTTGCTTAATTTTTTTAAGCATTATCAAGTTATTTGGTAGAAATATCAGTCATAAATATCATACATGCCTAATACAGAAACCTCATCTTTGAAAGCATATAATTTTTGTTTTCTAAATAAAAAAATTACTATTTTCATTTTTGAATCCTGGAGAAAAGAATTACATGAAATATTTTTTTATTAGTTTTAACACGAAATTGTAGCATTTTAAACTGTATTTCTTTTTTGTATTTCAGTTTATATTTAGGGATTTTTAAACACTGAGCCACATTCCTAAGTCCTCTCCCCACTTTTTCAAATTTTGAGACTGTCTTGCTAAGTTGCTTGAAACCACACTAAGTTGCTGAGGCTGAATTTAAACTTCTGAAAGTACTCAGTTTCCCAATTTTCTTGGATTACAAGCATGGACCATCCTGCCCAACTTATAGTGTATTTTTTACCTATATGACTTGGTGAATACATGAGGCCTAAAATGCAGCTACATGAGTTTGAGTCGTTTCACTGGTAAAAAAATACTATAATTTGTACTGTAATAGGAGACTCAAAATGGTACTAGACAAACCTATTTTTTTAATCTGCCTCTTTATTCATGGTATTCTAGTGATTTTAATCTAGTCAGTTCAGACCATTTCTGATTAATGAGTATCATCAAGATGGAGCCATGTATTCAAATTCTCTCTATAATCAATAGCAATTCTTCCCATTAAAACTCAAAATATTTTCATAGAGTCTTTGTTATATTTTAAGGAGCCACTCTTGCTTTTGTTTAGCAAAACAGAATCAATTCCACACTGTTGAGTCCCAAAGTAAATGGCAATATATTAACCTAAGCACCGTGAGGAATATAAGAAATACAAGATATCACCTTTGAAATATAAAAAAAAAGAATCATAAATGCTAAGCCATTGCCATCTAAACTATACCAGGGCTTATAAAATATAATCTTAGATGTTCTACTCACTCTTATAGTAAGAAGCCTTAGACTCAAATCATTTTTTTTGTTGTTATAGTCTATTTTATGCTATAGAAAAATACCAGAACCAGGCCAATGTATAAAAAGAGATATAAATGCATAAAAATATTTTCTGAGGGGCTGGTGTTTCGGCTCAGTGGTAGAGTGCTTACCTAGCACATGCAAGAATCTGGGTTCAATCCTCAGCACCACATAAAAATAAATAAAATAAAGGTATTCTGTCCAACTACAACAAATAAATAGATAAATAGATAAATAAATGAATATTTTTTGAGTACATACTTCTGAAGATTTAAGTGCTCTGTACCAGAATCTTCGCAGCTCCTGTTACAGCCCCTTCACCAGCATTACACATGAGATGGAATTATGGTTAGGGCTCATTTGAGAGGTTGAGAGAACATAAGGACACAGGAAGTCAGAGAAATCCAGTAAGAAGACTTGCTCTTTCTGTAACAATCTGCTTTAATAGGAACTATCTTGTGTCCCATGAAAATTTCATTAACTCTTTCAAGGGCATCTCCCCCAATGATCTAACCACAATCTACTATATCTCACTTTTTACACATTCTACTATTTTCCAACTCTCTCCCCTTGGAAACCAAGTTCCCAACACATGAGTACTTGAGGGACATACTCAATTCATAATGAAAGTTATATGAGAAAGACAATGGTAAAAATGAGACATAGAATGTCATTTCTTTGTACTTATAAAGATTCTAGATACTACAATAAAATGCTTTAAAACATAGAAATTATTTTAGGTGAAGAATTTATTTTAAAGACAAAAGGGAATTCAATTAAACTACTTCTTGAAGAATGAATAAATTTAAATATGACAAGACTAATGAGCTAGGTATATTAAAAGAAGGGAAAAGTCTGTGCAAAAACTCAGTGGATGTATAGTAAACCATGCCTAGGTTTATTAAGAAAATGGTGGGCTTTCTGAATATGCTACATCAAGCCAAATGTGTACTGGCTAGATGTGGTGGCCCTCAAAACCAGAGGAAATATCCATAAGAAAGATGCAGTGGACATCAGTCTCAAGAGCTTCCTATTAAAATATCTGCTTCCAAAGACTACATGATTCTTAGTAAGTCTTGGGAGTATTATCTTTCTTTCAATTTCAATTTTAAGCTTTCTATATAGTTGCTGCACCATCTCTTGACCAGACCAATATTTTCTTGAACATCTTCATATATTAATCTACACACTGTCTCACATGTTTGTTTCTAGGTTGTCATGGATCCCTCCTAGTAAATTCTGAGATGTATGAGAGGTTTAACAAGTATAGAAATTTGCTTATGAAAAATAAGCCATGTTGTAGGTGGGAAGTAAAAGGAGAAAAGATGCAAAAGTCCTCATCCAAACTTGTATATGCTGATACTACACAAGGTTATTTCAATGATGTCTGCTTTGTGGTAGAGAAGCATCTTTTCTTATACACTATGCCACAAATTTCATCAAATATGGTTGTTATAGACTTTGAGAACACCCAGAGTTATCTTAGTAATTTCTACATTGAAAAACTACTGTTACATTTAAGCAAAACTATTCATTGCAATAAATCTGAAATAGTTCTTTAATATTGCAGAACAGAAAATTGGTGGCATTATTCACTAAATGCCAATATTTTCCAATAACACCTATAGGGGTACTTAACAAAATGGATCTATAATTAAAGTAAAGAGTGAAATGAGACCCAGAAACAACTAATTATGGTAAAAATTATTATTACCTTATTTCAAATACTAGTGCACACTTTTGCTTTTTTCCCAAAAGTTAATTTTTTTAACATTTTGGTATGATATTTCACTTCATTAATGTAACATGATAAATACTATGGTTTTTTCATATGCATTCTCTGATGCATCTCAAATATATTTGCATACCCCAAGACCTTAACAGATTTCTATACACATTATTCACTAGAGAAACAGTATTTATTTCTGAAATCTATATTGCCATTTTTAAATGAGGTCTTGCATTTTTTTTCAAATATCTGAAATAATTAGGATGATCTTAGTTCTAATTATCATATAGTAAATTCCTGATAAATATTTGTGAAAAGGATGAAGAAATAATAAGAGCATTTATATAATCTGTACAATAGGTTATGTGGTATTTCATGTTTTTAGCTACAACTTATTGAATATTATAGCAATCTTACTATGTGGGTAAGATATGGGTATGATGAACCAATAATAAATAAAAATCGCATGCTGCATTGTTAGTAATTTACCAAGCAATTTTTTTTCAAAAACAGACACTCTGATGTGTGGTATTTATCAACTATGATATTATGAATGAATGTAGTAAAGTAAATGAATAATTGGAACTACATACTTGCTTAGGGTGCCTATTATTCATTGTTAAAAAACCTTTAGCTATGTAAGATTTTAATACTGTATCTCAAATTGTGACTTAATGGAATTTTGATAAAATGTGCATTAATAATGCTGAAGTCTTTCATTGAATCTTATATCAGTTTATGAAATAAATATGCTATAAGTGATTTTCTCAATTCTAAGTGTCTTATGTTTTAAGAAACTGTATGGACAATTCAAATTAAAGTTAACATAACTAATATCAAGAGCAGAAGCACCACAGGAAAAATGAAAACAAAGAAATGGGAGATTCCACCATTATAGATGTAATTTTCTCAACATCTTTTCAATGTACCTAAGCCAGTATTGATACCAAAATTAATGAGCAACCTCTTCTCATGCTGGGTGTGCATGATGCTGTTATATAAAATGAAAAGAACTGCAGATGTTTCAGAGATACATCTTACAACAGTATCTCACTGTGTTTGACCGCAGCAAATAGCTTCTCAGTGTTCAAATGGGTAAAAAAAAAAAAAAAAATTCAAGTAAAATCCATGTTAAACAATAACAACTGTTTTTTTCATAAGGAAACTGTCAATGTTTTTTTTTTTTTGAAACAACATGACAATAAACTGTGTCCTACCACATAAAGAAAAGCAACAATTCTTCATTTTATTCTTTGAATATGCCAAATATTCTTTGGCAAAATGTCATGTTTTAATTTCACAGGTGTGAATTATATCTGTTTTTCTTTAAATTGCTACTTCTTTAATATAAATTTGTTGAAAAATTATTTCTGCATGTGCTAATTAGTGAAATATAGTGAGGAATGAAAGTCATTTAAAGCTCTATGAATTGCAATCTCAGAATGGTAGGAGGAAGCTGTATATAATCATCAGAAACATATTGAGTACTATTAATTTGTTCCAGATATTTATTTCCCTTAGTATCCAGATTTCACATAAACTACTTCTTTTAAATTGAGCTGACTACTATATATCATAGGAAAAGCCATCAGAGCAATCAGAATAAGAAATTTAAAAGGGAAACAATCAAATCATAAACATCTGGTTGAAAAAACTAGCCAACTGTTGGATCTTACCTTTTGACTTTACTAAATTCCCTTCTTTTTTTTTTTTTTTTTTGATAATGACTAAGAGTAAGGTACTTCTATTAAGAGCATAACCAGAACAATTTATGGCAATTTGTTTTTCTGAAACATATTAAATTGACTTGCTAACTCAGAATACAATCTATTGAGTATACCTTTTGGGGTAAAAAAAATGTACAACTACACAACATGAATATTGGCCTTTTGAAAAAAAAGAATGTGATGGTGAAAACCAATTTAGAAAGTTAGTATTGAATATTTTATATCAAAGAAAAAGCAGAAATATTTAAAATACTTTTGATTATTAGATTCGTGTAAAAAAAATAAAAGGAAGTGTCCAGGTTGATGTGGTGGTACATACCTGTAATCTCAAAAATCATAGAGTATGAGGCTGAATGATCACAACTTCAAGGCCAGGCTTTGTAACAGAGACCAGGTCTCAAAATAAAATATTGAAGAATTGTAAATATATATGAGTAATAAAGCACCCCTGGGTTAAAACCCCAGGACTATATAAAACTGTAGTTTCCAAAATTTACACCCAAATCAGCAGCCTCCACTCTATCTGCAACTATGTAAAGTTCTAAAAGGAAACTAAATTTAGCCATACCTACTATTAGTTGTCTGATATTGACCATAATTTTGAAATAAATACATGGAAGACCCTTTACAAAGTATCAGGGGTTTCCATTATTTTTTCGAATGGCAATGAGAGAGGGAAGAAAACCAATTTGGCTTATGGGGCCACTTCTTTCTCTTAAGGCCAATGAGTCAAATATTAAAAGGCTTTAGTGTTTGATTATCATTTATGTAATCATTATTATGTGATTTTCTGCTTAATCTGCATTGGGCACTTTATTATTTCTGAGTATGAGCATCTGTACAGACCACTACACCCCAGTCTATTATTTAATAGTTACAAGTCCTTGTGTTCATTCATCATCAGTTAGCTATTTTATTTTAAAAATAATTATGTGTTGCATTCTTTGTCTACAGAAAATTTATGAAGGTTAAAAACCAGTAATCATTTTCACAAATTTGATTCAAAACACACACCAGAAGTAAGAATGATTTCTTTCTCTAATTTATTAGCCTTTCTGGCATCCAATATCAGGACATGAATGCTGCTTATGGAGGGATGTTCTTACCATCAAGAACAATCAATACTACTTTCTTCTATCCATCAAATGCTACAAAAAGTGCACATTTTACTGTGTTTCATATGAAAAACTTGACTTTCCATTATTTGTGTTTAGTGGGTTTTTACTTTCTTTTTCATCACTTTGTTTTTCTCTATATTTTGTAATGTTCAATTTGTGTGTGTGTGTGTGTGTGTGTGTGGTGAAGAAAATAGACCACTAGAATCTTCTAACTTTTGCTACATTCAATCACTTGACTACTCACTAGCTAATATTTCTATTAAAGCATCATTTTAAAGGTAAGACTGAGGTATGCTAACAAAATTATTTTCAAGGTCTACTGCAGAATCAGCATAACTTTCTTCAGCTCTGTAGTTAGAGCCACTGTTTCATCCACAAACTCTGCTTCCTTTGTTTGATTTTTCTTCTATATTGAGTAACTCTCTTTGAAATGAGGCACAGAATACAGCTTTTTAGAATTTTATCATTAATGAAAATCTATTATTATTTATCATTAATGGACAGTCCGCTTCAGTTAAGAATATCAGGTTGAATACTAGTTTTCCTTTAAATCTTGAGGTTATTCTGTATTTATCATCTATAATCCATCATTAGTGATAAGTACTTGGGGTCTATTTATGCTTTCTTGAAGCTGACAATGGTTTTTCTTTTCAGGATATTCTCTTTGTTTTAAGCATAGCTACTTGAGAAATTCTGGAGATATATTTAGCATATTTAAATTTTATTTTCTTGATTATAGCATTCAATCAAAATGGAATATTTCCAGACCAGATTTTCTTTGCAGTATATACATGTAGGAACCTGGGTAAAATATTGAAAATACAATATTGGTTTTTTAGACACCAAAAACAGGCATAGCAGATGAGTGAAACCATAAGCAATAAGTGCAGACTGATGAAGTGAACTATAACTATATTTTTAAAATTGTTCTTAATAAGTGCAGTTTGATAAAGTGCTGTTACCATAAGTTTTAACTTATGGGTAAAGGGGAAGTAAGAATAATCAAAGTATACCAGTGAAAGAAAAACTTGAAGTCTGGCACCTGGGAGCAGACTGTGTGGGAAACTTCATGTTATGATACAAAAGAATCCCCCACTTTCCCTTCTCCCTCTCACCCACTTAACCTCACAAGAAACCACAAAGATGCTTAGAATAAAATGTTTCAATTCAATAGTCACACTCTATACAAATACAAAAAGAAGTTAAAATTCAACTGAACACAGAATCTTGTGTGCAAAGTTACGGGGATCTGAAACATCATATAAAATGTTAGGATAAAGATGATTCTGTGTTTTATTTTTGTGTGTGTGTGTGTGTTCTGTTTTTTTCTTAGGGTGTGGCTATTCCTTGGTCACCTGAACTCAGCAAAGAAACTGTTTTTTTGATGAAGTATCAGTGGCTGACCTACATTAAATACAGACAAATATTAAAAAAATTTAAAACGCTGAATTATGAAAAAATATATTGCTGCTTTCTCCCTGCACATTTTTCTTTTTAAAGTATTTTTTAAAGTTTTTGATTTTTTTTAATCTTGAAAAATATTGAAAAATTTTGGCAGAATTTACAACCAACTGCATAAGGGTCTGGGAAGCTGACAATCTGGATCAGGGCTGGGAGGAGCAGACAGAAAGGGATCTTTCCCTTTGTTACTGGAGGCCAACTATAACTAAAAAGAGGCAAATATCAATAACTGTGTGTAAACCAGGAATTGATACAGATTATCAAGTTAGTATCAGTTATAAAAATTCATATAATCAAGAAAATAGAGAAATCATAAACAGGATTAAAAAAAAATAGGTGTAAATTTTATTTTTAGAAATTTATTGATGATACATAAAAAATAAAGATGAATTTTATATTTTCACTTTAAATGGATGGCAGAGAGATATGTAAGTCATATAGTAGTTCAAAAACCCTACTTAAGTTACAAAAGCATAATCAATTGATAGCTTCTACTTATTTTACTCTCTATCTTCCTTGGCATTTCCCCTGAGGTCACACTTGTAGAGTGTGACCAATCACTAAGCAAAAAACTAACCAAGAAGTTAGTCACTGAACCTACACTCTTTCTCAGAAGACCCCAATCAATTTCAGAGCAATGGTGTGATACAACACCTTTTCATTTCCTTCTTGGGGAAAAGGTCCCTTTTGCAAATCAGATAGAAAAGTAAATTGGCCAACCTCTATCAAAATATTTCTAAAAATTAATATGAGTTATCTTCATTTAGAAGTAAACTGAAATAAAATAACACCATTGTACAGCATCTTTCAGGGCTAGCCTTTAAAAAAATGGAAAAAAAAAAAACTCTTTCTAAAGAGCAGAATACTTGGCAGCACACTTCATCCACACTTTCATGTAGAAAAAGAAGTTACCTCAGGTAAGAAGGTACATAAACTAATAGAAAGAAATCAAGACTTGGTCAAGGGTCTAGAAGGAACTTTTGATGACTATAAAATTTGGGGGGGTACAGTAATAAGGATGCATCTCTGAGAGAGTCAATGCAGTGTAAATATCATGGAATTTCATGATATCACATACCAAAGCACATACATCATGGACAATGTACAAGACAACCAAGTTGACAACTGGACTTGGCTAGTTGTTTTTATCCAGCCTCGGATGCTGCACAGGATGAATGAGGACTGAGTACCATAATGGTTTCCATCACCACATTTTATCTATCAAATTCCTCTTCCAAATATCCACCAGCTAGGAGGAAAGGTCTATCTCTAGGTTCTTGTTAGAGAATAATTCTTTTCATCATTCTCTCATAATAAATTAACAAGTGGACCTCAGAAATAATTTTAACCAGAAAACCCCAAACATTTTTTTTTTACATTTTGCTTTTACAGATAATAAATGCTAAGCAAGCATCACTAATAAAGTATCAATAGATCATGCCTAAAATTGAATCAGACCACATTTAACAAAAATAAAGATATTACTATTGTCTATGACCATGGTATCCACTGTATTGTCATCTACAAAAGGAACAAAAAGCTACTGGCATGGTAGGATATTGGAAAATGTGATGGTGGTGCTAACACTTGTTAAATTTCACATCATTATATCAGATTGTGCTACCAAGAGATAGACTACATAGATCCAGGAATCAGTGTGTCAAAGTTGAAGAGTCTTCACTCATGATCACTTTGATAAATTGGCAATTATATTTTCTTACACCATTCCTCTGCATCCTGCAGTTTTAGAAATTCTAATTATTTAAGAGGACACTTTTACAACAGGATGTTGAACAAGATTCCAAAAAAAATTTATACTGCACCTGAGAACTTTAAATTCTATGTACTTAGAAAACACAAAGGAACAGAAGAAATTACAATCCTAGCTAGGTCACTTCACTCTCCTTACCAGAAGGACATTTATTCCATGTTGCAATAAAGACAAAAATCAGATGATTCAATCTGAAAACATATGATCCTATTTTCTACTTTTTAATACTCACTTGCCCTACAGGAATGGTTAAAAAAAAACAGTGTTGTAGTTGTTTCTTGAGAAAATTATGGTGAGCAGGCTCAAATGATTTGGGGAAGAGTATGAGTTTCACTCACTCAGCTAAGTTATAAAGATCAAAAGAAGTATTTTTAAGGGATTTAAAATGAACAGCAGAAAAGACATAAGATGACCATTAATTTGATATTCAGTTTACACAGGAGTCAAAACTGTAATTAATTGCACTGTCTTCCCTTTTTATAAGGAATACAGTCTCACTAGTACCATAAACTACGTACAGAACTTAGACTGAAAAGTGAATTTTTGTGGTGTCACTATAGGGAACTGTTTTTTTATGGCACCATTAGGACTGAAGGATTCATTTCCCAGACAATTGTTGAAAGTGGTCTTTTCAAAATACTTTCATCAGTAGAAGAGAGTTTTGCTGGCGATGACCATTCAAGGCTTTCTACACTAAAGACTATTTGAGACTCATGTAAATCACAGTCCATGTCTCATGTAGAAATAAAAATGAGAGTGCAAGACAGCCCCAAAATTTCACTTTGAGTAAGCAGAAGCCTCCTTTGAGATAAAACTGCAAACCCAGATTCTGTGAAGCTTCCTTCTCTTTATTTCCATTGTGCTGATCTGAAGCACACTCACTTATGGACTTCCAAGATGCCTAGTCATGGTCTTAATCTACCTTCTGGGGAGAACTAATTAGAACTCAAATGCATCCTTCATCTGCTTCCAGACTTTCTGTTTTCCAAAAGTTCTTTGAAGTCTTTTGTCACAGGAGATCACCTCCTCTGTTGATGTGGTGTTTATCTCATTTTATGTTTCTCTTTGACTGTTACTTTAATTCATTGTGGGTAAAATAGACTTGTATATTTGAAAATCCAGATCTCTAGGTTTTTATTTTCTTAAAATGACATAGACTAATTCTGAGAAAATACTTAAGCACTTTATTTATTTATACATATTTTTGGATGTTGATGGGTCTTTATTTTGTTTATATTGTTTATATGCAGTGCTTAGATGAAACCCTGTGCCTCAAACATGCTAAGCAAGTGTTCTACCATTGAGTCACAATCCCAGATCCCGGCACAGACACAGGTCTTTCAGCTCTTTCTTGATGTGTAGAATATCTCACCCATGCCTCTGCTGTCTTGATCTAAGTATCCATACATTTACTTCACACTGATACAGTGATTTGATGCACATACAGAATACCATTTACTGCAACAAAACAGCATGGTTTACAACTTAAATCAATTTTAAGCATTCAAGCTAATTAGAGTCATAAAGCTATAAGAATAGCGCCTTTTAATCCACTGGTATATTAAACTATTTAAGAAGTTGGGCTTTTTATACAAAAAATCCTGAAGTAGTCCTGAAGAATATTTGGATTGAAACAGGTGAAAAATAATGGTTGAGGCCCACTGCTCTTTTGTGTTTCACTAATATTAATTCAGAGACCATTAGGAGCAGCACACTAGCTGAGCTGAATAAAGATGGCCAATTTCAAAGAAAATCATATTTTATATAATACAGGACCTTTTAGATCACATCAGGTTGACTCTTTTGGAAAGCAAATGTGTAAGCCATGCAGTTCACAAGACATGACATGGATCATCCAAATTCCGCATGGCTTGTGAGGCCTCTGTTTGGCAGCAGAAGACCCTCAACACTGGCTCCCACAAAAGAGATTCCTGCAGTCCAATATTGGGATTAGAAAATTGTAGTAAACTATGGTGAAAGTAATTTTGAAGACAGATGCATTCTGTTTGTTTCCAGAAAAAAGAGTAAGAAAAAAATGAGTTAAAAACTCCTTTTCCATGAAATCCCATTTGTTTTGCTTTGTGAGCATACCCTATAGAAGAAAATAGAATTCTGACTGTGAGGGGAAATCTGGACCTCCAGTGATTGTTATAGAAGAATAGGAAATCTTGACACCAAGGGTATGCTATCAAATACTTAGTATAGGACTGCCTACTTCTTTGAGAGAAGGCTCTGTGGTAAATAGAAAATGTGCTGATAAAATTTTTTCTTTTTGTTTCATTAAGCCAAAAGTTTTATTTGATGTTTGAGATCCATTGTGCTTTGAAATATCATCTTCTTAGCATCCCTGCCATAGGTTTTTATGAAAGGTGATTTAGCGTACTGTGGTGGGCTAAATCCATTTCTTCTTTTTATGGGAAACATTTTCTATTTAAAAAAAATGAAAATGGCCAATACTCTTTAATAGGAAATTTTATTCATCATTGAGTGGAGGCTTTCTTAAAATATTTTTATTCAAACACATATTTTTTTTTTGAGAGAGAGAGAGAGAGAGAGAGACAGAGAGAGAGAGAGAGAGAGAAAGAGATTTTTAATATTTATTTTTTTAGTTTTTGGCGGATACAACATCTTTATTTGTATGTGGTGCTGAGGATCGAAATCAGAGGCATGCGCATGCCAGGTGAGCACACTACTGCTTGAGACATATCCCCAGCCTCCTCAAACACACCTTTTATTTAAAATATAGAAATGACTGCCTTTACAAAGCCAGTTATGTAAAAAAAATTCAGACACTTTAAAATAAACAGATCACTCACATTATATTTTCTACAAAAATATTTTATTTACCATTATATTTAGAAAAATATAAAAGAATCAAATTATTTCACATACATATAAAAGTTAACCTTAGATAAAACATATATAAATTTATACATAATGTTCTAGAGTGCACATGCACATACATATTCTAAAATATATATAAGATTTCATCGACTTGGAGAAAAATTTCAGGAAGTATCTAGTATTGATATTATTTAATACACTTTCATGAATAAGTAATTACAAAATCGTGTCTAAACTTGTGAGAAATAGTTTCATATGTTATCTTTATCCCAAAAAAATAAGTTTTCATAGATTTATCAGAGGATACATAATCTGTCATTCCTCACTGTCTTATCATGCATTCACTTCTTTTCTTATTTTTAGCATGGATTCTCTAGTACATTAAGATTTCTTTCTTCATTTGTATATTTAGTTTTTCACTTCTACCTATTTTGTTTTACTTTCTTAATCACTCTTTGTATTCTGTCTTTCTGAATCTCACTCAAAGAATAGATTTAAATGAGACAATATATTATTTTTTAATAAATGAATATATTTTAGTTGCTTCAAAAGTATTTGCTTTTTTTCATAATATGTTATAGTTATTCTTGAGTATTACAAACTCCACAATGGAATATATACAACATTTCAACATATATAAACATGCTTTTTTATTTATGTATTTAAATATTTTATTTCCTCTGAATTTGCTCACAATCTTTTATAACATAATTTTTAGATTTTATTCTAATTTATTATAAAAGACAGTAGAATGCATTGTAATTCATATTACCCAAATAGAGTACAATTTTTCATATCTCTTATACACAACAGAGTCACACCATTCATGTCTTCATACATGTACTTAGGATAATGACATCCATCTCATTTCATCACTTTCCTATCCCCATGCTCCCTTTCTTTCCCTTCCTCCACGCTGCCTTATCTATAGTTTTTTCTGTTCCTCCCATGCTTCTCCCTCATTTCCATTACGTATCAGAAATTTTATGTCAGAGAAAACATTCAGCATTTGGTTTGGGGAATTGGCTTACTTCACTTAGCATAATATTCTTCAGCTCCATCCATTTACTTGCACATGCCATGATTTCATTCTCTTAAATGATGAACATTATCCCATTTTGTATAAAAAGAACATTTTCTTTATCAATTCATATACTGAAGGGCATCACAGCACACTACATGAATGCAGCTACAACAATGTTTACACTACCACAATTTAAAAAATGATTTTAACTATCAGATTATAAATGCTTTTTCTAAAAATCTGATATAAAGGAATAAAAACTCTACATGGTTTATATTGAACATTGTGGACGGTGAAGGTGTTGAATATTTTCTTATATATGTATCATCAGAAATACTATTATTTCTACTAATAAAATATTTCTAAAATGAAAATATTAAATGGAGAAGCCAATAAAGTAATAGCTTTGCCTCATAATGTATTAGGTGTAAGACTTTGTAAATATTATAGTATTTTTAGGTGTAAAACCTTAACTAGATTTCATTTGAATCTTAGCTTTTCGCACTTAGTAACTTTATAAACTATGATATATCACTTAACTCGGGGATTCTCAGTTTGCTTATCTGTCAATCATTAGTAATTGCTTCAGATTTTTCTGGAAAATTTGAACATGCACAACATTGTTTTCTTTTTCTTTTCTAAAAATATTTATTTATTTATTTATTTTTTAAAGAGATAGAGAGAATTTTAATTTTAATTTTTTTTTTTTTTTTTTTTTTAGTTTTTGGTGGACACAACATCTTTGTTTGTATGTGGTGCTGAGAATCAAACCCAGGCCACACACACTCCAGGTGAGCGCACTACCTCTGGAGCCACATTAAACTCACTCTTTATGTAAATATGATATCATCTTGGCTTGAGTGGAATGACTCTACAGTTCTTTAAGTGACTCCCTAAGTATCATCAAGCAAAATGTCAAATCTTTGATATTGTTCCATAAGAAATTTGGAAAAGAATGTGGCACATTAAATGTATATTCTAATAAAATTAAAAAGCCTTGAAAAATATGTCCCAGATACTTGTGCTTTAATCTATTAGGACTAATGTTTTAGACTGTATAGTTGAGAAAATAAATGTTGTTTAGAACCCCACATCTCAGTGATTTATTTAATCAATGTTTATTTCCCACTCTAAAAGGTCTAAAGTGAACAAAATCTAATGGTCAGGCAGGTATACTGTGTGACTTACATCTGAGATAGTTTTCAGAACTCTGGGGTTCCTGCATTTCATGGGTTTTATGAATCATTTTTCCTCTACAATTTGTTAGTATCACAAGAGTACATGTTTCCATCAAAATTATCAACCTTAGTCTCCCAGACTTTAGAAATCTTCACTTTGTGATGGTGTGCTTTGGGAGAGGCATTAGCTTTCAGAATCAGTTTCAGCCTTCAGCACACTTGTTTGTGCTACTTGCCATCTTGAAGTATTTTTTCCAGCAAAAAGTATGCTTAGAGGGTTGTTTTGTGTATGGAGATAAACTTGAATTTTTATTTAACTTGCCTCTTGGCTGATTCATGTCTCTTAACCAGTGATGAATTTCTATTAATAATTTTACATGAATAATAAATGTAAAGGGATATTTAATAGAATAAAATTATAAGTAAAAATAGAATGAGCCATTTTGCCTTCATTAGGATTGCCAAATGAGAAAGAAATTTAATGTATTTTAAATATTTGTAATTTAAAATTATTGTACTTAAAATATTATAGCAATACCTTTAAAACTGTTTCTTTATCTTAAAATACATAATTGAAACTTTATTACTTAAAGATTATTTTTTTAAACCTGAACTCAATAAATCACATCTCACCAGGTGCAAAACTCAAAAATGAAGGCAGAGAATTTCTATATTAAGAACAAGATTAATTTTTTAAAAAAAATAGATGGCTATTATAAAATCTGAAAGATAATGTTGAAAAGATCCTTCAGAATGAAAACAGAAGATTAGACAAGGAGATTAAATTTTCCTAACATGATTCTAAAATGAGAGAAATGAGATATGGAAAAGGGGAGACAGAACATGAAAAAATAAAATTCCCTACTGCTGAGTGGGAATGTGAATCTTCAAAGAGTTTTAAGTCTTTCCACAAAGTAAAAACTGATCATGAATAAAGGTGCCAAAACCACAGTTGTCCCTGTGTTACCACCAGTCTCCCTGTCTAAAGACACAGGAGAAGTTGTTTCATGTTTTTTGAGATAAGGTTTAAAACTAAACATACAAGCCAGTCAACCTTTCTTTAAACTATGAGCTAAACATAAAGACCATGGTGTCAACACAGACTTTATATCCTGTGATATTACTGTGTCTGTGTTTCAAACAATTTCATCTGTTGCTTTATGAATTTTTAAAAATGACTGAATTCTGTAATGGAGTCGTTTGTAAATTACCTGATAAATGTTGAATAAGAAAAAGTTATCTACCATATCTAGAAAGGCATTAAAATTAATTAATCTATAGAACTAGAAGTAAAAGTGTCCCAGAAATGAATGTAAATTTGCTAGTTTACATTTAACTTCTGGATTCTTACCATGTATCCATTAAATTATAAGATTTGAAGAAAAATATTTTAAGACAGTTTGTACTAGTTATTTGTCTTGGCTAAGGGAAGTCAGACCTCTTAAGACCAACTCCATTCCTCTTTGATATACCCCTAAATGCTGTGTGGTTCTGCACTGGCTTTGGCCTTGTTGTTCAGTTCCTACTATTCTGTAGCACTTTTTGTTCTGACATTATTTAAATAGTGCTCTCATTCTGGGTGGTTCTACACATTATGTATTATCAGCAACAAGCATAGGGTAATCATTAATTATTGAAGAAATACGAAGGCAAGTTACTTCTAAAAAATAGATAAAGAGAGCTAATTATTTTCTTTAACTTTTTTAAGACCTAAATATAATTACTCAAAAACTTGTTCTTCATTTTTTTTTTTGATGTCACACTGGAAAGACATGAGAGAGACACATGGACAGACACAGGGGATGTATAAAATTTTCTGAGGTTAAACCTTGTTGTGCACACCCATTTCTCATGTATTTGCTTAAAATTCTGACTTCTTTTCTCTAATATATAAAATCATTAAGATTTGGTAAATTAGAATGCTTATTAGTTTTGACTTTACATCAAAATTGATTGATATTTTCTTGCCAAGAATTTATTTATTTCATGATCCTCAGATTTTTGAGGCTTACTTAATATTCTTATCATCTTTCTCTTATGCTTGCATTACTCAGAGACAGAATTGCTGTATTCTTTCATATGTATTTCTTAAGAGCAAAAACTTCAGAGTATTTGTTTTGGGTATCAAAGGTATTTTAAATTAATCTCATGGTAAAACAACTCTAAATACTCCTTTCTATGTTTTACATTTTCAAATTGAGGTTTTCTTCAGAGCATATTTTACTGAATTTTTGTGTTTCACAATAACAGACTCAGAAATTTCAGTCACTAAAAGCCATTTATTTACTGAAATATGTACAATTTGGATTTTTAATTTTGTGCAACTACAATCATATTTGATAAAAATAGTTATGATGCTTTCATGAACAAAAGTACATTACAAAAATAGATGTATTTCACTATACCTTAATAAAAATGGACATGTATATGTATCATTATTTAAATGTTTATTTTCACCTCTGGGTATATTTTACCAATATTATTATAAAATAAATCATATAACATTTATTAATATATGTTTATTTGTTTGTACCATATTTATTTATTATGTTATTGTTGTATACATATTACTGGTTAACACATTCTTTTTTTTTAAAGAGAGAGTGAGAATTTTAATATTAATTTTTTAGTTTTCAGCAGACACACATCTTTGTTTGTATGTGGTGCTGAGGATCAAACCTGGGCTGCATGCATGCCAGGCAAGTGCGCTACTGCTTGAGCCACATCCGCAGCCCCAGGTTAATACATTCGTAAAAAGAAAATGCTATTTAATAACCATAGAAATGGAATATTAAAGATCTTTTTAAACTACTTTTTTAATACATATTTTCTTTTATCTTTCTAAAACCTTCTAAAATGTGTAAATTTATAAATATACACATTAAGGAACAAGAGATCCTATGGCAATAAGTAATATATCAAAGAATCAAAACCTGATAAATTCAGTGCTAGAATTAACAGTTTTCCTGAAATGCAGGTCAACGATGTCTCTAATGCAGATTGTAAGCAAAACATTAAAATAACTAAATAACTGTAATTGAAATGATTCAGCAAACTATTTGGCATGACCATATATGGCCTCAATTTTAATCAAATATATATTAGATTTATTTATAATATATAGGTTAATTTATTCCTTTATGATCACTATCTCTTCTTTGAGAAATGACCTCTAGTAAACAGCCTCATTTGGCCTCAGGATGTGTGTACAGTAAGAAAAAAAGTCTCAAGAGTTCTATTATATTCATAATATATTCACATATTCCCAAGGTCTCTCACATACTGGTCAGTCACACACACCAAGCAATTTGAATGTTCATGAAGTTTTGCAATATAACATTGTTATCCTTCCAAGCCATTTCTAAGAATTCTGTGTGATTTATTGAAAACATCAAGGAAAATGAATATGTCTTTTTAAACCCAGAACTTGAAATGACACTGGACTCAAGAGATCATGTTTATGAAGAAAGGAGTTATGTGTTATGGCTTCTGTTTATCTGCAGAAGAGCTGTCAAGGTGAAAGGGGTTGTGTGAGAATGGCCTTAGGCCTGAGCCTAAGCAACTCCTGTAATGCCAGATTCATGAGACCCCAATAGACCTCCAGGAGATGAATCTGATGCAGTCACACAAGAGTGTTTATTGTAAGCTCAAGCCTGGACTCACAACCATTTCAGATATAGTGGTCCCAAAGAGTGAGTCTTGACCCTTAATTCATTGAGGATTAATAGATTTTATGGGATATTGTATGCATCACAACATCACACAGCCAATCATTTCACATCACAGAAAAGTCAAACAACAACTCTTAACATTGATTAGCACATTCATTGGCAGAAACAAGTTGTGTAAGGGTGATTGGTTAGTTCAAGTTGTGGATACTTTTGAACCGATTGGTTTAGGCCATGAGAGGTTGCAAGAGTGTATATGATAAACTTGCCTAATCATGTTACCAATCAACAAAACTACTGGGAAGGTCACCTGGTGTTTCTGGTGTTTTCTGTGTCTCATGTTTTTTGTGGTAGCTAGGGGGTTGCTGTGGGTCCTAACCTAGTGTAACTGAGTCAGGATCACTTGGCATGGAAGATCTCTCCAGTTATTTACAGACAAACAACTCACCAGGGTTGGTATATGCCTAGGAGCACTCTGAGTTTTTTCATGGACAAGGGTAACTCCGCCCTTTGGACAGGCTTTGCTCTTAGGTGGCTGGTTTCTCAAAAATGGAGTCACATCAGTTTCTCACTCCATTTAAAAAACTCCATTTTGAAACCTGAGGTCATAAATAGAGGTCACTTTTCACCAGGCACACCCACAGAGCCCTCTAATATGGCCTCAGACAAATTACTTGTCCTCACCCTGATAAGCTGAATAAAGCCTCTGGCAGGCTTTTCTCTCCTGATAAGAGTGAAAGGTGAGAATATCAGGATGGAGACCACCAGACCAGATATTTCTGACCTCAGTGTAAATGAGAAATCTGGTGGTACCTGAATATTACAAGGTGTGGTAAAAAATAAAAAATAAAAAAAAAATTTAGTATAAAAAATAGAGCTAAAAACAGGGTTTTAGCCAGCCTAAACGAGTATGTACTCCAGCTGGAGAGCCTGATGAGAACCTACACTGACATCCCATCTCTTGCCATCATTTTCCTATTCTCTGTGTGATCCTCACTGCTCTCAAACTCTACCGCCTTGTCTGGACCTTTGTGATAGCTGCAACTTCTCCCTTTCACCCTCTCCTCAACTGGTCGTCCACTCCCCACCAGAAAAAGCCTGTTTTGGTTTAGGACCTGATCACTGCTGTCTGAGTGAGTGTGAATCTGCAGGACATAAAGCCTAAGGCTTGAGAGTTTTGAACTTAGCATTCAGATGAAATGTCTGTCACTAGCCTGTCATGATTAAATCTGTTTTGCAATGTTCAGAATTAATCTAATATTGTTTTCTGGGAATTAATTAATCTAGAATTGCTTGGTGTTATTTGATTATCTCCACTGCAGGGCCTATCATTAAGGATTGTTGTTTTCTTCATTAGGAACCTCTAGAGTAAAGTTGTGTTAAGAATTTGAGTGAATAAAGAATTGAAAGGGGCAGAAATGCATGGACATTCTTTATATCTCCCCTTGACTGCAATGTCACAAATTTGCTCCCTGGCAAAATGTTGTTATTATTTTTAAAGTATTAAATTAAGGAATTCTTATCACTTAAGATTATTATTTACTTCAATTCTAAATGTTGACTTTACTTTTGGCATTATCTGCCCATTTGTCGCAGGTCTGCCTACCTTGTGGGCGCGTGTGGCGGCTCTGCTCTGACCCTACTCCAATTGGGGTTATGTGACTACCACACCAGCGGGCCACTGGGCCTGATCTGGGCATGAAGACTCTGCTCTACCCCTACTCCAGTTGGGGTGACGTGTGTACCATGCTGGCATGCCTCTGGGCCTGATCTGCTGGTCTGTCGCAGGCCTGCCTACTTTGCGGGCGCGGGTGGTGGCTCTGCTCTGTCCCTACTCCAATTGAGGTCATGCTGGCGGGCCGCTGGGCCCATTCCAGGAGTGGGCAGCAGCTCTGCTCTGCCCCTCTGGCTTGATGACAAAGTGAGAGAGACTCGGGTGTTTGTGACTCATTTTCTTTACCAGGAGACCAACTGTTTGTGTCGCCGCTGGTATCCATGAAGTTCTCTCCTCCACCGCTTTCTGATGACATTAGATCTCTGCCGTGTTGTTATCCCACGCGAATGGCAGCATTTCGTCTCCTTTGCCGGCTGACCAAAGAAACAGGTGAGTCCTGACCGGTCCTCACAAGCCCCGTCTTCTGCGATGGAAATCCTTCCTCTAGCTTTTGGAGCACCCCAATTTTGCTGGAAATTCCTAACAAGATAGCTTTTAGCCTTTCTAACTCGTCATTCTCCCGGCACAAAGATGGGGTACACGGGGGTAATGCACTCCCTTCGCCGCCATCTTCTATTCTGTCAAGTATTGATATTGTGATATCTCCTGTAGTTTTATTGCCTGGAGTAGCTGATTTTTTCTTAACTGGATCTGTAGTTCTTTGTATGTATTTTTAATATGATTTTTAAAAAGTGGATATAGACTTGTGTACATGTTCTAAGTGATATCACCCTTCTTTCTCAGTTATTTTTGCATGGATCAGGAATCAATAAGTCCTTACTGTTCTTGCTTTATCTTCTTGACAAAATGCAAATGCGCTTATAGGAAATGTTTCTCTTGAAACTGAAATAGCAATCAATTCATCACCTCTTCATGTGTTCCAAATGGTAACAAGATATCTGCATTGGTAGCAAATCATAATGGATCATATAAATTTAATTTAGAGTAACATGTTTACATAAACTTTGTGACAATAGCCAAGCTTTCTGTGTTTATTAATTTCTCCTACAATAACAGTAAGGGTGGTGATTATTGCATAGGAAGAAAAACTCTGATATTCAATCATTCTTTTGGGTGATAACATACAACTGAATTTTTAACATGTTGTAATTTCCTCACAGGATAACAAAGAAGAAATAAATTTATAACCTGCACTTTATTGAAGGTAATAGCTTTTCTACAAGGGGTGAAACATTTCATTTTGTTTTTATTTTCTTAAAATGGCATAGACTAATTCTGAAAAAGTACTTAAGCACTTTATTTATTTATATATATTTTTGGATGTTGATGGGACTTTATTTTGTTTATTTTGTTTATATGCAGTGCTTAGATGAAACCCTGTGCATCAAACATGCTAAGCAAGTGTTCCACCATTGAGTCACAACCCAGATCCAGGCACAGACACAGGTCTTTCAGCTCTTTCTTGATGTGTAGAATTTCTCACCCATGCCCCTGCTATCTTGATCTAAGTATCCAGACATTTACTTCACACTGATACAGTGATTTGATGCACATACAGAATACCATTTACTGCAACAAAACAGCATGGTTTACAACTTAAATCAATTTTAAGCATTCAAGCTAATTAGAGTCATAAAGATGTAAGAATAGGGCCTTTTAATTCACTGGTATATTAAACTATTTAAGATGGTTGGGCTTTTTATACAAAAAATCCTGAAGTAGTCCTGAAGAATATTTGGATTGAAACAGGTGAAAAATAATGGTTGAGGCCCACTGCTCTTTTGTGTTTCACTAATATTAATTCAGAGACCATTAGGAGCAGCACACTAGCTGAGCTGAATAAAGATGGCCAATTTCAAAGAAAATCATGTTTTATATAATACAGGATCTTTTAGATCACATCAGGTTGACTCTTTTGGAAAGCAAATGTGTAAGCCATGCAGTTCACAAGACATGACATGGATCATCCAAATTCCACATGGCTTGTGAGGCCTCTGTTTGGCAGCAGAAGACCCTCAACACTGGCTCCCACAAAAGAGATTCCTGCAGTCCAATATTGGGATTAGAAAATTGTAGTAAACTATGGTGAAAGTAATTTTGAAGACAGATGCATTCTGTTTGTTTCCAGAAAAAAAGAGTAAGAAAAATATGAGTTAAAAACTCCTTTTCCATGAAATCCCATTTGTTTTGCTTTGTGAGCATACCCTATGGAAGAAAATAGAATGCTGACTGTGAGGGGAAATCTGGTCCTCCAGTGATTGTTATAGAAGAATAGGAAATGTTGACACCAAGGGTATGCTATCAAATACTTAGCATAGGACTGCCTACTTCTTTGAGAGAATGCTCTGTGGTAAATAGAAAATGCTGATAAAATCTTTTCTTTTTGTTTCATTAAGCCAAAAGTTTTATTTGATGTTTGAGATCCATTGTGCTTTGAAATATAATCTTAGCATCCCTGCCATAGGTTTTTATGAAAGGTGATTTAGCGTACTGTGGTGGGCTAACATCCATTTCTTCTTTTTATGGGAAACATTTTCTACTTAAAAAAAAATGAAAATGGCCAATACTCTTTAATAGGGAATTTTATTCATCATTGAGTGGAGGCTTTCTTAAAATATTTTTATTCAAACGCATATTTTTTTTGAGAGAGAGAGAGAGAGAGAGAGAGAGAGAGAGAGAGAGAAAAAGAGAGAAAGATTTTTAATATTTATTTTTTTAGTTTTTGGCAGATACAACATCTTTATTTGTATGTGGTGCTGAGGATCGAACTCAGAGGCATGTGCATGCCAGGTGAGCACACTACTGCTTGAGACATATCCCCAGCCTCCTCAAGCACACCTTTTATTTAAAAGATAGAAATGACTGGCTTTACAAAGCCAGTTATGTAAAAAAAAATTCAGACACTTTAAAATAAACAGATCACTCACTTTATATTTTCTACAAAAATATTTTATTTACCATTATATAGAAAAATATAAAAGAATCAAATTATTTCACATACATATAAAAGTTAACCTTAGATAAAACATATATACATTTATACATAGTGTTCTAGAGTGCACATGCACATACATATTCTAAAATATATATAAGATTTCATTGACTTGGAGAAAAATTTCAGGAAGTATCTAGTATTGATATTATTTAATGCACTTTCATGAATAAGTAATTACAAAATTGTGTCTAAACTTGTGAGAAATAGTTTCATATGTTATCTTTATCCCAAAAAAATAAGTTTTCATAGATTTATCAGAGGATACATAATCTGTCATTCCTCACTGTCTTATCATGCATTCACTTCTTTTCTTATTTTTAGCATGGATTCTCTAGTACATTAAGACTTCTTTCTTCATTTGTATATTTAGTTTTTCACTTCTACCTATTTTGTTTTACTTTCTTAATCACTCTTTGTATTCTGTCTTTCTGCATCTCACTCAAAGAATAGATTTAAATGAGACAATATATTATTTTTTAATAAATAAATATATTTTAGTTGCTTCAAAAGTATTTGATTTTTTTCATAATATGTTATAGTTATTCTTGAGTATTACAAACTCCACGATGGAATATATACAACATTTCAACATATATAAACATGCTTTTTTATTTTTGTATTTAAATATTTTATTTCCTCGGAATTTGCTCACAATCTTTATGACATAATTTTTAGATTTTATTCTAATTTATTATAAAAGACAGTTGAATGCATTGAATGTACCCAAATAGAGTACAATTTTTCATATCTCTTGTACACAACAGAGTCACACCATTCATGTCTTCATACATGTACTTAGGATAATGACATCCATCTCATTTCATCACTTTCCTATCCCCATGCTCCCTTTCTTTCCCTTCCTCCACGCTGCCTTATCTATAGTTTTTTCTGTTCCTTCCATGCTTCTCCCTCCTTTCCATTACGTATCAGAAATTTTATGTCAGAGAAAACATTCAGCATTTGGTTTGGGGGATTGGCTTACTTCACTTAGCATAATATTCTTCAGCTCCATCCATTTACTTGCATATGCCATGATTTCATTCTCTTAAATGATGAGCATTATCCCATTTTGTATAAAAAGAACATTTTCTTTATCAATTCATATACTGAAGGGCATCACAGCACACTACATGAATGCAGCTACAACAATGTTTATACTACCACAATTTAAAAAATGATTTTAACTATCAGATTATAAATGCTTTTTCTAAAAATCTGATATAAAGGTATAAAAACTCTACATTGTTTCTAATGAACATTGTGGATGTTGAAGGTGTTGAATATTTTATTATATATGTATTATCAGAAATACTATTATTTCTACTAGTAAAATGTTTCTAAAATAAAAATATTAAATGGAGAAGCCAATAATGTAATAGCCTTGCCTCATAATGTATTAGGTGTAAGACTTTGTGAATATTATAGTATTTTTTAGGTGTAAAACCTTAACTAGATTTCATTAGAATCTTAGCTTTTCTCATTTAGTAACTTTATAAACTATGATATATCACTTAATTCGGGGATTCTCAGTTTGCTTATCTGTCAATCATTAATAATTGCTCTCAGATTTTTCTGGAAAATTTGAACATGCCCAACATTGTTTTCTTTTTCTTTTTTAAAAATATTTATTTATTTATTTATTTATTTATTTATTTATTTATTTATTTATTTTTTAAAGAGAGAGAGAAAGAGGGAGAATTTTAATTTTAATATTTTTTTTTGGTTTTTTGTTTTTTTGTTTTCGGCGGACACAACATCTTTGTTTGGATGTGGTGCTGAGGATCAAACGCAGGCCACACACACTCCAGGCAAGCTCACTACCTCTTGAGCCACATCCCCAGCCCTGTTTTCTTTACTTATATGTTATAAAAGAAATTTTCAGAGTTCTCTAAAGTAAAGTAGCCCTGAAACAAAGCAAGCGCTGTATACAATGTAGACATGCAGTGGTCATAACTTTTGAGATCAGAACTACATGAACCTTGGTTTCGTATACCCCATCAATTCAAGTTTTGTAAACAAGGGATAAGACAATGTTTTTGTACCATGAAGAAGACCTCATAGCAGGACAGGTAGACACTGCAGTCACTTATCCCCATGAAGTCCCAATATCACATCCACTTATCAATTACACCACATTTTCAAAAAACATCTCATTACATCAAAACTGGTATATGAGATGTAACCTCACTAAAAGTCTCACCAAGCTCAAAAAAATTTGGACACCATACATCGGAGGGAGGAAGCCAGGACCAGATGAAACAGAAACTGCTTGCATTAAGACCTGTAGCCACCTTGGTGATGTAGCTGAACACAAAGAAAAATGAAAGCATGAGTTTTGGTGTTTAGAGAGAAATGTGCAAAAGGCATATTTGTTCTAAGACAAGGAAGCAATGTAAACCATAATTGTAACTATACACTTATAAATCACAATTTTAAACAAAAGGACAGAAAACAGGCAGAAGTATCAAATTAAAGAACAGGATAGAGTTTTTAACTCATAACAGAAGACTTGACAATCCTTACCAAAGGGGTGAAGATGTCATGAAATTTTCCTTTATGAAGGTAATTTGTGGAAGGAGTGAGTTTTTCATTTCTGAAGAAAATTTTGCCAGAAAGTATAGAATAATAGAAGGAATAGCAAAAACACAAAAGTCACAGAAGGAAGCTAGAGTCTAGTAAGATGTTCAGTTATAGGGTTGGGGATATAACTCAGTTGGTAGAGTGCTGGCCTCACATTCACAAGGCCCTGGGTTTAATCCTCAGTACCACCAAAAAAAAGTTCAGTTACAAATTTTTATTGTGTTTATCATGATGTCATTTAGAACTATTATTAGTATTATTATTTAAATCAGGGTTTGAACCCACAGGTGATTAACTACTGAGCCAAACCTCAGCTCTTTCTTTTCTTTTTTCTTTCTTTCTTTTTTTGTTTTTGAGACTTAATCTTGCAGAATTTCTGAGACTGGCTTTGACCTTGCAATTCTCATGCCTTAGTCTCTAGAGCCAACCAAGATTACAGGCATTCGCCACCATGCCCAGCTTGGAATTTTTTTAAGTTATTTTATTTTTATATATCAGGACTTCATCTGACAATGATTGTATTTTCTTTTGCTAATGTTTTGAATAGAATCTGTGCCTTATACCACAAATAACCAAAAAACTCACTCTTTGTGTAAATATGATATCATCTTGGCATGAGTGGAATGACTCTACAGTTCTTTAAGTGACTCCCTAAGTATCATCAAGCAAAATGTCAAATCTTTGATATTGTTCCATAAGAAATTTGGAAAAGAATGTGGCACATTAAATGTATATTCTAATAAAATTAAAAAGCCTTGAAAAATATGTCCCAGATACTTGTGCTTTAATCTATTAGGACTAATGTTTTAGACTGTATAGTTGAGAAAATAAATGTTGTTTAGAACCCCACATCTCAGTGATTTATTTAATCAATGTTTATTTCCCACTCTAAAAGGTCTAAAGTGAACAAAATCTAATGGTCAGGCAGGTATACTGTGTGGCTTACATCTGAGATAGTTTTGAGAACTCTGGGGTTCCTGCATTTCATGGGTTTTATCAATCATTTTTTCTCTACAATTTGTTAGTATCACAAGAGTACGTGTTTCCATCAAAAATATCCACCTTAGTCTCCCAGACTTTAGAAATCTTCACTTTGTGATGGTGTGCTGTGGGAGAGGCATTAGCTTTCAGAATCAGTTTCAGCCTTCAGCACACTTGTTTGTGCTACTTGCCATCTTGAAGTATTTTTTCCAGCAAAAAGTATGCTTAGAGAGTTGTTTTGTGTATGGAGATAAACTTGAATTTTTATTTAACTTGCCTCTTGGCTGACTCATGTCTCTTAACCAGTGATGAATTTCTATTAATAATTTTACATGAATAATAAATGAAAAGGCATATTTAATAGAATAAAATTATAAGTAAAAAAAGAATTACACCTTCATTAGGATTGCCAAATGAGAAAGAAATTTAATGTAGTTAAAATATTTGTAATTTAAAATTGTTGTACTTAAAATATTATAGCAAATACAGTAACTTTAAAACTGTTTCCTTATCTTAAAATATATATTGAAACTTTATAACTTAAAGATTATTTTCTCAAACCTGAACACAATGAATCACACCTCACCAGGTGCAAAACTCAAAAATGAAGAGAGAGAATTTGTATATTAAGAACAAGTTTTAATTTTTTTAAAAAAAATAGATGGCTATTATAAAACCTGAAAGATAATGTTGAAAAGATCCTTCAAAATGAAAACAGAAGATTAGACAAGGACATAAAATTTTCCTAAAATGATTCTAAAATGAGAGAAATGAGACATGGAAAAGGGGAGATAGAACATGAAAAAATAAAATTTGGTTTAAAACTAAACACACAAGCCAGTTAAGCTTTCTTTAAACTAGGAGCTAAACATAAAGACCATGGTGTCTACACAGACTTTATATCCTGTGATATTACTGTGTCTGTGTTTTAAACAATTTCATCTGTTGCTTTATGAATTTTTAAAAATGACCATATTCTGTAATGGAGTCCTTTGTAAATTACCTGATAAATGTTGAATAAGAAAAAGTTATCTACCATATCTAGAAAGGCATTAGAATTAATTAATCTATAGAACTAGAAGTAAAAGTGTCCCAGAAATGAATGTAAATTTGCTAGTTTACATTTAACTTCTGGACTCTTACCATGTATCCATTAAATTATAAGATTCGAAGAAAAATATTTTAAGACAGTTTGTACTAGTTATTTGTCTTGGCTAAGGGAAGTCAGACCTCTTAAGACCAACTCCATTCCTCTTTGATATACCCCTAAATGCTGTGTGGTCCTGCACTGGCTTTGGCCTTGTTTTTCAGTTCCTACTCTTCTGTAGCACTTTTTGTTCTGACATTATTTAAATAGTGCTCTCATTCTGGGTGGTTCTACACATTCTGTATTATCAGCAACAAGCACAGGGTAATCATTAATTATTGAAGAAATACGAAGGCAAATTACTTCTAAAAATAGATAAAGAGAGCTAATTATTTTCTTTAACTTTTTTAAGACCTAAATATAATTACTCAAAAACTTGTTCTTCATTTTTTTTTTTGATGTCACACTGGAAAGACATGAGAGAGACACATGGACAGACACAGGGGATGTATAAAATTTTCTGAGGTTAAACCTTGTTGTGCACACCCATTTCTCATGTATTTGCTTAAAATTCTGACTTCTTTTCTCTAATATATAAAATCATTAAGATTTGGTAAATTAGAATGCTTATTAGTTTTGACTTTACATCAAAATTGATTGATATTTTCTTGCCAAGAATTTATTTATTTCATGATCCTCAGATTTTTGAGGCTTACTTAATATTCTTATCATCTTTCTCTTATGCTTGCATTACTCAGAGACAGAATTGCTGTATTCTTTCATATGTATTTCTTAAGAGCAAAAACTTCAGAGTATTTGTTTGGGTATCAAAGGTATTTTAAATTAATCTCATGGTAAAACAACTCTAAATACTCCTTTCTATGTTTTTACATTTTCAAATTGAGGTTTTCTTCAGAGCATATTTTACTGAATATCTGTGTTTCACAATAACAGACTCAGAAATTTCAGTCACTAAACGCCACTTATTTACTGATATATGTACAATTTGGATTTTTAATTTTGTGCAGCTTCAATCCTATTTGATAATAATATTTATGATGCTTTCATGAACAAAAGTATATTTCAAAAATAGATGTATTTCACTATACCTTAATAAAAATGGACATGTATATGTATCATTATTTAAATGTTTATTTTCACCTCTGGGTATATTTTACCAATATTATTATAAACTAAATCATATAACATTTATTATTTTATGTTTATTTGTTTGTACCATATTTATTTATTATGTTATTGTTGTATACATATTTCTGGTTAATACATTCTGTTTTTTTAAAGAGAGAGAGAGAGAATTTTAGTATTTATTTTTTAGTTCTCAGTGGACACAATATCTTTGTTTGTATGTGGTGCTGAGGATCGAACCTGGGCTGCATGCATGCCAGGCAAGTGCGCTACTGCTTGAGCCACATCCGCAGCCCCAGGTTAATACATTCTTAAAAAGAAAATGCTATTTAATAACCATAGCAATGGTATATTAAAGAGCTTTTTAAACTACTCTTTTAATACATATTTTCTTTTATCTTTCTAAAATCTTCTAGAATGTGTAAATTTATAAATATACACATTGAGAAACAAGAGATCCTATGGCAATAAGTAATATATAAAAGTCTCAAAACCTGATAAATTCAGTGCTAGAATTAACAGTTTTCCTGAATTGCAGGTCAACGATGTCTCTAATGCAGACAGTAAGCAAAACATTAAAATAACTAAATAACTGTAATTGAAATGATTCAGCAAACAATTTGGCATGGTCATATATGTCATCAATTTGAATCAAATATATATTAGATTTATTTATAATATATAGGTTAATTTATTCCTTTATGATCACTATCTCTTCTTTGAGAAATGACCTCTAGTAAACAGCCTCATTTGGCCTTAGGATGTGTGTACGGTAAGAAAAAAAGTCTCAAGAGTTCTATTATATTCATAATATATTCACATATTCCCAAGGTCTCTCACATACTGGTCAGTCACAAACAGCAAGCAATTTGAAAGTTCATGAAGTTTTGCAATATAACATTGTTATCCTTCCAAGCCATTTCTAAGAATTCTGTGTGACTTATTGAAAACATCAAGGAAAATGAATATGTCTTTTTAAACCCAGAACTTGAAATGACACTGGACTCAAGAGATAGAGTTTATGAAGACAGGAGTTATGTGTTATGGCTTCTGTTTATCTGCAGAAGAGCTGTCAAGGTGAAAGGGGTTGTGTGAGAATGGCCTTAGGCCTGAGCCTAAGCAACTCCTCTAATGCCAGATTCATGGGACCCCAATAGACCTCCAGGAGCTGAATCTGATGCAGTCACACAAGAGTGTTTATTGTAAGCTCAAGCCTGGACTCACAACCATTTCAGATACAGTGGTCCCAAAGAGTGAGTCTTGACCCTTAATTCATTGAGGATTAGTAGATTTTGGGGGATATTGTATGCATCACAACATCACACAGCCAATCATTTCACATCACAAAAAAGTCAAACAACAACTCTTAACTTTGATTAGCACATTCATTGGCAGGAACAAGTTTTGTAAGGGTGATTTTTTAGTTCAAGTTGTGGATACATTTGAACCGATTTGTTTAGGCCATGAGAGGTTGCAAGAGTGTATATGATAAACTTGCTAATCATGTTACCAATCAACAAAACTACTGGGAAGGTCACCTGGTTTTTCAGGTATTTTCTGTGTCTCATGCTTTTTGTGGTAGCTAGGGGGTTGCTATGGGTCCTAACCTAGTGTAACTGAGTCAGGATCACTTGGCATGGAAGATCTCTCCAGTTATTTACAGACAAACAACTCAGCAGGGTTATTATATGCCTAGGAGCACTATGAGTTTTTCCATGGACAAGGGTAACTCCCCCCTTTGGACAGGCTTTGCTCTGAGGTGGCTGGTTTCTCAAAAAGGGAGTCACATCAGTTTCTCACTCCATTTAAATAACTCCATTTTGAAACCTGAGGTCATTATTAGAGGTCAATTTTCACCAGGCACACCCACAGAGCCCCCTAATATGGCCTCAGACAAATTACTTGCCACCACCCTGATAAACTGAATAAAGCCGCTGGCAGGCTTTCCTCTCCTGATAAGAGTGAAAGGTGAGAATATCAGGATGGAGACCACCAGACCAGATATTTCTGACTTCAGGGTAAATGAGAAATCTGGTGGCACCTGATAATTACAAGGTGTGGTAAAAAATAAAAAATAAAAACAAAATTAGTATAAAAAATAGAGCTAATAAACAGTGATTTAGCCAGCCTAAAAAAGTATATACTCCAGCAGGAGAGCCTGATGTGGACCTACACTGACATCCCATCACTTGCCATCATTTTCCTATTCTCTGTGTGATCCTCACTGCTCTCAAACTCTACCGCCTTGTCTGGACCTTTGTGAGAGCTGCAACTTCTCCCTGTGTCCCTCTCCTCAACTGTTTGTCCACTCCCCACCAGAAAAAGCCTGTTTTGGTTTGGGACCTGATTACTGCTGTCTGAGTGAGTGTGCATCTGCAGGACATAAACCTAAGGTTTGAGAGTTTTGAACTTAGCATTCAGAGGAAATGTCTGTCACTAGCCTGTCATGATTAAATCTGTTTTGCAATGTTCAGAATTAATCTAAAATTGTTTTCTGGGAATTAATTAATCTAGAATTGCTTGGTGTTATTTGATTATCTCCACTGCAGAGCCTATCATTAAGGATTGTTGTTTTCTTCATTAGGAACCTATAGAGTAAAGTTGAATTTAGAATTTGAGTGAATAAAGAATTGAAAGGGGCAGAAATGCATGGATATTCTTTATTTCTCCCCTTGACTTCAATGTCACAAATTTGCTCCCTGGAAACATGTTGTTATTATTTTTAAAGTATTAAATTAAGGAATTTTCATCACTAAAGATTATTATTATCTTCAATTCTAAATGTTGAATTTACTTTTGGCATTATCTCTGTCCTTTGACTGTTATTGTTATGGCTATTTACTGGTAATTAGGCCTTGCTTTCCCAATGCTGAAGTATAACACCAGAGAAGCACATCAAGACAAGTTTAGAGTGGAAAGTTGAAGCTTTATTAAAGGACAGAAGAAAAGACTTCTCCCTGGAGGAAGAGGGGGACCCAATGTAGTGGTACCCCCTTTCTCCACAGAAAAGTCCACTTCACCATGGCTGATTTGGGAACTGTCAGCCAAAGAGTCTCTGCAAAATAGTTCAATGTAGATAAACTTTCTATTTTTGTGTTGCCCTGTTTACTTGGCCACTGGCCAAGGTGCTGGACACCCCTTTACTATTTTCACAAATATATCCAGTATAGTACTTTGAAGAAATAGCAAACAAGGCCTCTGGCCTTGAGCTAGGCTTCACAGAGATGTCTACATTTTTAAGATAAGTTACAAATTGGCTCCATGGTAACAGCTGGCAGAGGGAGGAAGAAAGGGTAGAAGAAGTTCTCCTCTTCTCAAGTGTTGTCCTTGAAGGGTTAACTTGCCCAGACAGTGAAAGAAAAAGCTGCTTTTATGTGAACTTCTGCAGACTGTAAACTTCTGAGCCCCTCTACTTACATGCTGGGTATAAAACTCTGAAATTCCCTGAACTTGGAGGGATTGATTAATAACAGCAAAAGCTGTGCTCTCTGAACCTGGATGTAGCCAAATGAAACTGTTTCTTTCTATCTTCAGTGCCTTGCTTCATTTGTCCCTACAACAAACTGGGACACAGCACTGGAGGGAGTATTGTCACATGTGATGAGTCAGGTTTTGCAAGAGAAAACACCAACTGGGCTGCTATTTCATACATCTTTTCTACTTAGAGTAGCAATCTGACTCTGATTATCACCCCCAAACCTCTCCCCACAACAAGAGGCCTTTACATATAAGGGTCTGCTGACTGTCCCATGTCAGTCACATGTTATTTGGAAGCCAATGACAGATCCACATGGCTCCACCACGAATGTTTTATCAGACACCTGCACTCCACTGCTCCAAGGCCAGTTCCCAGCAGGCTCCAACTCAATGGCATCTCTGTTCTACACCATTTTTATGAATTCGAGTCAATAAAGGAACTATCTTGTTCTGTAATGATGAGCAACAGGAGATCGGATGGATCTCCAGTTCAGAAATTCCTCGTCATGACAATTTCAAATATTTCACTGTATTGGTCTAGACATCATTCAAGGATGAAGAAGGTGGCACTGTGGGTCTTGATTCTTTCAGGAACTATTAAGGGGTGAGAAAACTCCATTCATAGAATAATATATATGAGAGAGAGAGAGAGAGAGAGAGAGAGAGAGAGAGAGAGAGAGAAATATATATTAAATACATGTAAAAGTAGCAATAGATATGCAAATCCAAATTCTAAAAAGAACATATATCATTCAAAGATCACAAAAGTATTCATTTGACTCATACAAACTAGGGGTAGAATTGTGGCTCAGGGTTAGAGTGCCCCTGACTTCAATCCCTGGTCTCTCCCCCGCCAAAAAAAATGGGACTGAGTAAATAGCTCAGCATATAGAGTGCTTGCCTTCTAAGTATGAGGCCCTGGGGTCAATCCTCAGTACAGAGATTGAGGGGGGGGGGAGAGGGAGAGAGAGATTGAACTTGCATGTAATTTAAATTCAAGTTAGTCCCACTTCTATTTTTTCCTGCCACACCAGAATAAAAGAGTTTCCTGAAATGTTTGGAAAGTTTCTGTGGTTATTTATTTATTTATTTATTATTTACTTATTTTTATTTGGTGCTGAGGATCGAACCCAAGACCTTGCATGTGATATGTGAGTGCTCTATCACTGAGCCACAACCCCAGCCCCTTCTGTGGGTTATTTTAATGAAATGGTCTGATCATAAATAAGTAAATAACAAATTAAATAATAAATAAATACACCCTCAATTGATGACCCATTACAGTTTTTAAAAAATTTTTAAATGGGACACATAGACCACATTTAGGAGAGATTCATTCTTTTTAATGTCACCTAATATTATTCTGCTTTTTTCTCATGTGAAAAATCTCAGAATTATAAATTAAAATAATTTAAAAATGCCCTCCAGTTCTTGAAGAAAAACATTATAAATGATGCATACATTTGAAATAAAACATGGGGAAATAATGATTAATAATGCTGAAAGTGGAGTTTTTAGATGAACCAAAATTTCTCAGTTTTCCATGAATCTGGGTGCTTGTTTCATAAATTTTGAAGAAAAAAAATTATTTAAGCAAGAAGAAATAGAACGGCCACCATATTATATGAGGATTGATATCAGAAAAAGAAATCCTTTTTGTGTGCCATCTTAGAAGTTTACTGATGGTTTTGGGCAGAACATGGAGCATAATGCATTTAAAATAGGCTTTGGAAAAGGCATCCTGACTACCATATGGGTTCACTTTTATTCATTCTGTGACCCATCCTTTTTCCTTTAAATTCAATAAGGAATCACTCCTGGGACAAAGGACTTTGTAGAAGGTGTTCCCACAAGTGGGATTCAAGGTCTTTTACTTTTGAAATAGACCTTAATGGTGCTCATTAACATCTTTCAGTTAGCCACCAGGTGTCTTTGAGTGAGGCACATTATCTGCATTACATGGTCATTATTAAACTTATTCTCTGTGAACAGAGAACCCTAGTTTTGGATATGTGAACAGAGAGTTAGAAAACTAGGGGTTTATTCTGAGACCTATGGAGAGATAGGCTGAAGTTCTGGATTTCAGGTTTTTGTTCTGAATTTGAGATACTGCTTCTGCTACATTTAAAAATCTCAGGACTCATGAAGAGAATGAGTTAAAAGCCAGCATCATCAAATGTGTGAGGCCCTAAGAACTTCAAAGTGACCCTGTTTCTAAATAAAAATATTTAAAAAAGGATGTGAATGTGAATCAGGGGATGAACACCTCTGGGTTGAATTTCTGGTACCAAAAAAAAAAAAAAACAACAAACAAACACGCACACACAAAAAAAAATAATAAACAAACAAACAAACAAACCCTCATGAGTAACAAGCCCTAAAATCAGCAGCCTCTATCATGCTTGAATACAACAAATGTAGTTGTGGTTCTCTCCTGGTAATTATCTCAGTCTTCATTATGCATTCTGGAGACATGCTGGAATCATGGGACATGGAAGCCCACAAAGGGCTTTAGAAAAAAGCTGGAAACACCTTACAATTATGGAACAAAATGCCCATGTTTTCAACTGTTGATCTAAGCCTCACTAGACTAGTCAGAGGGAGGTGATCGCTAATTTACCACAGAGAGACCCTCTGGCCACAAGACTCTGGAGAGGACCATGAGGACTCCCTAGCCATGACTACCAGTTTCCACCATTGCCACTTCTGTCAGCTTTAAGCCACCTTCCTACCCAGTCTCAAGATAACAAGGCACACTTACCATTTCCTGGCTCTCAGGGTTCTCAGTGTTCTCCCTGTGATTTGTTTTCAGATTCTGCATAGCACAGACACCTGGGCTTGGATCCAGGACAGAAGCCAACAAAAAGATTGAAAAAATGGTGGGCTCCAGACACCAAGGGAACAGAAGATTGTGGACGCCCTCCCCCTCATCACTGGCTGCATGAGGGTTGGACAGTTCTCACCTAAGAGACTGATTGGTCAAGGCTTCATGCCCTGCCTCCAACCTGAGGCAAGTGGGTGAAGAATCAAAGGCTGAATGACAGGCTGCTCCATTGTCACTGTTAAAAGACTATAGATCAGGGCTGAGGATATAGCTTAGTCAGTAGAGTGCTTTTTTGCTGATTAAGGCCATGAATTCAATCCCTTGCACTACACACACACACTCTACTCCCCCCCCCAAAAAATAAGTAAAGGACTTTGGGGACTAGGGTTATGGATAAGAGGTAAAGCACGTCTCTAGCATGCGTGAGGTACTGGGTTCAACACCCAGCACTGCATTAAAAAGCCACCCAAGAGAGGATGTGGCTCAAATGGTACAGCACTCCCTGGCATGTGGGGGGCCCAGTTTTGATCATCAGCACCCCATGTTGTGTCCGCCAAAAACTAAAAGTAAATATTAAAAAAAGCCAACAAACAAACTACTAATGACATTTGCCAAAAATGAATGAGAACCAAATCTAGATGAATACTCTGACCTCTGTCTCTATATTCATGTGTCAATAAGCAAGAAGGTAAACTTCTCTGTGTCTAATCACTAAAATAAGGGGATAGTGATCGTTTTCTTCAGTGGGAAGTGATTAAAAATCATTATTATGTATAAAGAACTTTAAATGTGAAAAATCTATTTTGGACATGTATAATGATTTTGGACATGTATAAAAATATTGTGTAACTAACAATCATTTGTAATTTTATTATATAGTAGTTAATAAGAACCACAGAGATGCTATACCTATAAAGAACAGTCATTCTTTTCCTTTCATGAAAAAAAACATCACCATAGTTTGAACTTATAGTTATTATGAAGCTAGTCATACTTAAAATTCTTCCTCCATTCAGTATTACTCTTTCAACAATGTTTGTTAGTTTATTTTCACCACATTATGGTGTTTCTTTTTTTCTTTCTTTTTTTCTCTTTTTTATTGGTTGTTCAAAACAATAAAAAGTTCTTGACATATCATATTTCATATATTAGATTCAAATGGGTTATGAACTCCCATTTTTAGCCCAAATACAGATTGCAGATTCACATCGGTTACACATCCACATTTTTACATAATGCCATTAGTAACTGTTGTATTCTGCTACCTTTCCTATCCTCTACTATCTCCCCTCCCCTCTTCTCTAAACCAGCTACTGTAATTCATTTCTCTCCTTGTTTTTTTCCCATTCCCCTCACAAGCTCTTATATGTAATTTTGTAAAACAATGAGGTTCTCCTTCCATTTTCATGCAATTTCCCTTTTCTCTCCCTTTCCCTCCCACCTCATGTCTCTGTTTAATATTAATCTTTTCCTCCTGCTCTTCCTCCTTGCTCTGTTCTTAGTAGCTCTCATTATATCAAAGAAGACATTTGCATTTGATTTTTAGGGATTGGCTAGCTTCACTTAGCATAATCTTCTCTAATGCCATCCATTTCCCTGCAAATTCCATGATTTTGTCACTTTTTAGTGCTGAGTAATACTCCACTGGGTATAAATGCCACATTTTTTATCCATTCATCTATTGAAGGGCATCTGGGTTGGTTCCACAGTCCAGGTATTGTGATTTGTGATGCTATGAACATTGATGTGGCAGTATCCCTTTAGTACACTCTTTTAAGGTCTTCAGGGAATAGTCCAAGAAGGGCAATAGCTAGGTGAAATGGTGATTTGACCCATATTTTTTCAATCAAAAATTCTAAAGTATAAATCATCTACTATGACTGTTTAGCCTAAAGCAAGATACTCATTGAATACAGTATAAGCAGAAAGCCATAATTTTGTCAGAAAGATAACACTTGTAAATTCAGGTACTATCTATAGTTACTGGCTTGGTTAGGTATCTAATTGTTACTATCTATAGAAACCAATCAATTGAACAAAAGTTTCAGGCAATTAATACCTGAGTAAAATAGTGCTTTTGTTTATGTAGTAATACTAAGTTTATATATCTTTCTTTTCTAACAAGCTAAACATAGCATCAAAACCCCAATCTCTCAATATACAGGAATTTAACCAAGACTTTTTACTGAACAACCAATTTATTCAGTTAAGTGAGTTTAGTGATTAATGCCTGAGCCAAAATGCTTTTTCTCTGCATGCAAATCTGGGTCAGCTTCATGTAACATAAGGTCAAATGATTATAGGAATCCTCAAAGTTCAGCACTGCACAAAAACAGCATGAATAATTTTCTTTCAAAAATGTTAAAAACTGATGTTACCAATCTACCACTGCATTTATTGAAAATCACAATGTTTTACCCAGGAGACATCTAATTTTCTGCACCACAACTCACTTTAAAAGGCTCCAGTGTAAATTCATTGCAGAATGTATTTCTAGGTAAATAAATAATTTGAAGCATGTATGAAATTTTTGAATAGATGCCAATTAAACAGGAGAGAAGAGCTGAAAAAATAAATTGTCATTTTAATTTTAAAGTAGTTTATCTTGAGCTATTACCATTGACAGTAGTTAGAGAGTCAGGCCATTTCTCTATTGAGGGCTCTTAATTTGTATCATACTATCAGCACAGTAGAAAACACATCTTTTGAATTCTCTAAGGCAAAAAATGTATTATTTTCTCAAGTTTCTTTGAGTGAATAATTGTCTCAAAAAAAATTTCTACTCTAAAATACTGCTATTATATAGTCTTGGTCAATCCACTGTTTTCTCAATAGACTGAAAACCATTACACATTGTTAGCAGTCTTACTTCAAAATTCCTTTGGTGGTATTCCTGAAAAATATGAATACTGAGACCTTTTACTTCCTACAGGGAAATCCTCTTCCATCACCTTATAATCCTAATTAAGAGTGGAAAGAAGTATCTTGTTTTTCAAGTTTTTATACCTATATATGTTTGTATACAATAATATATAAAATTCTATAAAGTAATTTATAAATATATATATATATATATATATATATATATATATATATATATATATATATATATACCCACACATTGCCTACATAAAAATTACTTTAAGGATAATATGTTTAATATACCTGGAGAATATTACTTCAATGTGGTCTCTTGTACATGAATTCATGTAGCTGGTTTCAGTGGTACACGCCAGAGTCTTGGGATGCTGAGGCAGGATGATTGTGAGTTCCAAGCCAGCCTCAGCAATTTAGCGAGTCCCTCAGCAACTGAACTCAGTGATATCCTGTTTCTAAATAAAATACAAAAAAAGGGCTGAGTATGTGGATCAGTGGTTAAGCATCACTGGGTCCAATCCTTGGTACCAAAAAAATAAATAAATAAATAAATAAGGAATGCATTCCTGCAATCATGTAGGCATGCATAATGCAGAAGTACATGGATTCAAGTTTAAACAAAAATAAACATGGTAAAATTTTACTAAACTCCAATAGTTGGTAAAAAAAAAATTAAAGAAACTAAGTGTTAAAATACTTACATATTTACTGGAATACCATGAACTATTATCAATTATGTTGTAAACATTGACAACATGAACATTTAATAAACTATAATGTTATCAGAAAAAAATATTTTTTAAATATTACACTTAACATTATCACTTGCTATATAGTAACAGGGAGGCATCATTTAATCTTAATGCCTTCACATTTTAGGGTCTAAGTTTTAGACAGAAGAAGACCATCACTAGTCTTTGGCTATGTGGGCCTACAGATACCTAATGTTAAAAAATCTACAGAATTTACAGTTATTGAATGAATTAATTTGGGAGTATTATGACTATGGGTAATTAATTTTTTCTTTGATTTACCTTTTTTTATAGACTTCACAGGATGTTCTACTTTTGTAATAAGAATATTCCCTTTCAAAAAAAAATTTAATACAATTAAAAGTAAATTAAGACTTGGAATAGATTTAGTTTTTAGTAATCAAAAAAAAAAAAAAACTTTGGGGCTATGAAGGCAATATAGTACATGGGTTGAAAGTTTGCATTTTAGAGTTATGCTTTTCTGATTCTGAATTCTATCTCTGCCTCTCCTACTTAACAAGGAACACAGCTCTCTAGACAATGGTGTTGTAAACTTCAAATACAATAGTGCTTGCAAGGTACTTGGCACTCATAGTTAGTTTCAAAGTATAGTTGCTTTTATTATTACCTTAAAATCTAATTTTAATAAAATGAACAACCCACAAACTATTAGACATTTCACACTTTGTACTCTTTTTGACAATAAAATATTTCTAAACCTTTAACTCATACTTGGACCTGGGCAAATACTCAATTTATATTGTATTTTCCACTTAACATATTATTCTAGGGTAGTGAAAAAGGCAACCATTTCTCATGGCAATGACAAACATGTCCACCTGTAAGTCATCTTTGATACTGGAAACTGGAAACTACTCATTCCTTTAAATAAGAAACACAACCCTTCATTTGAAATACAAGTTATATTATACTCACAAACATATGGACAAAAGTGTTAGGGAATAATTGGTTGTGGTTGTTTTTCCTTTTCTGTGAAGGTGAGGATTAAACCCAAGGCCTTACAATTGCTAGGCAAATGCTCTACCACTGAGGTATACTCCCAGTCCCAAATATATGTATTGCATACAATCTCTTTAAAAAATCTCTTATGTATGTCATTAGTAACAAAATATGCTTATTACAAGATGATTTTTTTTTTCAGAGTAGAAATTAGAAATTTATTAAAGGACAGCAGAAAAGACTTCTCCCGGAGGAAGAAGGGGACCCAAAAGGTGGGAATCCGTGGAAGGGCTGTTCTTTCGCCTTTTTATACTTTTGGTGATAGAATATAGGTTGAAGGGGTTAGGACACAGGTGGGCCCAATTATCACCTTTTGGGATGGGCTTATCATTTCTCTAGGATGGGCTATCTCCAAATCTGTTGGGGGCTGTTTCCTGAGCTCCATTAACATTTCTTTGAGGTGGACTTTGGCCTAGGGCCTTTTCAGGACTTCATTAACATTCCATGAATTGTCCTGCGTTTTCCCTGAGTCATTCCCAGCATGGCCTCCATTTTAGATTTCACTCGATATTAGACCCGATTTACCTAACTACACTGACTACCTAACTTTAAATCTGGCTTCATTCCCCCCTCTAATTTGGGAACTCCTTACTGCTGTAAGCAAGGGGGGCGAAGAAAATCTTTCTGGCTTCTTCAGGCTGAAAAGGGACGGTGTGGGGCAAGCAGTTTGGAATCTCCCTTTAAAAATCGGGTCTATCGAGTGGGTCCATGATAGAAGTCTGATTGAGAAGTAATAGACTGGAAGGCTATTTGAGTGATGGGTGGTCTATAAGAGAAACAAGAATTCATTAGTACTGGAACCAGATTGATGCAGCAATAAATCCCATAGCACAGGAATATGCCAATGAGTATGATGGCAAAGACAAAGACTAACAATGATTTCCAAGAGGAATTACCAAGAACCAGGAGCTAAGATATTGTTTCCATGACAAAGTTGCTGAGGACATGGCTTCTATCTGAGCATGTAAATCTTTAAGGATATTCGTCTCATTGCCAGAATTGTCAGGGGTGCAAACACAACACTTAACTTTTAGAATTACAGATGTCCTTTTCCTTAAGATACAGTTTAAAAACTTAATATCATCTGAGCTTGCAAAATCCTTTTACTAGTATGACCTCTGTGTCTAATAGAGAAATATTTAATTCTGTTACTTAGGGCTGGATAACCATACTAGCAAACATTAAGCCTACCTGCATAGGTTAGAAATAAAGGCCTTGAACTAAAAACTACTCTGGCAGTTTCTTTTGATAGTAATCAGGCATTCCTGTCTGAGAATCTCTTTTGAAGCCTCCTGTTTACTTATTTATGGAAGTTACATTTAACTATTATTTTATTTAAAATGCCCAGGAATAGCTGTGTTTTGGCTTTGATTGTCTTTGCTAAGTGTTTAAGATGAAGCAAGTCAAACTGACTTTTGTTTCTATCTATTGTTAACAGTCAGCTGAGTTTCCTTGGGAGTCCTCGGGAACTTGCAGCAGCTTCTCAGATCTGCTAGTGCCACTTGTGCTAGGATGGGTCCAGGCCTTGCTTGACCATGTGGCTTCCCTTGGAAGCATCAGGGATGTCTCCATTTTCTGATGACCCTCCTCTTCACAGCAAATGCACTGATTGGCTTTCGGTCCTCCACTGGTCTCATTAATCTCCCTGATTGGGAGGTTATGTGGCGTAGAGTTGCAAAGCTCTTTGGAAAAGTCCCCTATCCCCTGACTCAGACTGACTCAGAGGGCAAGAGCCAAATTTTTAATTTTAAAACTTAATCTTTTCTTAGTTCAATATTTATTTCCAGATAATCATATGAATAAATAAATCATGTATGCTAATTTTACGATATGCAATGTAAATAAATTGAATCATCTTCCAGAATAATTAAGGTAAAATCCCTTTGCATAATAGCAATTTTTACCATCCAAATATCTAAAATAATAGCTTTCTTCATTTTCATACCTCTTAGTTAATAAGTAAGCTCATGTGTTTTAAAATAATACTTAACCTTACTGATTGAATATAAGTCAAGGAAAAGTAGGATCTTTTGATTTGGCAATAGGAAGGAAACATTTAAAATTTAAAGGAAATTAAGCTTTTTAAAGTATTTCTTCAAAATTTCCAAAAATCAATATTACATAAGGTAAAATTTTTATTTTTCTGTTCTCCAAAAAAATACTAGTTCATCCTTAGCTACCTTATACCCTAAAACAAAATCCTGATTCAATGAAATATGTATTTTTATCTTTAAGGGTTCTAAAATGGTAAGATATTTCTTACTGTTCATATAACTGGAAATATAATAATTATGCTTAAACATTTTCACTTTAGATTCTAGATTATAATATCTTGTATTTTCAAAAACTCTCCTAGTAATTGAATTTCTACATTTATCTCAGTTTTTAAATACACATATTAATTAGTAATTCATACTTTAATATGTAGCATGTTATAATGAATTAAATGCTTAAAAATTACAAGACAATGATAGCGAGGGTATTTTAAATGTTCTAAAGATTAGTATCTCCCATTTATATTGCTTTGCTACATAATTTAACAAATGGAATTGCAGACTCAATATAGCAGAGTGAATCTGTGCTACCTCATCATGCACAGTTTTTTCTAGCTTCATAAATGACATTATGATCTTGGATTTGGATTTCACCTTTCTGTGTGCTAAAGAACTACATCTTGGGTTAACTGAATCTATTTCACAAGACTGTTGGAAAAAAAATTCAAAGTGGTTTTATAGAAATATACTAGACAAATTTAAGATATAATCTATTAGAACTTAATTTTCTTTATTTCACAATGTTACATTACTGGAACTCATATGCCAAAATGCCCCAAGACAATTGATACAAATCCACTGAGAATATTACATTCAGAGAACTGTAATTACTGGTTAGTAATTCAATTTTCCAAAGAGGCAAATACTGGATCACTTGCTCTCCCAGAAAAAGAGAAAGGAAAAAAAAGTTTTAAATGAAACTTGAATATGTAACTTGGACATTTTACAAAGTAGTTCATATTTTTTAGTTGTAATTTCTTCATGGATATGAACTTGCTCTTCAGAGATAATATCCCTTCTAAGCTCATCACATTTATTTCTTTCCTAAAAAATACAAAAACAGAATCACTTAAGTATTTAAATTCTTAATTTTTTTTTACTATTAGAAATATATCACTACAAAGAAACACATATTAAGCTGCATACTCTTAAGTACATATTATATCATTATGAAAAAGCATTTATTTTTCTCTTGCAAACTTATTATGTAAAGCCTAAAACAAAACAGCATTAAAATATTTTTTTACAATAACTCTGGACCTTTTCTTAAGTGTATTCTTAAGTTCTTAAAAATTTCTTGAATCATTATTTATCTTTAAAGATTTGTGAATATATTTAGCTATAATTAGACAAGAATTTAATTTTGCTTTATAAAGTTTATGGAAATAATATCATCTCATGGGAAGGCTGGAATATTTTAATATCTGTCTGACTTTTGTTGTGTGTTTTCTGCATCTGCAAAGGTAAATGTAACTCAATAGTTTTTGTTTTATAAGCTAGCAATGAATTTGTAAAATTGGAGAGACTATTAAGTGTATTTCATACAAAAAAATAGTTTTAGATCCCTACATATTCTGGACCCTTTATCATGTAGTTTTTGTACTTTGGACTTTTCAGATATTTTCTATTCCATATGATGGTTCAGTCAAATGTGAAACTTCTTTGAAATTCAAGGTATTACATGATTTCTTCTATATAAAATATTTTCTTTAGAAAATTTTACATACCCTTATCAAGTCTGAAACCAAGGTTGTAATTTTAAAATGGGAATGAATACTTTATGTTGAATTTATTATCCCACAAAAATAATAATGCATAAATATCATGTTTAAACAATCATGGATAAACCTTCTATAAAAGCAAATCTTAATGTGTCTATTCATTGGGAGCACACTCTCTCTCTTATAAGAAACAATAGAGCAAATGCAGAGATTTTCCTATACAAATCGAGACATGCCTGATTGAACTGTGAGAAAGTCTCAGGAGATGTCTTCCTAAAATATCATCTGTCAAGAAACTTTATCTTTAAAGACTGGAATTGAAAGATCTCAGGCCCACCCGTGAGGAACTCATGTTTACATAGATCTGTGCCTGAGAGTTGGCTGGGCGTAAGAGCCAGAATTCAAGATACGCGCAAAGAGGAGCAGATTCATATTTCTGAAATCTCCTCTCTCCTTGACAGAAAAATATTTAACTGTAACTTGATATTGTCTATAATGTCATTTCCATATACCTTTTGAAAAAGATACCACCAGGAAACAACTAAACATTCTATAATACATTTCTCTGTTTTTTTTGCAACAAGGTGAATTCACCTTCCCATGGCTTTCTCAAGATCATAAATAAAAAGCACTGCATGAGAATACACAAAGAAAGCAAAGTAAACTAAGGACAAAATGAATTTCCTGTCTATATTCTTCATGGTGGTAATTTCTTAAAATATAATAATGGAATTGTTTAGTTTCATCTTTAAGTATTGAAATTGATGAAAAGAATTTGACAACACATAAAAATATGTAAGCTAGTATGTGACTAGAGGTTGCCATGTAAACTAAATGAAATGATTAAATGTAAAAATGAAAATGTAACAGGACTTATATAGTCTTTGTGTTTTAACAAATTACAATTTTCATTTTGGGTATATGTGGATTTTATTGTACGTGTACCTTAAAAACATTAATTTTCTGAGGGCAGACCATTAATTGGGTCCAATTCATTCTTAACATGAATTGTAAACTCTCTATTATTCAATCTTCCCTCAGTCTGATAGCTGTGAACTCCCAGGTTATCATGAGTATGGCTAAGATGCACTGTGCAGTGCTCATTCAACAAAATGTTGCTGTGGTGCTTGAGTTCCTGTGGTTCTTGATGCCTGAGGTAGTTTTTATTCTTTTGCCCAGATTGCATTCCATACTTTCATCAAAGTTTTAGAGATGTATCTCAATGCCATCTAGAAAATATCTATTTTCTTAGTAATGGACCCCAACAACACATTGCAGTAATACGTTAAATCTATAAATCCTTCAAAGCCTATAGTAAGTCTTTCTAAAAAGGACTGGAGATGTGTCAACTCACAGAAATGCAATAAAGTATTATTGATTTTTGTTAATGATATGCTCATACTGATTACAAATTTCATAGTGTTATAATTGAATATGACATGTAGTAACAATACAGTTACATAGAAAATGACAAGTAAAGCAGTACTATGTATAACTATTTCTAATTTACATGGCAAGTTTGAGGCTAAATTTATTTAAATTTCCATTTGTGTAGCCAATAGATAGCCAAATTATTTTTTCAAGCTTTGTGTGTATGTGTGATGTGTGTGTGTGTGTATATATATATATATATATATATATATATATATATATATATATATATATATCAAAATATTTCTATATACTTTCACACTCTAAATAATATTACATAATATTATTGTGGTAATATTTCCTTACTAATGAATAATTAACAACACATAAGATTTATATCAGAATATATTCTTGAAAATGTTCTGTAAAATATTTTAGCTGGATAATTTAAGTGTATAAGCAAAGCTGAAATTTTAAATTTAAATTCCAGGTAAGATTATGATACAGTAATTAAAAAAATACTATGTTAAAAAAAAAACATATAATGGCCCAGGAATTTTTAATGATTTGTGTGCAGACCTTTGTAGTTAACCTCAGAAACACAAATCTGAGCTAGATGTTTTTAAATAGCAGATGATTATTAACCAACTTAAAAGTCTAATGGAAATTTGTTCATAATTGTCTATTATTTAAAAGCAGTACTCTTTATAGTTTGAATCTGGTGCTACCAGAATCATTACACTAGGAAAAATACTAACAAGCATAAGCTTCTTCTAACCGATAGATATTTTCTGACATGTTGCTCACCATCTCTAGCAGTCAGAGAAATGCAAAGCAAAACCACCCTAAGATTGGCAGCCATTAGGAAGTCAAACAACAACAGCTGCTGGCGAGGATGTGGGGAAAAGGGTACTCTTGTACATTGCTGGTGGGACTGCAAATTGGTGCGGCCAATTTCGAAAGCAGTATGGAGATTCCTGGGAAACCTGGGAATGGAATCACCATTTGACCCAGCTATTGCCTCTCTCAGACTATTCCCTGAAGACCTTAAAAGAGCGTACTACAGGGATACTGCCACATCGATGTTCATAGCAGCACAATTCACAATAGCTAGACTGTGGAACCAACCTAGATGCCCTTCAATAGATGAATGGATAAAAACAATGTGCCATTTATGCACAATGGAGTATTATGCAGGACTAAAAAATGACAAAATCATGGAATTTGCAGGGAAATGGATGGCATTAGAGCAGATTATGCTAAGTGAAGCTAGCCAATCCCTAAAAAACAAATGCCAAATGTCTTCTTTGATATAATGAGAACAACTAAGAACAGAGCAGGGAGGAAGAGCAGGAGGAAAAGATTAACATTAAACAGAGACATGAGGTGGGAGGGAAAGGGAGAGAAAAGGGAAATTGCATGCAAATGCAAGGAGACCCTCATTGTTATACAAAATTACATATAAGAGGTTGTGAGGAAAATGGGAAAAAACTTATTCTAACCTATAGATATTTTATGACATGTTGCTAGTATAAACATGGTGGTTACTTATTGCATGAGGATCAGAAAAAAATGGCAAGCACTTTACATTAACTGTTATTATTATTTGCAAAAAGTCAAATACAAATGTCAATACACACACATATATTCTGTGATAAAATTTCTTTGATCTTACATTTATTTTTATTTTCTTTATAATGACATTTATTTTAACATCTTCTATAAATCAGGCAACTGTAAGAACCACTTACCCCCTCGCACGTATGAAAACACTTGCCTGTTAACTGCTAAATACCTGGCACTTAGAATGTACCTCATTCATTTAATGAGCTCAAAAATAACCTTTGCAAGAAATAACTAGTGGGGCTGTGGTATTCAGTGATAGGGTTTTAATCCTCAGCACCACATTAAAAGAAATAAATAAAAGAAAGGTATCGTGCACATTTGTATCTAAAAATATTTTTAAAAAATAACGGATGATTACATTATAACACTACTTTTCAACTTTATTTTGTTCAACAACCTGAGTTAGCATGCCCTTATCAACCTTCCTGCCTATAACAATATATTGTTTCACAGATAAACTTTCACTTCTCACATGAAGTTCCCTTTCAGAAGGAAAATGCATCCTATTCCCTGGTTCCTACACTCATTGACTTTTTTTTTTCTTCACTAAATCTAAAATTACTGCCAATATAAGTTTTAGAAAGCCACATGAACCCTGAGAACTGAAATTGTAGCAGTCTTGAACTCAGACAGTTAGCATGAAAACCAAAGAAGGCACTGACCTCCTGGTGGACTCCCCAGAAGCACCCAGTTAGGAAAAATGGGCTCTGCTTGACATCACTGACCATCCAGTGTTCCTAGCTAAGTTCTTGAAACCTTCTATTCAATGCCTTTTCCTTCAGTTCTAAAGCAAACATTCAAAACTTGAATAAACTAAAATTTACCTCAGCAAAATGATTCAATAACTTCCATGATATTAAATGTTTTCTTCTTTAACTAACGTGATCAATATTAGAAAAGGGGAGGGAGAGTATAGTGTGCATAACAGAATGAAGACAAATAGAACGAATGTGTTTTCTCTATATTATATTTGATTTTTTTAAAAAAATGGTTCTATCAATACTCAGATCTGTCCTGAAGGTTTGCAAGCTCACTTTGCCACTGAGATAGCCCTAGTCCACAGAGAAGAAAAACTGTCTAATAATTTAAGGTGAATGTCAGAGATGCAGTATAAATCATACCATCATTTTCATTTTAATTCAGGACAAAAGTAATATTTATTTTCTCTGTGACCCATAGATGCAATACTCTTGCAATTATTAAGTTCCTTAGATGATTATATAATTCCTCAGAGTCTTATTGCTACATGGGAAAACTAATAATTGCATAAATGTCAATTATTTGAGAATTAATTTATAAGAGTTGTGCAAGATTGGAGAATATAACAATTGAGATTTTTTAGGTTTTATTTCTGATTGATATAATAGGATGTTTAAACACTTGTATACATTGTATAATCATAGATTCATGGTAAACAACAAATCCTTCTTAATTATTTATCATTTCTTAAAGTTAGAACCTTCAGAATTCTCCCTTCAATTCTTTATACATTATTGCTAAGTCACTCTACTTTACAATAAAACTCCAGAAATTATTCCTTCTAACTATAAAACTATTCCCATTGACAACTTCCCTACCCCTTCTAAATCTTGCCTAACCACTATTCTACTCTCAACTTTTAGGAGATCAACAGGTTTAGAGTTTATTGTTTTTCACTGAGTCTTTTTACTGAAAATAATGCTTTTACATTTTATTTGAAATAGAGATAATAGATAATAAATCTTGAGAGCTTCTGAATTAGATCATTAAAATAAACAACTCATTTTAAAAACCTAAAAAATGGGTAACAAACAAATAATCTTAGAGAAGATATTACTTTAGATGTGGATACAAATGTGCATGTCCAAGTGTGTACACATGTTCATGTACACAGTAAAAAAAAGAATTGCAGGGCCTGGGGTTGTGGCCAGTGGTAGTATGCTTGCCCAGCACATATGAGGCACTGGGTTCTGACCTCAGCACCACATAAAAATACATAAAACAAAGGCATTTTGTCCAACTACAACTAAAAAATATTTAAAATAAATACATGAATAAATACATAAATAAATAAAGAGAATTGCAATTCAATAAAAAGAAGAGGATTTTTTCAATGAACAAATTTGCTTCATTTGAAAATCAAATTGGATCTTGATAACATACCATAATCAATTCCAGATGGATTCAACATTTTTGGGGGGTCACCCCACCAGCTGTGATTACAGGTGTGTGTCACTGCATCCCGAAGACTTAACACTTAGATGACAAAATTAGAATGAAATAAGTGAAATCAAAGAAATAGATGTGGATAACTAACTTTGGAATAACTAATTTTGCAATTGAGAAGAAGGTTGTAAGACTAGGAATAAAGGAGAAATTCACAAGTTTATTATATTTTGCAATATAAATAATAAAACATTAGAATCACTGAACAGACTCATATGGAATAAAAGAAATAAAAAAAGATAATATCATATATATATATATGATATTATCTATAACTTTTCCATATATACAACCTATAAATAAATAAAAAATTTACATAAATTTATATATGTATGTGTATGTATATATATATATATATATATATATATATATATATATATATATATATATATATATATATCTTACTAATTTGCTTAGGGCCTTACTAAGTCTCTAAGCCTGGCTTTGAACTTGTGATTATTCTGCTTCACCCTCTTGAACCACTGAGTAAAACAAGATTTTGATGCCATTTTAAGCTATCAACTTTCTGTTCTTTATATATACAGATAAATATATGTGTATATGCATATATATTTAACCATCATTCAAGAAAATGAAAATAAAGTTAAACTGATATAAGAATTTTCACTTCCTAAACTTTCTGAAGAAAAATTTGCCAAAATTTTGGAGTATGTGTGTACTTTTATTAAACTGTATACTTTTGATCTAGTAATTCCAATTTCAATCATTCTTGATATTCAGGTTAAATATTTATATAAAAATGTGTTCTATAATTTAACTTGTATGAATTATAAATAATAATCTATTAGTTAATATCTTACACCTTATTACTATGATAATATACGGCAAAATAGTTTCAAAATATTTTTGAAGATTTTTGATCTGGAGAGACATTTGATTACAAATGCTCAAGTTAAAAAAATATAAAATATGTTCATTGGGTGTTTGGTCGTATATAGACACATAAGCATATAAGTTTAAATTTACACTATTTTAGTATTTAAAAAGGAGTCTTCATAAACAAACCTTACATACAGATGTATGATAAAACACTAAAATACAAGCCATGTTAAACTTAAAATACAGGTGAATTTATTATCATATTTATGTTTTTTGTTTTTCAAAATGCTAATTGAAGAATATTTAAAATCTTCTCCACTTTTTAATAAAAGTATCGTTGGAAGACTGTATGACAGAGGTTGTCTAAGTAATTCTTTCATGATGAATTGAATATACGTTGGAGGCTATGTATGAAAATGGGTTGTCTCTCTGAACTCATGAAGGAATTTAATTACAAAAATCTTATGTAAATGATATTAAAGAAGGTAGAAACTAATTGGACTATGGTGTTTAGTGGTAGGGCCATTGAAAAATGTTTAGGTTTGATTACTTCATTAGGATGGAGCCCCTTTGATGGAGTTCTTGTGGTTTTATAAGGAGAAAGAACTAAGATATAGATTTGAGAGATACACAACATGGCGCCTACCATGTTGTGATGCATCCAAGAGGGACTCCTCTCAGAGCCTTAAACCTGTAAAGATCTGAAACATCTGAAAGATGGGATAAATGGCCATGACCAGAATGCTGATAGAAATACAGACAGTAAGGACCATGCTGATGAGAACTCAGATGCAAATGAAGACTATTCTACTGGAAACTGGAATCAACAATTGTCACACCTCTGCTGTGAATGTGGCTGAACTGTGTCCATGCTCTGAAGCTTATGGAGGGCCAAATCTAGAAGTGATGGACTATAATATCTAATGGAGAAAATATGTAGTCAAAACAGCATTCAGTCTCCTTCCTGGTTACTTTAAATTGCATTCTATAGAACTTGGAACCAATGGGATAATCTAAAGCTGAAATGTATAATTTAAAAGAAAAATATGGAGAATTCAGAGCCTGTTTAGGGAAGGAGTGAGAAAAAGCACATTTGTGACAGAAGGGTAGAGTGGAAAAACCACTTTCTAAATGGCATGTGCTCATTAGTAAGACAATTGGGAAAAAACCTAATTTCTTGACCACTGAGCCACATCTGCAGCCCTATTTTGTATTTTATTTAAAGACAAGGTCTCACTGAGTTGCTTGGCACCTTTTTTTTTTTTTAAATAATACGTTCTTTAGTTTTAGGTGGACATAATATCTTTATTTTTTTATGGTGATGAGGATGGAATCCTGTTCCTCACATGTGCTAGGTGAGTGCTCTGTTACTTGAGCCACAACCCCAACCCTTAGCTCCTTGCTTTTGCAGAGGCCAATTTTGAACTCACAATACTTCTGCCTCAGCCTCCCAAGCAGCTGGGATTTCAGGTGGGCATCACCGTGCCTGGATTTATCTTATGTTTGAGGCGAGGTCTTGCTTATGTTGACCAGTTTGGCTTCCAACTCCTGGGCTCCAGTGATTCTCATTGTCAGAGCATCCTGTACAGTGGGGACAGCGAGGACTACAAGGTCATGCCACCATGACTGGCTTCTTATTTTTTAAACAAGGCTGTTCCGGAGCTGGGTCTGGGGCTCAGTGGTAGATCTGCTTGCTTAGCTTGCATGAGGCACTGGGTTCGATCCTCAGCACCACATAAAAATAAGTAAAATAAACATTAAAAAAATACAACAACATGATTTAAAATAGACAAAAAAGCAAGATTGTTCTGATGTCCCAATTTAACAGATGAAACCGTGGAGGTTGGGGCTGCGTAACTTGCTGTAGCAGACGCTGTGGGTGCTCCACCCATGACCCCCACCTATCCCGCTCAAGGCTCTGACGGTGCAGGGGGGATAGAGAGCCGAGCCATTTTATTGGTAGAGGCTGGGACACATACACTGGCAGAGGCTAAGCCACTTTCCTAAGTTTCCCCACTTGTCCTGGGGAATCTGTGTCTTGCAGCATGACAGATGAGCCATGTCTTGCAGGCATGGTGGACTGTGTGTGGACAGTCAAGGGGGTGGGACTGGAATGAGGGTGAGCAGGAGAAAATAAGGTCCCTGTGGCCCCCAGTTTTTCCACTGTCATTACTGGGTTTGAGAAGCCTAAGCCATCATGTGTCACAGAATCAGAGCCCCAGGCCTAGCACCCCACTTGCAATCCCAAGCAATCCTCCCTGGGAAATTTCTTGTGGGGCGTGCCGGCTTGTTTTTTTTGTTTTGTTTTGGGGTTTGGTTTGGTTTTTCAAACACAAAGCAACTAAAACAAACACATAGCAATTAAAACCTCCAAGTGAGGGCAGCCACTGTCCTCGGGCAGAGGGTGGAGCACAGTTGGCCCCTGGGAAGCTTGACCTGTTGTTCCTCATTGGAACACGCTGGTGGCCAGTGGACTTGTCTGTGTTTTGAGTGTCAACAAAAACAAGTTGAATTACAAAGTACTAAAGTCCCAGATGTGGTGTCACACACCCACAATCCCAGTGACTTGGAAGGCTGAAACTGGGAGATCACAAGTTCCAGGCTGGACTGGACAACTCAGTGAGGCCCTGTCTCAAAAACAGTAGGGGCCACACACGTGTGGGAGGCTGAGATGGGAGGATTCCAAGTTCAAAACCAGCCTCAGCCTCGGGGAGGTGCTAAGCAGTCAGTGAGTCTCTGTCTCTAAATAAAATACAAAATAGGGCTGGGGAGGTGGCTCAGTGGTGGAGTGCCCCTGAGTTCAATCCCCTCCCAAAATAACAGAAGGGGCTGAGGGTGTGGCTATGTGGTCAAGTGCTTCTCAAGCAGGTGTGGCCCTGTGTTCACATCCAGTACCAAAAAAGAAAGAGGGAAGAGAGAGAGAAAAAGGAAGGAAGGAGGCAGAGAGGAAGGGAGAAAAAGAGAAAGTCCTGAAGTGGTGCTGAATGAACGGGTTTGAAATTGTTACCAACACAGACCACAGTGTGGTGCAGTGACAGGAGGAAGATGTCTGTGTCTGTCACACATGTGGTGGAACACGCAATTGCCTATTACCAGGAATCAGAAACTAGAATGGCGGTGGCCTCTGGGAAAGGCAGGAGGGTGGCTGAGGGTTGTCTTTAATTTTATCCTGTAAGCATTCATGAGCAGTCAGTGTTTTTAAAAGTGTGTGTGTGTCCTCATTACAACCCTCTGCCCCATCCCCTTGGTGCCCATATTCCCTTGGGGACAGGGTATTGTGGTGCTCCACCTCGACCCCCTCTCTCCAACCTGTCCCTGCTGGGTGGTGGGGCCCTGGAGAAACTCTTGGCCTCTCTGGACTTCCATTTCCCTGTGGTACAAGGTGAGACTGGACCAGGTTTCCCCCAAGACCCCTCCCATCCCAATGTCCCATGTGCTGTGACTTGGTAAACCCAATCCAGGGCCCAAAGCTGGTCTGATGTGCAGAAAACCTCTCCACCCAGCCCACCCCACGACCCCAACTTAGGCCACTGAAGCCTCCCAAGATGTTGGGACAGCACACCCAAACAGCAGCAGTGCTTGGGCAGGTGTCCCGGCCTCCAGGCAGCCTCTGCCCCGCCTCTGCTGCCAGCACCCTGACTGTGCCCTAAGACCCAACTATTCCCTGTGCGGACCTTGAGGGACTCTCCCTTTTAACACAGGATACTGCATATGCTTCCCCAAGCCCTTGTTCTGCAGCCCAGGGACACAGCGACACCAGGACAAGGGCCTCTCCCCACGATGGGGTTCCCTGGAGGGTGGTCCATTCATTGGTCCCCTAGGGTCTGGAGCCACCCAAGCCCTAGTCCTCCTCCCATTCATCCCAGCAGCTCTCCCCGGCCAGGAAATCCCTCTTGGGCCTATGTTGTCACCTCTGTCATGTGCACCCTGAACCCTGATGGACAGGAGAGCACCCTGTTACTAAGACAGCCGCTAAGACCAAGCACATCTCCACACACATCCCACCCAGGAGCCACCTGGGAAGGGTGATCTCAGCAGGCCCGAGAGCCTACAGCCCTCCACTCCGCCCTGGAGAGTCAGGCCCAGGCCCCACCTGGCAGAAGAAAGCAATCTCTTCCTTCCTGCAGGGCTGTGGGGCTCACTGAAAACCCACTTTTTTCCCTGGAGCCCAGAGCACTCAGGAAGCAGCGAGCACAGGAAGGGCAGCCTGCGCCCAAGGACTGGATAGAGGCTGCCAGGAGTTCCTGGCTGGTTCCAGGCTCCCCCAGCCATTGGGAACCCAGGCCTGGGATGCACGAGACCTTGGAAAAAGTCACAAGCTGTCCTCAGCAGCTGAGGACATTGGCCAGAGCCTATAACATTAACCTTTACAGATATCACCTGTAAATGGGAGGATTCAGCCCCTTTCCTGAGAGGAGCTGCAGAAGGGATGAGCTGCAGGGGGTGCCTGGCAGAGGAGGTTACACTTGCCCTTTCCATCAAAGGGACACAGGCTGGGAGTGGGAATGGACAGGGGTTCTCCTTTCTCAGATGGGAGAACCAAGACTCAGACAGGACACGCTGGGTCCTGAGAACTACAAGAACCCCCATTCTTCAGGTTTCTCGTAACAACCATAGCAGTTGTCTGGGCTGCAAAATGTGGCTTGTGGAGCTCGGTGAGCAATTGTTACACCTGCAAAGAACCACAAAGGTCTTTTGACTCGATGGGCCTCGCGTGCATCTCCCTATCCCATCCAAGGGCAGCGCACAGCACCACTGACCCTTGCTGTGCAAGAACTCAGTCCAGGGCTGCCAGATCTCCTGATCACCTGGAGCCCAGGAGCCCAGCCCGGGTCAGCCCTGGGGGAGGGAAGCCTGGTCCTGAGCACAGAGTCTGAGGGGGACTCCCCTGTGTGTGCCCATGGCCTTCAAGGAGGGCTACTGCAAGAGGTGGCAGGGTCTCCCAGGGCACTGGCCTCCCCTTTGCTGCAGGACACCCCTCTACACCCACCTCCTCCCAAGCCACCTAAGGGACAGAAAAAGTAGTTAGGGCCTCACTGTCTGCAATGACACAAACATGGGCTCTTGGTCACTTGTAGCTGTGTGACCTCTGGCTAGTTACTCAGCCTCTCAAAATTTCACTTTCTTCATCTGTAAAACAGGGGAGGAGAGCCTCTCTTTGTAGGAGAATAATGCTGCTCATCAAATTCCGTCATTCCTGTCTATAAACACATTATGGTTCCAGAAGCCTTGGCGCATGCCTGTAATCCCAGCAGCTCAGGAAACTGAGGCAGGAAGATCACCAGTTTGAGGCCAGCCTCAGCAACTTAGAAGACCTTGTCTCAAAAATAAAGGAGGTGGAGGCTGTGGATAAAATTCAGCAGTAAAGCACCCTGGGTTCAATCCCCACTACCACAAAAGAAATGAAAATATAAAAGGTATTGTCCCTTTTCTGTTGTAATACACCTCAAAGCCCTGGCTATGTGGTTAACACAAGTAGTTACCTGGGAGTTTTCCAACCCTGGATAAACAGGGAGTCCCCTAAGCAAAATCTGATGCCCAGGCCTAATTCAGAAAGGAGAGAAGGGAGATAAGGCAGCCCACCTCTCAGCCTTGCCTTGGCTTAAAGAGGAAAATCACTGATCTAGTCTATTGGCCTCCAGACAGATAGGGAAACTGAAGCACAGAGAGGTGGTGTGACTGGAGCAAAGTCACACAGCAAGCAGGAAGCAGGGCTGGACCAGAAGTTCCATGCTGACTCCTGCCTGCTGCCCCAGCTCATCTAACCCTTACTGTTTTAGCAACACTCAAGGCCTCCAAGGCCAGACACAAAAGGGGCAAAGAGGACTCGGCTGCACTCCAGAGTCGTGGAAACTGGCAGGACAGTGCCAGCGATCCTTGCTGTGTAAGAACTCAGTCTGGGGCTGCCAGATCTCCTGGTGACTTTGAAGGACAGTTAGAAACCTGAGTTTTTGTGCAAACTTTCCTGAATCTTAAGAATTACGTTCTAGGGCTGGGGTGGTGGCTGAGTGGTAGAGGGCTCACCTAGTATGTGTGAGGCACTGGGTTCGATCCTCAGCACCACATAAATATAAAATAAAGATATTGTGTCCACCTAAAACTAAAAAATAAATATAAAAAAAGAATTGCGTTATAATTCCAAGCAAATTTTTTAAATATTTATTTTTTAGTGGTAGTTGGACACAATACCTTTATCTTATTTATTTATTTATTTATTTTTAATGTGGTGCTGAAGATCAATCCCAGGGCCTTGTATGTGCTAGGCGATCGCTCTACCGTGGAGCCACAGCCCCAGACCCCAAGCAAATTTTTAACCTAAACAACCAACCAACAAAAACCTGGAGCTGGGTGCGCTTCTCTGGTTACCAGTTTGGGACCTCAGTTCAGGATTTCATGGTAGAACCTGGGGATAATTTTTTTGCACCGAATCAGGATAACATGAGAGGTTCTTGGAAAGTATCTTTCTCTATAAATCAGCGTCTGGTCCTGGTGGCTCATATTCTGCCGTTACCTATTTGCTCCTGTGAGCCAAACAGTGCTGTCCCCGGATATTCTTGCCAAAAGGTTTTGAAGAGTTTATTACAAATATCGTTGTGTAGAGAACAGATTTAGGTACTGTCCTGGACCTGGAAGAACAGAAAAAATTAATGGAAAATGTACTGCATCCCATGAGAGGGAGGAACAAAAAAGGCTGTGCTGTGGCATCTTCAGCCTCCCTCCATTGCTTCAGTGTGTAAGAGGGTAAACTGAGCCCCCTTGTGGAGCAGACCCTGAGGTCACATATCTATGTCAGAGCCCTAAGACCCTTCTTCCCCACTGGGTCAACAGTGACTTCTGACAGAATTACTGGATGCCTCTCCTGACTCCCTTTGCTTCCTGTGGATGCACCCACCATGCCCTCTGCTCCTTCATCACTGCATCTCCTGGTTCCTAGGCTGTGCTCACCTAAGGGGTCCCGGGTGGGATGCTGCTTCCAACGTGCTTCCTCTGTCTTCTCCCCATCCACTGTTCTTATGGTTGGGATCCACTCACTCAGCCTGACTCTGCCTCACCAGCCCTGCCAAGCAACTAAGCCCCACTATGTCCTCTCCATTTTTTTTCACAGGCTCCACCCAGCATCTGGCCTCTTACCTGCACTGTTCTGCAGAGCCATGCCCACTCCACCCATTTGATCTTCTACATTGTGTCCATGTGGCTCATCTTCCACAGACATATTTAACACTCTAGGATTGCAGGATTTTCTCTCTAGCTCTGGAACCTTTGTAGTATGGCTTGTTTGATATAAGAATACCTCAATATTGTGATTAACAATGTTTCTCAAAAGTTAAAAAATAACATTAAAAAAATCTGAGGATGAGGCTCAGTCGTTATGTTCCCCTAATTTGAAACCCTTGTACAAAAAAAAAAAGAAAGAAAGAAAGAAAGAAAAAGGAAAAAAGAAAAAAAAGAAAAAAAAAGAAATAGAAAAAAAGAATAAAGAAAGAAAAATAGGCAAGGAAGAAAAAAATGTGGTTCCTTTTTCTTATGTTATGTGTTACAAATTTAGCATTCATGTTTACCTGTTGTGGAGGCTGTGAAAAGTCAGTCTTTCATACATACTTCCATGCCCACACGTGACCTTTTGCTGTAAGGCTATTGCTTTATGTCAAGGTGTATAATTTACCTACCACCTCACTTAAATTGGAATTTTCAAATCCTAGGTTTCTCTGGTAGCAGGGTTCTTCTTCAGTCCTTGGAACCTGACTTCTTCCTTCAGTGCTCATTTAGTTTCAAGTTTTTTTTTTTTTTTTTTTTGGAGAAGATACACTTGAAAATTGGGGACAGTAAAGCTTGCTTAAACTCACTTTCCCAATGGCCCATCAGTGCAGGAATGGAGATTGGGACCAGTGTCAGCCTGTTGTGGAATAGTTCTCAGGAGAACCATGGGAGCCCTGAGATTTTGGACTTGAGTGTTGGCATCAAGAGAAAAGATACTCACTCTCTGGGAACATTCTGCAGCAGATGAGGGACCCTGGAGATGACTCAGGCCCAACTCTGTCCCAATGGCTCAGATTAGGTACTATAGAGGTTCTGTGTTGTACTTTCCTTCCATCCTCAGAGACCTGAAAAACAATTGGTGACAAAGATGGCTGGTTTTCTTGACCTACATTGTTCCTGAACCTGAAGACAATGAACAGAAAGCAGAACAAGGAGGAAAATCAATGCATCTGTCTTTCCAATACTAGAAAGGTAAACCCATCAAATACTGAAAAATATTTCCTTTTACTTGAAAATCAAAAAGCCCAGTGATTGGTAGTCTGTGCTGCTATGGCTATCCAGCTATTCCATCATGCCCCAGGGCCCTTCTTGTTTTTCATTGTGCCATCCATTTAATACAGCAATCAGGCGGAAAAAAAGGAAAAAAAAACAAAGAGCCAGAGTCCCAGTTGCTTCCAATGTTATCTCATTGGCCAGCACAAAATCACAGAGACCCCTACCTGCAAAGGATATTGGGGAATACAGTTGTTTTTCACTTTTACTTTGGGTTTGTTTTTGTATTTGGTTGTGGGGACTGAATCTATGATTGCTTAATCACTGAATAACCATCCCCAACCCTTTTTAAATTTTAGAGACAGATTTTTAGGGCTTTACTAGATTGCTGAAACTGTCCTTACACTTGTGAGCCTCCTGCCTCAGCCTCTATACTCACTGGGATTATAGGCATGTGCCATTAGGCCTGCCTGTGTTTTTTTAGGTGCTGGAGTTGGAACACAGAGACAGGCACATGTAAAATTTGTTTACTACTGAGCTGTAATTTCAGTCATAAACTTGTCATTTTGAATTATTAGCAACCCATTTTAAAAAAAATAAAAGGTCCCAGTGTAATGAATGAGGGATACCTGCCACCTGGACCTTAGCAACCTGTTGTGCTGGTTTGCCTTAGTGCAGGCCCAATGCATACTCACAGGGTGGCATAAAAAGATGGGCATCAAGTGAGGAATGGGTTCTGATGGGCTGTGAAAGGAGAACTGCTGGATGGGTGGCAGACTGAGATACTGTTCTTTCATGTGTTGTGATGGGCATCTCAGGTGGAGAAGGGGTAGAGGGTGAGTGCATTTGGGTGGTTACACAATGAGATAAATCCACATTTTTTAAAATATTTTTTTCTTAAAATATTTTTTCCCCTGGGATGTCAGGCCTGCACCACTGAGCCAACTCTTATACAATTTTTAAAGTTATTTATTCCATGGTAATATTGATCTATTGAAACTTACAATATAAAAACATACTTACAAGATATTCCCTTATTATAAATAAAGTTATAAGAATTAGAATATGTCATTTTTATAAAAATAGATGTCACAACACTTGTTCCCAGTGACCAAATATGACCCATTAAATGTTAAACACATATGGACATTTGATTTATATATTTTATTCTTTTTTCCATATTTATTATTGTAGACAAGTTCTAAACACTGAATGAGTGAATGCAGAGGTTTATGGCAATTTCCATAATTATTAATTGAGTATAATATTTTATTTTTCCTAGTAGTGGCATTTATTTTTCCACAAATACTGCATGTGGCATTCATGTGTTGAAGCTGAAAAGTTAATCACACAGAAACTGAGAACAGAAACACTTCCCGGATTTATGATAAGAATGAGAAACTGACTGATTGTGTGTAGGGAGTGCAAAAAACAATTAAGTCCAGAAAGTAACTCTTAGGTTTTAGAGCACAATAAGGAGATTACATTGTATAATAACTACTTAAATAAATCAAAATAGCCAGAACTTAGAAAGTTTCAAACACAGAATAATAATTTTAATGAGATGAAAATTACCCTGATCTGATAATTACACACTACTTACACATGCCGAGTTATAATAATGGGTCTCATATCCAAGTACAAAGAGTAGATTCCAGGTAAAAATAAAAATAAATAGAAGTAAATTCTTTGATGTTTTAGCCAAATATCTACAATACCTCAGATTTTTAAATGATATCCTATGTTCATGAATGTTTCACTGTTTTGGTTTCCCTTAGTGTCATGTCTTTTAGATCTGCAAGGTCTAAAGAGTCATGGAATGATTTAGACTTATTTACATAGATTTCTCATGAATGTTATTTATTTTAAAAACTTGTTTACACTTTATTTTATTATTTTATTTTTATGTGGTGTTGAGGATTGCACACAGATCATCACATGTGCTAGGCAAGCATTCTACCACTGAACCACAATCTTAGCCCTGATGACTGGTATTTTTTAATATGTGCCTGGAAAAAAGCTAAAATACATACCTACTATTTCAGGTACTTGACTTAAAATCCAACATGCCTTGTATAAAAAAAATATTCCATCAGATTAACATCAAATTTTTTGTATCAATTTTATGCATGGTTGTTTTACTGGAGAAATGCATCGCTTACTTCAAGCAGATGAATATTGGGACTCTTATGGAAGTTTGTCTTTTAGGCTTGGGTCAAATTATTTTCCTTTAATTTAAAAACCTTACAATGGAATGACTTTGAGTCTATCTGAACTGTGACTTTAATTACACCTTTATTCCAGATGACTAAGGAGAAAACAATAATAATATATTTCGACTGATATTCAATAGCTGGACTTTGGTCACTTAAGATAGTTTTTCTGGTCTTGATAATAGCATATATGCAAGGTGGATAGCTACATTGGGGATTCAAAGACAGGCCTTAAATACTGTCAATGAGCTTTCTACACATATTGCTAGAAAATTTTAATATCATGAAAATAATTTGAATCCACAACATATGTAGCCATTATGAAAAGAAAAGTTTTAAATCTGTTAAATCACATAGATGATGAAGTACATAATTAAAAGATAATGGCCAGCATTTCTACTGAGTACTTTTTATTTCAGAAACACATGCATATTTGATCCTTGTTCTTCTTTCATACACAATAGCTCTAGAATACATGTAATAAGACTCCATATATGTAATACAAGATGATCAGATTTAGCACCAACATAACATTTGAACTCAATGAAAGACTACAAATACAAATTAAAAAATCATCTTAGAGGATATGCTTCTCAGTGTCATCTTAGATGATATATTAAAGGCATTAAGTCTGATAATAAATGGTCAAAAGATAGATCTAAAAAATACATCTATGTGCACACCTACTACATTGAGATTCATTTTTTGAGAAGATAGCAATTTTTACTTTTGTACAATCATTCCATTTCAATTCATTGAAAATTGTAGAGTTTTCAATATATTCCTACTGCTTAATCAAGAAGAGAAAGATGAGATCAACTTAACACTCTATCTCAGAAAATCTCAAAAGAAGATAATATCAAGAAATATTTTGAGAATATATGGTAATTCTGAATCTATAAGAAAGGCTATGTACAGTGGGAGCACAGCTAATATTACACAATCCAGACATGATTTGGTAATAATATTCGAATGGCACCTGGAGAATATTAGAGAGAGTTGATAATTGAAGTGGGAAAAATGTGTGTTGGGTGAATCCACATATATCCCTAGTAATAGGATAGGCTGAGATTGATAAAGATGACACTATTTGAAATAAGGGCTTCTGCTTCATTTTCTCTTAAGATATATACTATTAATATGGAATTTGAAAATAAAGATCAACAAAATATATTATTTTATTAGTATAAGAAACATTTCCTCTGAAGTTCATCTTGAGATCTCAGCTAACACCATAATTTTCTTCTGCAACTTCACGTCCCTTTTCTAGCACAAGATCTAACCCAAGAACTTTACCATTGGTATCTTGGCCCTAACATATCTAGGGATGCTGATAATTATGGGGTTTATAGTTACAGATGTTTTTGTCTCAGAATTTTGGAGATGACATCAAATATAAATTAATAATCTACTTTCACAGGTTTGGAGAGGGGGCTTCTCCATTATTACCATCTGCCTGCTGAGTGTTCTCTATGACATACACCTCAGCCCCAGAAGCTCTTGCTTGGCAACGTTCAACCATATATTGTCACATCAGAGCCTGTGGTTCCTTGTTTCTTGTGGGTATTCTGCATGTATGTGACCTGATGTGATCTTATATTTATTACTGTATGCTGAATAATTATACAGATGCATTACTTTCTAAGGCATTTATTTTAAATGTTTGGGATGTTCCAGACATTCTTTTTATAGGGTTCATGTCCTCAGGTCTTTCTAAAATCCAATAAATAGATAAACCTCTAACTAAAAAATAAATGATGTTATCACTATTAAAACATAAACATTAATCTAAATAAACAATATTTAAATCTCTCAGCCCATAGGTATAAGGACTTAGATTACAAAGATCAATTTTTTGGGAGACACAAACTACCAAAATGCATTGTGTCCTTGGTGATCATTGTACTGGGAAGAAACTATTGGTTTCAGCATTGGACTCTCACCAAGCCATGGACTTATTAAGGGTAGGACACTGATGTTTTCTTCTGTAACCATGACATAGTATCAATCATATGTAAAAAGAAAAATAAATTACAGAAAGCGAAAATGGTTCCCACATAAAAAGAAGGCATTACCAGCATTCTGTAATAGTGCAAAGAATATCCAAAATGTGGCCTCTGTCTACTGGGGCATCTACAGAAAGCATGAACTTGTATACTTTCTGGCAGAAAAAAAAATGTTCTAACCTTCCAAAGAATTGGGCTTTATTACTTGAAATTATAAAAAGTAGCTATTGATAAAGCAATATTTCTTGCAGGACTGAACATCCAATGTACATTTGCAAGAATATAAAATAGATTCACAGAGCTATTCAATACAGAAATATTGTTAATACATAAAGCTCAGGAATAGCCCAAATGTCCATCATTTGTTTAGTTCCAACTTTGGTCTATCTACAACATGGAAAGGTAAGATTTTTGCATATGTGGGGTGTTTTCCAGGTTGTTTCATTGAGTAATAAATAAGGGGCAGACAGGATATACAGGAGCACTCCCTTTTGGGTAAGAAAGAAATTTACCTAATAACTTATTATTGTTATTGACTCCTACCAGAACAAGAAACAGTAAGAATATATACTAAAAACAATTAAAACAGATGTTCATGAAGGGCAATGGGAAAAGGTTAGTGGGGATGGAATAGAGTAGAGTCTTTAACATGGGTTTATATTTGAACCACATAAACAACAACCATGTTGAAAACATATAATTAAATCAATAACAAAAATCAAGCCCAACAGGTAAGAGTCTGACAACCCAATCATGAACCACACTATTTGGTGACTAATATCTTTTTGTTTTTCTTCTTTTTAAGAGAGAGAGAGAGAGAGAGAGAGAGAGAGAGAGAGAGAGAGAGAGAGAGAGAGAGAGAACTTTGAAAATATATATATATATATATATATATATATATATATATTGTTTTCAGGGGAAACAACATCTTTATTTTATTTTTATGTGGTTCTGAGGATAGAACCCAGTGTCCCGCGCTTGCCAGATGAGCATGATACCACTTGAGCCAGATCCCCAGCCCCTAATTAGTTTCCTAACCTGGCCTGATTTCCAGGATCTTTTTCTCCAATGTGAACAATATTTTACCTAAATTTTTTACCACATGCTTGTTGCAATGTAATATTTACTGATCAGTAATTAGCCATAAAGGATCCCAGGATTCATATGCAATATTTAGTGTCAGTGCAGCAAGGGACAACATGGGTTTTATGCTTTCTCCATTAGACTAGAGTTTACAATGGAAGGGGCCACTTCTTATCTTGAGTGAGCAGCCTGGTGAATACACAGATACGACCATTAATAGGCACTGAAGAATTCTTTGAAAGTTTATTGCCAGGAACACATAGAGGACTTGACAGTTACTTCCAGGTCCAGATTTCAGAAGCTTGGCTATACACACTTGGGGCAAAATGACCAGTCCTAGACCCTGTGTGAATATGTATTGCAATATTGTGGTAGTTTATCATAAGCCTAGGCAGAAAAAGGTTGGGTCTTGAAGGTTATTCAGTCATGTGGGTAGAGCTATGGAATGAGATTAATGTCCTTTATTAAATGAGAGCTGCAAAGAAACTTCTCAATTTATCCTGTGAGGACACACATGGTGCACTTCCTTACTCTCATCAAGCTGCTATAATAATTTATGGTAGACTGGGTGGTTTATAAGGCACAGACACTCATTTTTCACATTGTATAAGATCAAGGCACAAGGCTATTCAATGCTTGTTGAGAAAATTTATAATGGGTAGAAGCTCCTGGCTCTGTCATAATGTGGTAGAAGAAGCCAGCTAGCCTGTATCACCTGTTCATTAGAGCATTAATTCCACTGATGAAGTCTTCAGCCTCAGAAACTCAACACCTCTCCACAGACTCACCTTCTAATACCATCACCTTATTGGAGAGAAGTTCAACCAAGATACTCAAAGGGACACAAACCTTCATATTACAGCTTTCTATTAAAAAGCAGGATCTCAATAGTCAATAAATCTGTTGGCAAGTTGATCTTAGAAATCTGAGCTTTCAGAAGTCCACAAATAAAATTTGTTTTTGCTTGTAAAGCATGTAGTTTCTACAACTCCCTTAGAGCAGTCCAATCCGACTAAAGTATATTTCAAATGATAACATTGTCTTTTCAATTGTTCCTCCATTATGAACAGTTCTCTGATTTTTACACATGTTATCAACTCTCTGGGCATCTCTCTCTCTGTATGTGCCTATGTACATGCACATACAACAGAAAGGAGTTTGGGGCTTTCTGGCAAGCCCAATCCTCATATTCTGCATTTCTACATGTCAAATTTGAAAACCACCCACTTGGCCCCATCCCTGCCAGGCAGGCCCAGGCCTCCTGTGGTGTTACTCTCTAAGCTACCTCTTTGTGGTTGGAGTGAAGCCTGCTTCTACCCTGTACTCTGGACTCTGCTCTCTCCTCCTCAGTCCTTGCCAATACCCTGGTTAGAGCCAGGCCTTCCATTGCACCTGTACCTCCTTTTACTACTCTATAACCTGATCATTATGTGCCAATGCTTTACCATGCTCATTTGTGCATTTCTTCCCCTCTGTTCCCACAGCTACAATGAAGCTGCCATTTGCTAGCTGTGTGACCTAAATCAAGTTAAATCGAAACAGCTGAGCATCTTTGTCCTGCAACATGAGTGTAAACATGGCTTCGCTCATGGAGTTCTTATTGCCAGTGAAGAGGGCAGGGATAAAAGTCTCAAAAACAATAGTCCAGTACATGGTCATCAAGGGCTCCTGATGTCATTAAATGTTACCACTACTAGCTGTCAATCTCATTTCACCACTTGGGAACATGAATCCCTGAAAGGTAAAAAAATAATAATTATAATTAAGTTCACCTGGCCAGTGGGACTAGGTCTGCTCTGACTCTAGATTCTCTGTCCCAACCAGAGCTCAGGGCCAGGATGAGTACAAAGGTGCCACATTAATAGAGGACTAATGTAAACCTTATGAAGCCAGTTTCATGAATGGACAAAAGGGAAAGAATTGTGGGAAGGAACCATATCCTATATCTGACACCTGGAGAATCAGGAGATTTTACCTTCACATTGATTCCCTTCTCTTGAGAACAAAACTGTAATGAAAACAGACCCCTGAAACAGGTTAGTCATCAATGCATACAATAAAGGAAACTCTGGAAGTTACCAGGCTGTTTGGTGCATGTACAAGCAGTAAGAGCCACAGATCGGAAGACCTCAAATAGTTCACGTGAGACCTCATTATTCCTGCATCTTCATTCCCTGGCTCACACAATGGCAGGCTGAGCTTGGAAACTCAAGGTTCTGTGTGCTGGCAGGTGATATACCCAAAAAATAGCATCTACACAACTTTTCACAAGTTTACTCATTCCACTCAGCCATAAACAAGAGAGGAATTATATCATTTGTGGGAGATGGAGGAACCTGGAGCACATCAAATTAAATTAAATAAATCAGATGCAGAAAGTCAATTTTCAAGTGCATTCTCTGATATGTGAAAGGTAAAAAGAAAAATGGAGTGAAAAAAGAAGTGGATCTCAAAAAAATTGGAGAGAGAATAGTTGAGTTTAGATTGATGGAAGAGAGGAAAAGAGAGATGATTCAGGCACTGATAAATGAGACTGATCAATGATGTTATGCCCTTACATATATATGTTACAAATGAATATACTAATAAATTAATATAATGTCCTAATATAAATGACATTTTTGGCACCTGTGACTGAAATTCAGCATGCTTCACAATTGAGCAACATTTCTTCACCACTCCTTTTATGTATTTTTTTTTGAAATAGGTTTCTGCTAAGTTGTTCAAGGCTTTGCCAACAGACAAAAAGCTGGGTGACCACTTTTTGTCTTTGTAAAAATACAAAGGTCTGTCATCCCTCTGGCTTATGGAGCACTCACTAGGCAACAAGTGCCAACTATTTATGACTTCATTTAATTCTCATGACAGTCTTGAGAAGCAAGTGGCATCATCCCCATCTTTAACATAAATAAATAAAAGTTGCGAGAAATTAAAGATCTATTCAGGCTGAGTGAGGTGGCACGTGTCTGCAATACCAGCAGATTAGGAGGCTGAGGCAGAAAGATTGTGAGTTCAAAGCCAACCCCAGCAAAACTGAGGTGCTATGCAACTCAGTGAGACACTGTCTGTAAATAAAATACAAAAGAGGACTCGGGATGTGACTCAGTGGTTATGAGCCCCTGAGTTCAATCCCAAGTACCAAAGGAAAAGAAATCTATTCAAGCCTTAAAAATATATAAAAGCCAGAATAAAAATATACGATATGTACACAAGACCTTGGTCCATTAACATTTATTTTATACTAATTATAACATCTAGGAACCTCCCTGAAAGCTTAATACATCCAATGCTTGAGAGTACTCCCCAGAGATTTTTGTTTCACTGATTGGAGCTAAAGTCCAGGTATCAGGATAATTGACTCTAATGCTCACAATTAGGAATGGAATCACTTTTCTATTAAAAATAAGGGAAGCACAGACAAAGAGTTTGGATTCACCTGCTCAATATTGTGTGTCAAGTCGACAGGAAAACCCGGGTATGTGTATGTACTTCTGTAGCTCTCCAAAGAGCTCTCTGTGGCTCCAAACAAAAGAAGACTCCACAAAGCTGGAAGCGGAACACAAGCCAAACCCTCTGCCAAAACTCACCCCACAATACTCCAATTCTCCTAGACAATAAGTGTGCATATAGGAGACAATTCCAGATGGTACCTTGGTGATCAATGGGCGACATGCAAAGAAATAGGGCACAACCAACTTTAGAAAAGGCAGAGGTGTGGCTGGGCCAGGGTGGGTACTAGTCTAGAGGATAAACTTTTCCAGGGCACATGAAGTCCAGGGCTTCCTCCTCCCCAAAAGAGCCTTGCCTTATCACACATATGCTTGTTCAACTATTTATGCCCTTCTCCTATTTTATATTTCTCTTGCACATGGCTTTGGAGGTCTTGTGCTTTGGTATTTCTTATATTTTTTAATGCATCTTTCAAACTACCACAAAATCAACCATGAGGAATATTACCTGTACAGGTAACAGTTTTATTTTATTACCATTTAGCTCAAGTTTCCAAATCTCTCTGAATTACACTTTTTTAGTTTTTATAATTTTATTATCCCTTTACATATTGACAATGGTTGTGATAAAGCAGTATTCTCTGATTTCAACACTTGGAATATCAGTGACCTGCTTAAACTGATTGCACTTTCTTTTGATTCTCCATCATAAGCCTCCTTTTTATTTTTTTACAGTATATATAACTTTATATATAGTACAGAAAAGCCCAAGCTAATATTACATGGTTTCTCTCAGAGAAAGGGCAGGTACCTCCATTAGTGAGTATGAGGGCTCATCACAGCTTCCTTAGTTTGGCCTTCCACCATGGGCTATGACTCAGCTCAATGTTCAATCTTCCTGTGATCTCCTCAGCCTGTGGCATTCAGCTCATCTTCTTCTTTTAAAATTTTAGATTAATTTTAATATTTTACAAAGACCCTGAATGACAAAAATGCCAGTTTGAAAATGGTAGCATACATAAACAACACTACCCAGAAATCAGGTGCTTCATGTGGGAACAAGCAAGGGAAGAGGAGCCTATCACACATGATAGAGAGAGGATCCTCAGAGCCATAGTGGAACCATTGGAGGATACAGAAATCCCTCACCTCAAAGTTGAGGCATTGTAAGTTGTTCAATGGGTCTGAACTAATGTTATCATACAATCAGAACAATAGCAACTGTGATTGGTACATGATTCCAATTGAGATGCCTTTCCAAATATGTCCAGAAAAATGTTTGGAGACCAGCTATCCCAGGATTGGTGTTATCAACCAAAGAAGAAAGTAAAATTAAGTTACAGCTGACATGTTACACTGGGAAAGTCACAGTTCTGTGTTTTCCAGGGGGATGTTTGTCAGCTTTCTATAGACATTAAAATTATAGGCCTGCAGAGAAAGAACTTAAAGATGTCTTTCCTTAAAACATGCAACACTTGAGGCTATTACCTGCACCACATTCTTCCTGGCCTCATCCATCTGGGTAATTGCCTCTGCATTCTTAGATTCAGAAGTAGTGTGCAGTTGGGTCATGGAAAGGCTGTGGAAGAAGGGAATTTTAGCATATTGCTGAGGTTTCTTGTAGATGAAGAAGAGAGACTTCAGCTCCAACAGTTCAACGCAGCCCAGAAAAGTTTGTTCCGTATGATACATTGAAGATATTTTCTTCTAACAATGTTTGCTTCTTTAATTCATATCCTCCTAAAATGAGTCATTTTTTAAATAGGGAGTGATGATTAATTTTAGTTTCTCATTTGTTCTAAGTTTAATGCGTTCTACTGATACAACTTACATATAGAATGTCATCTAGAGATTTTAAACATTACTTATTTGTATACATATTATAAAAGAAGACATGAGTTTTAACTTGATATTTTATAAACATTTATTTTATTTACATGTGGATCTGAGGATCGAACCCAGGACCTAACACATGCTAGGCTCACACCACTGAGCCATATCGCCATCTGTAATTTAGCATTTTTATTTAAAAACTTGATTCTGTAATATTAATAAATAAAATAGAACTACTATTGATGTGATTTCTATAATTTGAGTAATTATAAGTTTTTAAACTTTTAGAAGAAAATGAGATTCTATGTTCAAAACTTCATTTCATAGAGGGCAATATCACAATGCCAGAAACTACATATATTTCTTATAAAATCTTTGGATCCAATTTAACTCAAAGAATTAAAAATTTCCTGACCCTGTACTCTCTCAGTTAGAAAATGTCAAATGAGAGGATCCTCATAAAAGTGTTTGGAAGCACACTGAAAATTTTTGAAAATCAAATGAACATACTAGTAATTTCCTAATCCTGGATTAAAAATACACAGGAATATATTTTCCAAGTTTAGAGGAGGAATATTGGTGTTGAATAGTTCTTTATGTATTAGTTTTATGTGTATATATATGTGCCTATATACACACATATGTCTTTTCCAATTTCTATTATAATGGAACTGTCTGACTCTAACTTTTCTTAAAGGAACATTTAGGTCAGTGGAATCTCATCCTACCCTGTCACTGTATTTCAATTTCTGATGTTTTCACAAACTCAGGTTATTTTTTAGTTGTTTCTTTAATTGTTTGCTTGATTCTTTACATGAACAGGTAATTGTGAACCTGTCTCCTTCTCTGGTCACTGAAACACAAAGAACAAGATGACACAGAAAAGCCAAAGTTGTGGGGAAGAAAAGCAGGACTTGAATTTTACATAACTACATCAATCAGAGAGACAGACTGCCCTTCAGGAATCCACGGGTTTCCCAGTAATGAAAGCTTGGAATCTGTGAAGAAGCACTCTCTGGCTTTTTATTTCTTTACTTTAAGATTAAACAGATGTTAACTTTATGAACCAGATAAATTTATTGACCATTAACTATGTGAAAAATTTAAGGCTAAACTCTTGGATGAAGAGTTCTTTAAGCCACTGTGCATTTTCTCGCTTTCATGGTAATTGCTCTCTAATTTAGAAACTGTGAAGAACCAGAATTTCTAGACAATTTTATAATTATAAAGAGGCATATAATTTCAAAATACTTATATAAGCATATATTACATTAATACATCTGAATAAATGAAGCATGTGAGATCACAAAACAAAAACATGGGCCTAAAACTCCCCACACAGTTATGAAAAGTGCTGTAATGACAAAGCAAAACAATTGCCTTTTGGGTCCAAGGCATGAGGTTTCAAAGTCCTGTAGCTAATACATGTCTATACCTTCTTTATTTCAAATATATTGCTGTGCATGCATTATCATAATTTGTTTGAAGGATCATGTGTTGATCTAGTGTTTCATTTCAAACAACTCTCTTAAAAGTACTAAAAAGTTTTCTTCTAATATCGATCACTAATAGTATTAGTACTATAGTTATATGGTGATTTTTGAGCCTAAAGGAGAAGTTTACTTAAAATTTAAAAATTATGTGTCACTGAAAAGGTACAAGATATACTATATTAAAGCTGGCTTTATTGTCTAGGAAATAGAAATATCAAAGGAATTATTTCCAGGTATTTGGTCATTTTTGATGTACTGATCTGTGTATAATAAATAAAATTTAATTATATTTGCAGATTTATGGAACTATGCTTCAAATTAAATGTTCCTTGAGAAAGAATATTAGTGTTTTTAGCTTCTACATCTATGTCTAGAAAATTTACACAATATCATTATAATTGTATGTTTTCTGTAGAAATGCTATTCACTGTATTGTATTTGGAGGAGATTAATGGATTTGGTATTTTTGCTTCAAATATGTTTTGTCAAAAAAAAACAGAAGATGGTTATAAAGCTTTTTTTATATTATATTATCAATTTATGGTGACGTTGTTATTCTCTTTCGAGCACAACTATATATAAAAAAATAGTGATTCTTTTTTTTGGTGTCATGTTATCTTCCAAAATTCTTATCCTTTGTGAAACAAAATGATAATTTTGTAGTGCAGAATTACATCCTTATAAAGCCTATTTTATTTCCTCCAATTTTAATCATGGATCTAAATTCATATTAAAATGTATTGAACATTTTTGACTGTGTATTATAAACCAATAAACTAAGCTAACTATTTTACTTAGAGACCTGGATCTTCAAATATACAATTCTATTTTACCCACAATGAATTAAAGTAACAGTAAAATAGAAGCATAAAATGAGATAAACATTCACAACGAAAAAAGGAGGTGATCTCCAGTGACAAAAGACTTCAAAGAACTTCTGGAAAACAGAAAGTATGGAATCAGATGAAGGATGCATTTGAGTTCTAATTAGGGCTCCCAAGGAGGGAGATTAAGACCATGACTAGGCATCTTGGAAGTCTATAAGGTAGGGTGCTTCAGATCAGCACATGGAAATAAAGGGAAGGGAGCTTGTTTGGGTGCACAGAATCTGGGTTTGCAGTCTTATCTCAAAGGAGGCTTTTGCTTACTCCAAGTGAAATTTTGGAGTTGTCTTGCACTCTCATATTGGGTCCTACTTGAGACATAGAGTGTGATTTACATGCGTCTCAAACAGTCTTGAGTGTTGGAAGCCTTGAATGGTCATAGTCAGAAAAACTCTCTTCTACTGATGAAAATATTTTGAAAAGACCACTTTCAGCAATTGTCTGGGAAATGAATCCTTCTGTCCTTATGGTGCCATAAAGCACAGTTCCCTATAGTGACACCACAAAAATTCGCTTTTTAGTCAAAGTTCTGTACTTAGTTTATGGTACTGGTGAGAGTCTGTTCCTGAAAGAAAAAAAAACTTATAAAAAGGAAAACAGGGCAATTAATTACAGTTTTGACAGCTGTGTAGACTGAATGTCAAATTAATATCATCTTGTGTTTTTCCTGCTCTTCTTTTTAGATCCCCTAAATGGACTTTTTTTGGTCTCTACAACTTAGCTGTATGAGTGAAACTCATACATATGCCCAAATCAATTGAGCCTCCCCACCATGATTTTCTCAAGACACAACTACTTCACTGGTCTTTTTACAATTCCTGTATGGAAAGTGAGTACTAAAAAGAAGAGAATTGGATCATCTGTTTTCAAATTGAATCATCTGAGTTTTTATCTCCATTGCAACATGGAATCAATGTCCTTCTGATAAGGAGAGTGAATTGACCTAGCTAGGATTGTACTTTCCCCTCTTGCTTTCTGTTTTTTTTTTTTTTTTTTTTTTTTTTAGTACATAGAATTTTGAGTCCTCAGGTACAGTTTAAATTTTAGTTCGAATCTTGTTAGACATCCTGGTGGAATAGTGTCCACTTAAATAATTAGGATTTCTAAAACTAGAGAATGCGGAAGCATGGTGTAAGATAATGTAATTGCCAAGTGGGTTAATGGGAGTGATAGAGAATGAAGAATCTTCAACTTTGACAGTCTAGCTCCTAGATCGATGTAGTCTATCTCTTGGTAGCACAAACTGATATAATGTTATGTAATTTAAGAAATATAAGCAACATCATCACCTGTTCCAGAATTCTACCAGGCCAGTACCTTTTTATTTATTTTTTTTTGTAGGTGACAATACAGTGAATAACATGGTCATAGACCCATATAATATCTTTGTTTTTGTTAACTGTGGTCTCATTCACTTTTATGCATGATCCCTTGGCACTTTATTAATGGTGCGTGCTTAGGATTTATTGTCCCTAAAAGCAAAATGTAAAAAAAAAAAAATAAAAAAAAAAGTTTGGGTTATTCTGGTTAAAATTATTTCTTCATTAAAAGAGGTCCACTTGTTAATTTATAATGAGAGAATGATGAAAAGAATGATTCTGTCACAAGAACCTAGAAATAGACCTCTCTTCCTAACTTGCTGGATATTTGTAAGAAGTATTTGATAGATAAAATGCAGTGACTGGAAACCACTATGGTACTCAGTCCTCATTCATCCTGTGCATCATCAGAGGCTGGATAAATACAACCAGCGAAGTCAAGTTGTCAACTTGGTTGTCTCGTACAATGTCCATGATATATTTGCTTTGGTATTTGATAGCATGAAATCTCATGATATTTACACTGCATTATCTCTTTCAGAGATCCATCCCGGTTACTGTACCCCCAAAATTTTATAGTCTTCAAAAGTTCCTTCTAGACTCTTGAAAAGTCTTAATTTCTTCCTATAAGTTTATGTACCTTCTTAGCTGAGGTAACATTTTTTACAGTGTAATTAAGGATGAAGTGTGCTGCCAAGTATTCTTCTCTTTAGAAAGAGCTTTTTCCACTTTTCATTTTTCAAGGCTAACCCTGAAAGACACTGTACAATGATGCTATTTTATTTCCATTTACTTCTAAATGAAGCTAACTCATATTTATTTCTAGTAATATTTTGTTAAAAGATGGCCAATTTCTTCTTCTATATGATTTATAAAGGGACCTTTTCCCAAAGAAGGAAATGAATATGTGTTGTATCAATTCTTTGCTCTGAAATTTATTGGGGTATTCTGAGAAAAATGTAACTTCGTGATTATCTTCTTGATTAGTTATTTGCTTAGTTATTGGTCACACTCTACAAGTGTGACCCTAGGTGAAATGCAAAGGATGATAAAGAGTAAAATAAGTAGAAGGTATACATTTATTATGCTTTTGTAACTGAAGAAAGATTTGTGAAGTACTTTATGACTTGCATAACTCTCTACCTTCCATTTAAAGTCATAAGATAAAATTCATCTTTATTTTTTGTGTTTCACAAATAAACTTCTAAAAATAAAATTTACACTTACTTTTCCTAATCCTGTTCATGATTTTTCCATTTTCTTGATTATATGAAATTTTCATAACTCATACTATCTTGATAATCTGTGTCATTTCCTTGCTTACAAACAATTGTTGATTTTTGTCTCTTTTTATTTATAGTTGGCCTCCAGTGACTAAGAGGAAGACTCCTTCCTGTCTGCTCCTCCCAGCCCTGCTCCAGCCTCTCAGCTTCCCAGACCCTCAAGCAATTGGTTGTAAATTCTCCCAGAAGCTGTTTTACTGTCTATTTTTCAGAACTAAAAATAAAAAATAAAATAAAAACTTTAAAAAAACGTTAAAATGCAAAATGTTGAGGGAGAAAGCAGTATATATATATATATATATATATATATATATATATATATATATATATATATTTGTAATTAGGCTTTTTTAAAATTTTGAAAATATTTTTCTTTTTTAAATGTGGGTCACCCACTGATATTTCATCAAAATATAACAGTTTCTTTGTTGAGTTCAGGTAACCAAGGAATAGCCACACCCTCAGAACAAAATAAAACACACACATACAAAAAAAAAGAAAAAAAAACCCAGAATAATCTTTAACCTAACGTTTTATAAAATGTCTCAGATCCTCATAACTTGCACACAAGCTTCTGTGTTCAGTTGAATTGTAACTGCTTTTTGTATTTGGAGAGAGTGTGACTACTGAACTTGAAACCTTTTATTCTGAGTGTCTTGGTGGGTTTTGGTGAGATTAAGTAGGTGACAGGGTGAAGAGAAAGTGGGGAGTTCTTCCCTATTATAACATGAATTTTTCTCCACAGTCTACTCTCAGCTGCCAGATCTCAAGTTTTTCTTACACTGGTATACTTTAACTATTCTTACTTCCCCTTTACCAATAATTTTTAACAGCAGTTTATCAAACTACACTTATTAAGAACAATTTTAAAAATAAAATTATAGTTCACCTTACCAGTCTACACTTATTGCTTATGGATTCACTCACCTGCTATGCCTGTTTTTAGTGTCTGAAAAACATAGATATTATTTTCCATATTTAATCCAGTTTCTTAAATGTATATCCTGGAAAGAAAATCTGGTCTGGAAATATTCCATTTTGATTGAATGCTATATTCAAGAAAATAATATTTAAACATGCTAAACATATCTACAGAATTTCTCAAGAAGCTATGCTTTAACCAAATAGAATATACTTAAAAGAAAAAAACTATGGTCAGCTTCAATAAAGCAAGAATAGAATCCAAGTATTTATCATTAATGATAGATTATAGATGATACATACAGAATAACCACAAGATTTAAAGAAAAAATCATATTCAACCTGGTATTCTAAACTGAAGCAGACTGTCAATTAATGATAAATAATAAAAGATTTTCATTGATGATAAAATTCTAAAAAAGCAATTTTCTGTGCCTCATTTCAAAGAGAGTTACTCAATATAGAAAAAAAAAATAAAACAAAAAGAGCACAGTTTGTGGACAGAAATAGTGGTTCTAACTACAGAGCTCAAGAAAGTTATGCTGATTCTGCAGTAGACCTTGAAAATAGTTTTGTTAGCTTACCTCAGTCCTACCTTTTAAATGATGCTTTAATAGAAATATTAGCTAGTAAATAATCAAATGATTGAATACAGCAAAAGTTAAAAAATTCTAGTGATCTATTTTTCATACCTCACACACAAAAAAATGAGTATTGGAAAATACAGGAAAAACAAAGTGATAAAAAATAAAGCAAAAACCGACTAAACAAATAATGGAAAGTCAAGTTCTGCATATGAAACACAGTAAAATGTGCACTCTTTGTAACATTTGATGAGATAGAAGAAAGTAGTACTGATTGTTCTTGATGGTAAGAACATCCCTCCATGAGCAGCATTCATGTCCTGATATTGGATGTTAGAAAGGCTAATAAATTAGAGAAAGAAAGCATTCTTACTTCTTATGTGGTTTTGTGATGAAATCTATTTTAAAGTCAAATTTGTGGAAATGCTTACTGGTTTTTAACCTTCATAAATTTTCTGTAAACAATGAATGCAACACATATTTATTTTTAAAAGGGAATAACTAACTGACGAAGCATGAACACAGGTACTTGTAACTATTGAAAAATAGAGTGGGGTGTGGTGGTGTGTACAGATGCTGATACTCAGAAATAATAAAGTTTCCAATGTAGATTAAGCAAGAAATCACAGAATGCATATCATTCTGATTTCATAAATGATAATCAATTAAACACTAAAGCCTTTTAATATTTGATTCATTAGTCCTGAAAAGAAAGAAGTGGCCCCATAAGCTAAATTGGTTTTCTTCGCTCTCTAATTGCTATTGGGAAAAATAATGGGAACACCTAATACATTGTGAAGGGTCTTCTATGTATATATTTCAAGATTATGGTCAATATCAGACAATAGTAGTATGTATGGCTAAATTTATTGCCTTTTAGAACTTTACATAGTTGCATAGAGTGGAGGATGCTGATTTGGGTCTAAATTTTAGAAACTACTGTTTTATATGGTACTGGGGATTGAAACCAGGGGTGCTTTATCATTCATATATATTCACAATTCTTCAATATTTTATTTTGAGAACTGGTCTCTCTTAATAACCAAGGGTGGTCTTGAAGTTGTGATCCTTCAAGGCCTCAGCCTCTATGATATTTCAGATTACAGGTATGTACCACCACATCAGGCCAGGACACTACCTATTAATTTTTACATGCATCTAATAATCAAAACTATTTTAAATATTCCTGCCTTTTCTTTTATTTAAAATATTCAATACTAACTTTCTGACATTGCTGGAGAGAATCTGCCCCTTCCCTCCTCCCACTCTGCTTGGGGCACACACAGAAAGAAACCAGAAAAACTCGTCTCAAAATATAGTAAAATTCACTCTACAGCCATTCATTTCTAAACAGAACAAAAAACAAACAAACAATTATACTGAAGCCAGAGACAGTGGAACAGGCCTGTCATCACCAACAGCTCTGGAGGCTGAGGCAGGAGGACTGCAAATTGGAGGCCAGCCTCAGAAACTCAGTGAGAGTCTGTCTCTAAATGAAATATAGCAAAGGCTGGGGATGGGGCTCAGGAGTTCAATGTCCCTGGGTTCCATTCCTGGTACCAAAAAATAAAAAAAAAAATGCAGACTTCTTGTGCTCATGCTGGACATACCTAGAAATGGATGATTACAGCAAAGACACAGATGGAGGCAATGAGATTCATGAGGTAGAGGAGATTCTGGTGCGAGAAAACCTCTCTAAGGGCTTGGACTTTGTCTGTGTTCATGGCCCAGAGATGGAACAGTACAAGATGGCAACCTCCAATTCCATGCCTGTTGGCAGAGGAGGACACAAACGTAAAGGGAAGAACAAAGTGCTGGACTCCGCTGGGTCTTGGGCCTCCTCCTGGCCAAAGCAGAGGCAGGAGAACAAAACCAGCCAGGAGACTCACGGCACCAACAGTCACAGGGTCACAATCTGGATTTTTTTGGCACCAAAGATGGAAGCCCTCAGCCACTGAGCCCCACTCCCAGCCTATTTGTATTTCATTCACTGACAGAATCTCACTGAGTTGCTGAGGCCTTGCTGTTGCTGAGGCTGGCCTCCAAGTTGATATCCTCCTACCTCAGCCTCAGCAACAAGCAGAAAGGGGCCTGGCCTGAGGAAAAGGCAACAGACCAGCCAGGGACACTGCAGCACAGGGCACCAAGGTCTGAGCACTTCAGAAATGGCATGAGACTGACTTTAGAACAAGAACACAGTGGGAAACGCTGTCACCATGGCCCCTGCAGCCCAGGTCGGTGCTTCACTAAACGTGGCATCTGTGGGCAGAGTGGCTAATAGCTGGGGACTCAGATGTCCCAGTCTCTCCCTGGGACTGCATTTTCCTGTCACCCCAGAGTTGGCACAGCAGGACTCGTGTCACCTTCTGGATGGCCACTCAGATGGGCCATTAGTCCTGTAGACCACGTGGACAGGATATCTGTGACAGAAACGCTGTCCTAGCTTTCCCTGGCCCCCTGGCATACCCGTGGTGGTCTTCTTACACACCCTCTCCCTGCCGCCTGTGGCTGTGTAGGACAACCGCTGATGTCCCTATTGTAAAGAATCTGGAGACATGAAACCTTGAGCATTTTGTAAAGGAGGAAGTTCAGCAATCTCAGGGGGAGAGAGTAGGGACTTGTCCTGACTCCTCTTGCCACCAATGACCTCTCTGAACTCCCTGCACTTGCTCCGCTGAGCCATAAGTGGACCCTCAAACACACCAACTCATCTCTGCCCCAGGGACTTTGCACCCTCCAGGTTCTCTAGATGGACCTGTATCACTCTTCCCCAGTCACCCCATCTTTCTTCTCTGCTCTATTCTTAACCCGGGGCCCTGGGATGACACTGACGCTCTCACACCTTACGTTCTATCCCTTTGTATTATTAGCACCCACAGAAGTGCCTAGTGCTTAACAGCACCTTACTGACAAATGTCTGAAATGAAAGGTGGGTGACATCAATGGCAGGGTGTGGGCCTTAGAAGCTTTCTGAATGTTTAACATGGTCATTTCTTGCAAATCACTACCCTCTGATCTCTAGGAAATGGGTTGTTTTATGCACTAGTGTCACAGGGGGCAAGAGCCATGTGACATCTGTACTGTCCACCTCCCTCCCAGCCTGGACTGCCCCAAACCTCAGGGAAGAAGGACCAACTGCACTCTCCACTCTAGGGGCCCTTCCACACTCCACTTTACAGGTCACAAGCTGAGCCGTGGTGGCACTCCTGCTAACAGGAAAGCCTTTCAGCTGAAAGCTACCTGAGCCTGCTCCACCATCCTCTTGCCCGTCCTGTGGCTGTCCCCGTGGCTCCACCATTTTGGCTCCTTACAGCACCACTCAAAGCTCCCCAGGTAAGATCTCTGCCCCAACGAGGTACCAGAGGTGGCCAAGGCAGCCACCTCCATGTCTCAGTTGTCTGTGGCCTTCATCTCTCCCTAAGTCCTAAGGCCCTCACTCTGATGTCACACTGGCTGACTCAGGCTGAATGGCTGTGCCACCTTGCCAGCCATTTTCTCAGACTGTCTCCAAGGGACAGCAAATCATTCCTTCAAAACTGTTCCCTCACTCACCATCCTGCTCCAGAGCAAAGTGGTCCTCTGGCTGGCTGCCACGGCCCAAGCCTTCACTGACTGGTTTCCTGTGGTCACCACTGCTCCCACTCTTTTTGAAGGCAGCCCCCCGCCAAAGCCAGGAGGTCTTGGCAGACTCCTTAACTCCTACCCAGATTTCACCGCCACATCCACAGCTGGGGACAAGCTGCTTTGCCCCCAGATCCTCAATTCACCTTAGATTTTCTGAAATTCTAGGAAGAGTCTCGTGTCACCTTTGCCTACTCTTCTGTAAGTGTCGCCGACACTCCTACCTGGGGTCCAGTCTTTCCCATGGGATCTCTCAGGCACCCTGCAGGGACTCATCTGCAGTTTCCTCAATTTGATGTCATGGCACTGAAAGCCAAGAACCAGCTCCACAGTCAATTCCGAAAAAACACAAAAAATGCACACAAATATTTTCCATGAGAGACTTCCCAGCAAAAAACAGATTCAGGGATCAGAGGCCAAAAGAAAAAGAAAAGAAAAAAAAGTCAATTTCCCTCTTCTAAGAAGTCTCACATGTTTTTCAATTTTTATTTTATTAAGATTTGTAAGCCAGGTGTCATGGTGCATGCCTGCAATCCCAGTGGCTCTGGAGGCTAAGGCAGGAGGATGGCAAATTGGAGGCTAACGTCAGCCAAATTGGGGCTCTAAGCAACTCAGCGAGACCCTGTCTCTGAATAAAATACAATAGAGCTTTGGGGACGAGGCTCAGGGGTTAACTGTCCCTGAGTTCAATCCCCAGTGCCTTCCTCCCCAAACTGGCAGTACTGTGGGTTGAACCCAGGAACAGTCATTCTACCTATGACTGTTTTGAGACAGGGTCTCACTTCTTTGCCAATGCTGTCCTTGAACTTGTAATCATCGAACTAACTGCTCCTTGCCTGAACAAGTGGTCTGGTGTAGAAATTTCATATTTAGAATCTTATTGGCTAAGAACAACTGCTAAAATATATGCAGGTGATTGCCCAAAGATATTCACTTTGATGCTAACTGTGACTGAGAAAGAACTGAAATGTCCACCAGAAGACAATTGACTAAAATCAGCACTTCTTTATCCTTGCAGTGCAGGTTCCTGCTAAAAAATTTGAGGCAGGATTACTCTGTGGCATGCTAACTGTCCTTGAAATATTCTTATAAGACATGAAAGTGTAGATATCATTTTGATTGTAAGTGTTGTTATTGTTATTGTTATAATAATAATAATAATAATGATAATAATAATATTATTATTATTATTATTATTATTATTATTATTATTATTATTATTATTATTTGGTACTAGGGATTTAACCCAGGACCACTTAACCCCTGAGCCCTGTCCCCAGCTCCTTTTATATTTTATTTAGAGAAAGGGCCTCACTAAGTTGCTGAGGCTGGCCTCCAGCTTGTGATCCTCCTGCCTCGGCCTCCTGAGCTGCTGGGATGACAGGCTTGAGCTTCTGCACTCAGCTATAATTTTAAACATTTGCACACTGAAAATTCAGAAGAAACAGTTATTTTCCCCCAGAGGAATACTCTACATACATGAAAACTTCCTGCATATGTGCCCAACGGGAGGCAGGGCCCTTACCTTGGTCGGTGTTGATGGTGGTGGGGTTGAAGGCCTTCCCCAGGATGGTTTCACATATGTTGCTTGAGATGGAGAGGGAAAAGCCATAGCCCAGGCCGTTCCCTTTGTAATGAAATTCATCCAAAAGGAGGACGATCAAGCCTGCCACAAAGAACTGCAGAATTAAAATAAATTAATTAATAAAAGTGAACTCTGTGTTACTGGCCCCAGTGCCCTGGTTCCTTCCATCTTCAATGACAGGGCTCTCTGCTATGAGGGCCAAATAAGAGACCCTTCTCAATCTGCCTCATGGGAATTCAGAAGCCAAAGCCAGGGTCTTTCAATTCTCTATTATTTTTTTTAAATCTATTTTTTAGTTGGAGGTGGACACAACATCTTTTTTTTTATTTTTATGGGGTGCTGAGGATCGAGCCCAAGGCCTTGTACATGCCAGGTGAACCTCTGCCACTGAGCCCCAGCCCCAATATTTTTTTTTGTTTCTTAATTGTTTTGGGGTTTGCAGGTGGACAGCAGGCCTTTATTGATTTCAATATTTCTCATTGTAGATGGGTGCAGTGTCTTTATTTGAATGAATAATTTTAGGCGGTGACCAGCCTCCAACCCGGGGCCTTACCCTGCTCAGGCCAGTGTTTAGCCTTGAGCCTACCCTGAGCCTGGCATGGCCCCAGGTCTGGCTGAGTACTGCTGAGGAGGAAGAGGGACAACAGGGTCACTCAGGAAGCAGGGTGAGAGTGGGGGTTCACCTGAGTGGTGATCAGAAGGCAGATCCCAGAACCCAGCTTTGAGGGGGTCCCTGTCCATGCCTATCATCACATTCCTAATGGACTGGCCGATGGTGACAATCATGCCAAACACTAGGGTCCTAAGAAAATCTTGAGCAGAGTGTGGCAGGAATATAGATTACAAATACTGACACTGCCCATAGGCAAGTGCTTTACTAAACTTCAGACCAGTCATCCTAAATTCTTTTTTTTTTAAATGATCTTGAATTCTTAATATGGAAAAACATTTTTAAAAATTTGTCAACGGTAAGGAGAAAACTTCTGAGGCTGTAGCTCAGTGGTAGAGGCACTGAGTTCCATTTTCAGGTCTGCAAAAAAAAAATATTAAAAACAAAGAGAGAAAGAGAAAAAACACCCAATTTGGGCTTTAGAAAAATAATGCAAATTTTTTGTTTGTTTGTTTTGATTTTGGTACTAGGGATTGTACTCAGGGTCACTGAACCACAGAACCACATCCCCAGCCCTATTTTGGTTTTATTTAGAGACAGAGTCTCACTGAGCTGCTTAGGGCTTTGCTGTTGCTGAGGTTGGCTTTGACTCAGAATCCTCCAGGATCAACGGCCCGAACTGCTAGATTTAGAGGTGCACACCACTGCACTAAGCCAAGTACATTATAAAATGTCAAAAATAAAAATTAAAAAAAGAAAACCACTTATTAGTGCCTTAGAAGGATAATGCATTAATTTAAGGCATTGAATAATAAATGCATTAAATATTTAATAATGCATTACTTAATTCATTAATGATTAATGCATTAATACATAAATATATTCTACAATCTTGATTTGTGTCTGAAACTCACAATTTAAGTTAGATGGATTTCTCACTGAATTATTTAACCTACTAACTTAAGATTTCTAAGACATGCTGTATGGAAGATGGCAGAGTAGAAAATTGTAAATATTGTTTTCTAAATAGCACATTCCAGTTAACAGAGGCTAGGCTTGGCTGACTCTGAGGCTGGACCCCATTATTGGGGCTGCCTATCATTTGATACAGCTAATACTCTTAACCTAGTTTAACAGCATGTAGAAACTGAGACTCCAGAACTATTATCTAAATTTCTTCCACATCAAAAAATCTAATCAACAGCAGAGCTGGACTGAGAGGATCACCTTTTTGCTCATTAAATCCTTTTAAATACAGAAGAAAAATAGCACTTGCTAAATAACTACCATGTGTTAGGCACTGTGAGAGTGATTATTTAATTTAATCCTCTTTTTTTTTTATACTGAGGACTGAGCAGATGTGCTTCACCTCTGAGTCTCATCCCCAGCCATTTATTATTTTATTTAGAAACAGGGTCTCACTGAGGTGCTTAGGGCCTCACTAAGTTGCTGAGGTTGACCTCCAAATAGTGATCCTTCTGCCTCAGCCTCCAAAGCTGCTGTAATTAGAGGCATACTCCACAGCATCTGGCTTTGATTGAATTCTTATGACAGCTCTGAAGTAGACGTCACCTCCTTCGTGAGGTATGGAAATCATGGCTGGTGAAGGGGTGACCTCCATGCACTGATCCTTCAAGTCCATCCTCTGGGGCATTCCTGCCCTCCCCTGCCCTGCCTGGCCTTCCCCCATACCCAGCACCTCCCAGAAGTGCTCTCTCACTAACAGGCCATGGAGCACCTACAGGGTCGGCAGGCAAAGCACACAGGCCAAACTGGGCTGTTTTCATGCCCCCAATTTTAGAGCCAATTCAAATTCTCAACTAGACACCAGAAATTTACCCATGATCTTTCTTAAAGTTCTGGGCTCACGTTGAAGAGGGCTTGGTCTTTTGGGGTGTCACCCACTTCAATCATCTTGGTGCAAGCCAAGAGCTGCATGATGAGGCCCAAGGTGACCATTGCAGAGATACCGAGCTCCATGAGTGTGCCTAAGGAAATGGGCAGCCACAAAGCCCCTGTGAGCTCAAGAAAGCAAGACATTATTTAATAAAATGAACCTACAGAATTGAATGTGACCCCTTTTCCACATTGGATGGGCTTCAGGTTGCTGGCAGCAATAATAGCATAACCCCCCAAAACCAAAGATAAGAACACAACTGAGTCCCTCTGTCAAGCCCACCGGACACCATGTCATTCTGTTTGAAAAGTCACGTACCCCTCAAGAGCCTGCTGCATTCCCATCCCCATGGACAGATCCATTCTGGATGGACAGAGGACAGAGAGGCCCGTCCTTCATCAGTTCATAAAACTGGAGAACATTCCAATCATTTCCTGAGTCTGCAGATGGGGCTGGCACATTTGAATCTAGTTGGGAATCAACCTTCCCTTTCCATCACGTTCAGATGAGCTCTGATTCTGAGTGACTGGAACCTTTTTGGAACCCCAGTTTTAAACTGTGTCCATCAAATGCAACATCAACATACACAAGAAAATCATTTCTAGACACACAGGTGACTGGTTAGATTTGACCCTCCACTGTCACTTGTGGTTTTGATCCATATATTTCACCTGTAGATATGAAAAAGATGCAGCTGAGAAACCACTAGAGAGTTCTAGAGAGTGTTCTATGTCTACTCACCATCTCATTTCAGGGATTTCAAACACTCTAGTTTTTTTTAAGTTTTCAGAAATTCTCAAGCAGAGACTTATCTTGCTGTTCCAGGTTTTGTATTGCATTCAAACCCAACTCTAAAGAAGATGGTGTTTCCCAGGCTGAATGCACCGTTGATCAGGCTATTGGACGTGGCACATGCAGAGTTTCCAGGCCACAGAGCTGCCCATTCTCTGAGCTCCACAGAAAGGCTGTAGTTCAACTAAATGGTGCTGGTCCAGCAGAAAAGAGGCACAGTGAGTCTGAGCCTCCCTCTGTTGGAGGCCAGAATCCCTCACATCCAGTAGAAAGGGTCCACAGAATCTGAGGCCATAACACCAAACAAAGGATCTGGAAACAAGTAGAAACCAAAGGAGTGGCACATGGTTCCCCCCTCTCCCCCTTGCGCCAACAACAGCACAGGAGACCGGATTGACCTGACAGCAGACTAAGAAGATGAAAAGGGGGATGGCTCGCCACAGCACCTTTGCCTTCAACTGGATCTGCAGAAGAGGTAGAATCAGAGGACATGAAGTTTCCCAGTAAGTCACTAAAAATAGAGTTCAACAGACACTTTCTCTGATCACCAAGAAAGGCCAAGTTGGGCTGGGGGCACAGCTCCATGGGGAAGCACTTGCCGAGCATGCATGATGTTCTGGGTTTAGTCTCCAACAGAAAACCTCCACCAAAAAAGCGAAGAAGCCAAAGCATGCACCAAACAGAGTCCTGAAAGGTGAGTCTCATGCTTTCTGTGGACAAAGCCAATGCAAAGATGTCCGTAGGTATCACGTCTGGGAATGCTCATATTATACACCATCATGATCTTCCCACTGCTTAAGTGAGTTCAATGGCAAAGCTGTACTCTTAACCATTGACATGAACAGTTTAGATCCTCAAGGAGGGGCAAGAGGAAGGCAAGTTCAAAGACAGTCTCAGCAAAAGTAAGGCAGTGAGCCACTCAATGGTACCCTGACTCTCAATAAAAAACAAACTAGGTCTGGAGACATCTCTCAGTGAGTGGTTGCTTCTGAGTTCAATCCTAGGGATAAGTAAGTAAGTAAGTAAGTAAGTAAATAAATTCTTTCTGTTGTTGATATTTTTAAAATAATATTTAATCTTAATTTATTTACCTCTTCTCTGATGTTATTATTTTTTCTTCTACTAGCTTTGGGTCAGGCATGTTCTTGATTTTCTACCTCCTTGAAGAGGAAGTCTTGGTTGTTTTCTTTTTTGATATAGGTATGTACTGATCTAATCTTAAAATTGCCTCTGCTCTATGATATAGGGTTTTTTATTTTGTGTTTCTATCATTTTTCTCAAGAATCTTTAAAAATTTCCATTCTGTTTGTCATTGACTCTGCTATTTGAGAGCTTCTTGTTATAATCGCAGACATGCAGGATGTTTCTGAAGTTCCACCTGTTGTAGGTTTCCAGTTTTATTACATTGTGTTCAGAAAAAAAAAGTTATTTCAAATGATTTTTAGCTTTTAAAATTTGTTAAGGTTTGTTTTATGACTTAATCTGTTGTCTATTCTGGAGAATGTTGTTGGTACCGTTGTGAAGAATTTGTCGTCTTTTGCTTTTTGTTGGAAAGTTCAGTTAAGCCTATCTGCTCTGCAGTGTACTTTAAATTCTGTGTAAAGCAAGAAGAGACAGAAGCAAGGTGTTGTGTATATTGTATTTCTGTGTGAGATTTTCCAGAGTACTTATGGTTTTTTTATGTGACTTCTGGTAACAAATAGGGTTTATTGTGTGTGTGTGTGTGTGTGTGTGTGTGTGTGTGTGTGTGTGTAGGGGCGTTGTATGTTGTATTTCTGTGTGCATGCATACTCAGTGTTTGTTTATATCATGTGCATGCCTTCAGCAAGTGTAGAGTATATAGGAATGTATAAGCCTGCATTTGGAAAGTATACATTATAATTGCATGTCCGTCAGTACCTGGGTGATAACAGGCAGGTGTATTTGTGGGTATGTATATATTTTTTTAGAAAGGAAGTGGTGGTGTGTGTATTCGGGGAAAGCAGGGATAAAGGTGATTTATGCATCTGTGTTTTTGTTGGAATGGCAGTGAGATGTGGGTCATGCACCTGTTTCTAAATGTGAGGTGTTTTAATGATATCTGTGGTGAAAGGGGTTTTAATGAGTGTGCATCTTTCCATGTATGTGCCTCAGCAAGAGGTGTTCACAGGTCTCTGTGGCTGGGTGGCATGTGTGGATAAAAATCTCTTTGAACTTCCCTAAGATTGAGTGGAACCAGAAATACCCTGATTACAAAAATGTAACATTCTTAACCCTAAATGACACAGGTACAACCACCCACATACACACATAAACATGAGTCCATATTCCCAGAATCACTTGATACGCAAACACCAACTCCAAAAAACACATAAAGTTTCTCAACCCTCTCCAAATGTACACAACAATGATGTCACCTACAATCTACTCATTGTCATTTCAGAAATACATACATAACACATGTGTTGCCTTAATACACATATTTTACCCTGCACTCTAATGTCACACCCTTCCCTAAACAAAAAATAAAATTAAATTAAAAAATCAATATTTTGTGAATATCAAAAAGTATTCACCAAAATACTCCATTCAAACACTCTTCTTAATAATTATTCACAAGTCCCACCATGTCATAATAACCCATATACACTGTCAGAACCTAATCCTCCTAACTTGTATTCCCATATAAATATAACTTCTATATTTTCTCAGTGGAAACACACACTACCCATCTACTATTTGAGAATGAATACTCAGCCATCACACTTCCTAAATACATGCACAGTCCTAGATTATACAAGTCTGGGAACAAACGTGTCCATCTGAACTACAAACCCACAGTACTCCCACAGACCCAAAGTACATGCAGCCACTCTCTCACTATTAAAGGGCACAGAACTCACTATTAATGTACAAAAATGCTCATTCTTTCTGATATACTCAGTTAACAGCACACAACACTGTGGAGCTCTGAAAATCCTCAATAGCATAAACTTCCTATCTTCCAGATGCCTGACTCTAAACCCAGAGTTCCTCATGCCCAAATTAATAAAAATACACAGCAAAATCCAAACAATTCCAATCAATCACCTTCCTTACAAAGTCTCACACATATTCCAGTCGCCTAGATGAAACACTTAAAATAGATATGAAGTAGGACTGAAGAGGCTGGATACCACAGGAATTTTCAGAAAGCAGGTTTATTGGATGTTGCCAATCAGTTCAGAGTGTGGCTCATGCCTGAATCATTCTAGGGACAGATAATTTCAAAATATATTGACTTTTATGTCCCATGCGGGAAAAGGACTTGAAGATTCACTTGACAAGTGTTTTTCATTCCATTCTCTAGGCCAGACAGAGGTTTCACACGTATTTACCAAAAAAAAAAAAATCTGGCATTTACAAAAAAGAGGAAGCTACCAACCACAGTAACCTTTGCATACTTGCTGCTGATTTACAAGAGAATAAGCTTAATTATGGCAAGGGTCTTTTGGTTGAGAGTATCTGGTGTGCTTCAGATACACTCATCTTCACACCACACATCAATCAGTATCACCCATAAAGCAATCACACAAACACTCCCTCAGTAACTGAATGGAGCAAACAAATTACTTATTAACATGACAACAATTTGTATTCTCAAATGAAAACATTTACAATCACCTCTATGTTGCAAACATGCACATACACAGAATGCCTCAGAATATGAAGTTCAACAACAAATCTCAGACGTACAGACACTGCTAACTCCTCCTACATACTCACAAATGACACCCCTCCATTCCTAAAAATAACATGATCACCTCAAAGCCCTAAACAAGAAAATACACAGCAGTCCACTTGAGACATTGTCAACAGAATCCATACACATCTATGTGCCACATATACATAATTCTAAACACCCCAACATACCCCATGATTCCATTCTCTCCAAATCTCTGAACACCAAAGATTATGTCCCTAAATTCTGACCTAGACATCATGAACATACACATACATTCTAAAATCTCAAAATGCACAGATCCAACACATAATAGTAAGACAACATCCTAACTCCTCTCAAATGCATTCACAATAGTCCACAATGCGAACAACACCTACAGATGCACAACTAAAACCCTAAACACATGTCCTGCCAGAAAGGTACTCAGCCAAGAATGACCAAAGAAATCACTCAGAAAATATTTACACACGACAACCAAACAGTCCCACACAGGAGAATTTATGGTGTCTTGTTTCATATCCTTTCCATACCTATACACATGAAACACATAAAAGCACAAAGTCCTGGTGCTAGAGAAACAAGTTCTTGTGTTTTCTCTCTCTCTCTCTCTCTCTCTCTCTCTCTCTCTCTCTCTCTCTCTCTCACACACACACACACACACACACACACAAACAAACACACACACACACACATACAGAACATTACATACATAATATGAACACTGACACACCCAGTTCAAGGATATTATCTTGTGGGCCTTGCACACAGAGGTAGAGGGGTGAAGATGCAGATTTCAGGCACATACCTTGCTGTTGAAAAGGTAAGAAAATATAAAAGTGCAAAGGAAAGAGCACATTCCCTCCTATAAAACTGAAAGGTATTTGCCAGCCACTCAATAACTCCTCAATATAGAGAAAACTCTTCAAATAATAAGAGAGTACTCTCAGATAATGCTTCGGGAAATGAAGGTATTCTGGGACATTTAAGGGGCTTCTAAAAGAGAGAATCACCCCAAACAGATTCTTTTGAGTATCCACCATCAGCCGAGATGGATATCTTCTAGCTAGAAAGCCAGACCATTGTGCAATATGTGTTCCAATGTCAGGGCTTGACTTGTTCACCTGGGCTCCCCCCTAAGCCACATCAGCTCCAATTTCTGAATGGGGTCTGCAGTGTTCTCACACAAGAGGCATTTGGCATCCTTATATGTCCAAATTATAATCTGAAGATATTACTGGCATGTTTGTTTGTCAAAAAATTAGTGAGTAAATTGTCAGCTTTTCTGTGTTACATTCAGACAGAAGAGGTGAATCTGGTTAGAGGAAGGTCTGGGGCCTCTTATATTTTGGACAGCAGCTGTCCTAATCACTTTGAAAACCTGTGATAATATACCTGAGATCACCACATTCAAAGGAGCAGAGATTTATTTTGGCTTATGGTTTCAGAGATTAGAGTCCATGGTCACTTGGCCCTCTTACCTCTGGACCTATAGCAAAGCAGAACATCTGGCCAAGAGTGTATGGCATAGGAAAACTGACCACCTCATGGCTGCTAGGAGGCAGAGAGAGACAGAGACAGAAGTACATTAGGGTCCCAGTACCCCATCAGTGGCACATCCTCAATGAGGTAATTTCATCAAATGGGCCCCAATTTCCACAAGCTTCCAACACCTCACAATAATGACTTCAGCTGGGAACCAGATGTTTAAGAGGTGAGCCTTTGAGGAACACCAAATGTTAATGCCAGAACACCTATCCCTTGTCCCCAAAAGCTCATGTCTGTCTCACAGCAATAAATAATTAAAAATAAATAAATAAACAAGCATTTGGACTCCAAGAGTCCACAAATATAAACAGTGCATTCTCAATAGTTTTTGCCCAAAGTCTCTTCTGAGACTCAAGGGAACATAGTGACGCTGAAGCCTGAATTGAACGTTTTTTTTTCTGCCATTCTCTTCTTTTATTTCATGAGTATAGCTTTCTTTTCTCCCCACACCCTCAACCCTATCTTAATGACTAACCATAGAGTCAGTTAAAAGCACGAAAGTCAGTTAAAAGGGCCCTTGCACTGGGCACTCCACCTTACTATGTCACAGGAAATGTCCAAATTAAAAGGTATTGGCAGAAGTGTACAGAAGACACTGACTAGGAGGGAAGCCAGACACACACACCTTCAGAATTGCAAGCATATAAAAAATCACATTATCTTAGATTCACAGGTCTGGGATGTGTCAGGGTCCACTGGACCCAGATATAACCCACAGAATCCCAACTTCTTTAAATAACAGTTTTTTAAGAGAGAGAGAGAGAGAGAGAGAGAGAGAGAGAGAGAGAGAGAGAGAGAGAGAGAATTTTCTAATACTTATTTATTAGTGTTGGGCCGACACAACATCTTTATTTTTATGTGGTGCTGAGGATCAAACCTAGCACTGCACACATGCCAGGCGAGTGCGCTACCACTTGAGCCACATCCCCAGCTCCATAGTGACATCTATTTTTAGTTGTCTATCAATATTTATTGATTTATATGGTTCTAAGAATTGACCACTATGCCTCACACATGCCAGGCAAGCTCTCTACCACTGAGCCATGACTCCAGACCCCTCTAAATGACAGTCTGTGAACACTAGTAAACTGTGCTTGTGTCCACCTGCCCAAGACTGCGAGAACAATTCCACATAACACACTGTATATGCTTTCCCTCAGCAGTACTAAGCAAGATGAAACCAGGAGCTAGCCATTCATCTCTGAAATGCTGAATTGTTGCCAATGAAGCCTTTTCCTCTCCCACCTCTCTGCCTCTTCAGTTACTGACTTTCATGCATGGAAGCAAAGCAGAAGAATCAAACCTTTTGTAGCTGCATTGGCTGCAATCCTCATTAATAATCAAAAAAATGTTAATACATTTCAAAGATACATCTACGCAGGGGAAACACAACTAACCCCAAAGGGAAGAAGAGGACAGCAGTAAGGAGAAGACTGAAAAATCACAGCAGGGCACACGTTAAGTCTAGTGCTCCATTAAGTCTAGTGCTCCAGGTGTGAAACTAGGGCACCTGATGGTGTAATATGGGTGCCCTAGAACTTGAGCATCCTTACCCCTCCAGCTTGGTCTGATGTGGGACCACTCCCTAGAGCTTCTGTGCTCACTGACTTTCACTTACCTGAGCAGGTGTTCATAGGCCTGCCACTGCTAACCTCCACCACAACACTGGCTCCACTCTCATAGTTTGATAAATCACTGTTTCTGGGGTTACTGGGTTGCACTCTGAATGTGATATGCACATCCTGGTCACCAGCGTTTCCTCTGAAGTATGAATGCAAACCTTCACAACCCCTCAACTCTTCACTCTGTAAGCCTGATAACCAGCATCACATGGACAATAACAAGGTCAGCGGAGAATGAGGACAGTAGCCAGACCCACCTAGACCATGGCCTCTGTCAGCCCATATGATGTTAGTTACACAGCAAAATGAATCTGGACATAGGATTCTGAGGCTGCCTTTTGCACGCAGGGCACCCTGATAATCTCTCCACAAGTCATTGAGCCTGATAAGGGTGGTGTCCTTCCCAGTCCTGAGATGCCTAAAGGTGGCTTCTGTGTAATGGAACTAATCTCTTTACCAACCACACCATTTTTGGCCCCAACATTACAAAGTTTTCTTTTCTGGAAAACCTGCAAGTATTTTAAATCTTTCTACCCTGCCTTTTGCTCCTGATCCCCATGGTATAAAAGGCTGAAAGCAGCTAGAAATACCCAGGCCATATCTCAAATGCTGTACTGCCTTTAATATTCCCTGCTGGATAAATTAGTCTGTGTTTTTAGTTGCCTTTTACATCACTGTGACCAAAAAAATCTAACAACAATTAGAGCAGGACAAGTTTATGTAGCTCATAGTTTCAGGTCTCACTCCACTGACCACAAACTGCATAGCTCTGGGGCCAACGTGAGGCAGAACATAGTGGGGGAAGTGTAGGGAGTCGGAAAGCAGCTCAGCATATTGCAATGAGGAAGCAGAGAGAGAGAAATCTGCTCACCAGGGACAAACTATGAACCCTAGATCCGTTTCCTCCACTTGATCCTCCTCTTTGTCCTCAGCCTGGGTGGGCTTATCTATCTGACTGTGGGTGACTGGGAAGGTGAGAATAGGCCAATGGCGCGGCTTAACCTTTGTATTAGACTGCCTTGGGCCAGCTTGTGTTGACTCTGTGCCTAAGGCTAATGAGCGGAGCTCAGAGTCAAGAGATCTTGATTCTTTTAGAAGTTGGATGTGTTCCCATCTCTGTTGGAGAGTCTTGCGCAAGGGAGCCAGGTTAGGCAAGGTAAGTGGAGAAAAAATATCTGATGGGGCAGTTGGCCCCTAAAGGGCCAGAGCACAAAAGGCAGGAGGGATATAGGAGGGGGGTGGATGTTTAAGTCCTATAGGCTGTGGCAGGGTCCTGAGAGGTGGCGGGTCTTCTGAATGGTAGCGAGCTGCTTCCTTCTCCAAGGTAGCCTCCTCCCCAGGGGTCAATGTGTCTCCGCGATTTAAAACTGGATAAAGGCGGTTGGTAGCTGTTGGAGCCTTATTCATTAGCGTGGGATTTTGAGGGGGTTCAGGAAAGTTCCCAGGGTCCTAGGGAGACTGAGAAGGATCTATGTCTATACTAACTGAAGGACATGCCGAGGGGGGACGAGAGAGACGAGAGGTCTTTTGCATAGCCTCTTCCCCAATCCTGACACGTTTTAAGGTACCATTATCAAAGGGTAAACTTTTAAGAATTTCATTAATTAAGTTCCAGTAAGAAAAGGTGGGAACAGGCACCTTTTCTGGGCCAAAGGATTCATAATAATCTTTTAAACAGTCTCCTACTCTAAGCCATCTTTTACCATCAATGGTCGCTTCAAGGGAAAACCACGGACACAATTCTTTTATGTATGAAAAGAATAATTTTAAGTCCTTTTTCTTAACACATGCCACCCGTGTCTTGAGGGCCTCCTTGAGGTCTGACAACAACAAATCATGTGACAAAACTGCTTGTCCCATGGTGGGTCAGTCACTGTGCATCGTCCCCACTCTCCTCCTGGATCTGTCTCTCGGTCGTGTCTGCCAAGGGGATCGCGAGCTCCACTTGGCCAAGTGTCCCTGGAGGATGGTGTTCCTTCTCAGTCAAAGGCTCCAGCCCCAATCTTTGGGCGCCAAATGTTCTGACCCACAGGACACATCAACGTGGGTGGTGAACCTAGGTGGGGAGGAATGAAGGGACAAGAGACACGAAGGATGAAAGCAAGACAGGAGTTCTGATCAAGCTGCAAACTTTTATTGTTCACACAGGGGTATTTATATGCTGGGGATGGGGAAGCTCTCTAATCAGCAATTGCTGGATGTGGGTGGTAAAACTGGCAGGTGCAAGATGTCTGATGTTCCTGATAGCCACAGGATGTTTCAGGGAGATAGGTAGCTGCAGGATGTCTCCCAGGAAGGATGTCACCCAGGGGGCTGTTTCTTGTAAATGTCAGGCTATTCTTTGAAGGAGAATTTCCTTCTAGCCCCTGACACCATACCTCCCACAAAAAAGAAAATGAATTAACAGAGAAGAGTTCACACTGATCCTCATTGAAGTTCCCAACCCCACTCCACCCACAACATCCAAAAATGGC